>NC_063172.1:37350331-37956831 GCF_023159225.1 Perognathus longimembris pacificus
CTATGCTTTCTCTTCATTGGTCTGTTTTAACGGTTGGTATTGGGCAGTCAGACAGGATGAAGAACAGTAATTGGAGTATATGAGGTCTCTCTAGCTTTCCCTCCATTACTACTTCCATGGCTACTTTTTTTTCTAGTCTTAGAAGTGGAAGACTTTCTTCTTTTGTCATTCTACTCTTGTAGGTCCTCTGAGATTCTGTTGTTTTTGCCAGCTTCAATTTTAGAGAACCCCTTTCTTTGACCAGTTCATTATTGTGTTGCTTGTTCTGCTTCTGCTGGATGGAGACAGTGAAGTAGAAGACTTCTAGGCCTGCCACACACAGTTAATAAGATTGCAGGCTGGTAGCAAGACTGTGCAGCTCTCCTGAGTTCTGGGTGTCATCCTGTTTCATGTGGGCTAGTGCTATGTATATGTCTGTCCTTAAGGGTACTCATATCTCAGTGGCTGTTTATGGACCTGCAGGTCTTTCTTTAACCACTCCTGTTCATCAACTGACTTTTGTTGGCATTCCTTCTATTTTTGCAATTTATACAGAGTGTATTGGTTTTGTTAGGTCAATTTCCCTATCTTTTTTGGTGAGTTGTTTGATTTGCTAGCAAGAGTCTAGGGCTTTGGCTAGCCCATTATACAGACACTAGAGATCATTCATAAGATCATAACATGTCTAGATAGGGTGGAGTATCAAGCTCTTCAGAAAGTTATTTGGGGCTATTGGGCTCCACCATGTTACTTGGGCTTTTGTCAGCATGACACAAGTGATGTGTTAATGATACTAGCCTTACTAGCATCAAAGATAGGGACATTGAGAGGGAACTGAGAGTCATCAACAGATGATAGTGCAGGGGAATTTTGCTATTTTTGCACCTCTTCTGGTTGTCACAGGGTTACTGTGTTTTTTTCTCCTGCAGCTACACCATGGGTATTTCTCTGTTGGTACTGCCTTAGCTTTTTTTTTAGCCAATGGCCAATTTTTGCTCTCGAATTTCTTCACCGATTTCAGGGGTGAGATAGGGAAGATGGGAGGGGGGCACATTACCACTCCAGCAAATGGATTCTCCCAGTAACTCACTCCTAGAGTTCCTATTTGAAGAGTGAGCCAGAGAGAGAATCTTGGGCAATACTGGGCACCGTGAAATGTGGATGTGACACAGACCTCGTTTTCTGTTTTTCAGTGAAAAAAATATAAATGTGGGGTTAGGGTGTCCATTTCTAGGGAGCCAAGATGAAGTATTGGAGTCACTCTGAGGGCTGGGGGCAAGACAAACGCAACCTAGCTCACTGGGGAGGCCTGAGGGCAGCTCTCTGGGTGGGAGTATGGCTTTACTTTCAATGTGTAATTTTCCATCACAGAATTATAGCTAATTATATTTATTTATCTGTCAGATTTAAGAGGCTCTTCTCTAGCCAATTCACTGGACTCTCCTGCGCTATTGATTCATACCCATTGTCCTAAAGGGCCTTCTGTCCCACTGCTGAAGAAATGGATGATGAACACACTACAGGGTGCAGCCTGTGACTTTACAGTCCTAAGACTGGAAATGTCACCTCACCCCTCTTCCCTGTTCTTTCACATTTTTGAAATTAGCAAGGAACCTCTTCTGATGCATGAAATCCTTTCCCCACAATTTCCTGTCTCTGCTTCCTCCAGAGTTTTTTACCTTGGTAACTTACCGGACATCCTCCTATTTGAATTTGGTCCCCGGCTGTAGCCTCTTATTCTGCAGCTGCTTCCCCTCTGCCAGCCCCAGATGCAGAAATTCTACATGCTCAGGTTACCCTCATCCTCTGAGACCTGCTCTAGAGCCAATTAGCCTTTCTCCTCAGATTGCTCTCCAGTGGGTGTCTTCTAAGTCATGATGAGTGTACCTGTTCTCGTTCTGCTTTCATACTAAGAGCAGACCACCTAGGTCAGCATTCTAAAGTTCTGAGGTACTCTAGGTCACTGTGTGTGTGTGTGTGTATGCACATGCATGTGCCTTTGCTGGTTTGGGGGCTTGAAACCAGGACCTAGGTGCTGCTGTGCACAAGGTTAGCACTCTACCACTTGAGCCACTTCTGGACTTTTGGTGAATAATTGGAGATCAGAGTCTCACAGATTTTCCTGCCTGAGTTGGCTTTGAAACATGAACCCGAAATCTCAGCCTCCTAAATAGCTGGAATTACAGGTATGAGCTACAAGGGTCTCTCATGACTTTTTCTTTATTATTTGACATAAAATTTATATGTTTCTGGGCACCTCTGGGTATTTTCATTCATGTCTCTATTGTGTAGTGTTTAAATTTAATAAACATGCATTTTCTCCAACATTTATCATTGTTTTGATATAAGCATTCAATATCCTTTCAGCTTTTATGAAATGTATAACAGTATAGTTGCCTATGGTCACTGTTATAAAATAAAACATCAAACTTTTTTCTCATAGCAACCTGTGTTGTGACATGCCTTATCCAGGCTCTTTCTATTCTTTCCTCCTTTTTTAACTAGTCATCTCTTTCCTACCATATTTTAAACTTACCTATGAATGAGAATATGTTGTCCTTACCAAGCTTTTTTCTTTTAACTTCATGTTCTCATTTTATATCCATTTTGCCACAGATGACAGAACTTCACTGTTATGGCCGAGTAATTTCTCCCTAGGTATATATGTTTATTTAGTGGTTTATTTATTTTCTACTGATCACCCCCAGTGTGTCTGCATCTCCTTTTTGTGAGTAGTGTTACACAGACAGGAGATCAGTTATTTCTTCCACTGACTACACTATTATGTCCTCATTTTGTTTTCTTATTTCATAATTTCGTGTCCTGTATTCATTGATAAGGGTTTTCCTGTGTCAACTAAAATGATTCCATATTTTTCATATTATTCTTAATGGAGTCTTGTATTCCCAGGATTGCCTTCATTAACTTATGGCATATTACCTTTTTAAGAATTGATACATTTGATTCATTAAGTGTTTGAGAAGTTTTTCATCCATGTTTAAGAAGGATTTTTTTGTTTTCCTTTAAATGGAAACAGGAGCATTTTATTGTTGTCCTTATGTTTAATGTACTAGGTGAACTTCCTTTGGCATACCTCATGTGGTTACTGTATATGACTCTGATACACTGGATATTGTATATATGCTTACTTGAACTATGGACAAGAAAGAAAAAGGAGGGAGGGTGTAAGAAATACAACAAGAAATGTACTCACTACCTTATTATATAACTAACCCCTCTGTACATCACCTTGTCAATAAAATTTAATTTAAAAAAAGGATTTTTGCTTTCCTTTAAATGTCTTAACTTGTATTTTGTGTGGAATATAATTTATGAAAACAAGATAAAATAAGTTAATAAATTTTTGAAAAGTCATTTTCAAAGTAAGTGTATTTAAAAACTTTGGAAATTTAGTATTTGAAAATTATCTTAGTGTTCAACAAATTCAGCTTATGAAAATTGAATGTTTCTGAATAACTTAATTCTTTTGCGATTAACATTCTGCTTATTCAAGTAATAAAAGAGAGAAGAAACAAGGAATTTTAGATCCTAGGCCAACCATTGGCTGTCTTTGTTAGTGTTGGTATGTTCAAGGAACAATTACTTTTGACCAGATAAATTTCTTTGGAGAAATTATTCTTTATATACTTCATCTTTCTCTTATTCTTTTTACTTTTTCATATTGCTCATTGGGCTTGAACTCAGGGCTTTGACACTGTCTCTGAGCTTTTTTGATCAGGGCTCAAAGACGATACCACTTTGAGCCACAGAGCCACTTCTGTTTTTTTTTACTGGTTAATTGGAGATAAGAGACTCAAGGGAACTTTTCTGCTCAAATGGGCTTTGAAACTTGATTCTCAGGTCTCAACCTCCTGAGTAGCTAAGGTTAAGAGCATGAGCCCCTGATGCATGGCTCTCACTTATTCTTTTGTATTTATATTCTGAAACTTTTTTTTCAAGCTTCTCTTTGTTTATAAATGTATGCATGCATGATAAAACTCATCCCAGTGAAGTTTTTAGGGACATTAAAAAAAAACATAGTGATCTAGACAGGTGAAAATTTTTTAAAAAATGAAAATTTTTGTTTTACTTATAAGCAGTTCAGAAATATAAATTACATCAATGGCAGAGCAGTTTCCTTTTAAATTCTGTGTTCAAACTGATAGGACCTTTCACATGGTAAACATGCACTCATCCACTGAGCTACACCTCAAGAAAAGGCCAGACATGTTTAATGACTGTAGCAATACTACATAATATAGTGATGGGAAGTCTTGAATATCTTTGTCATTTATTATAAAAAGTAACACTGTGCAGTATTTATTTATATACATTTACACTATGCCATTGGTTTATAAAATATTAGAACAAAATCCTTGTTTATCTGAGTGGTGACCACAGAGTATATTATAGTCATGTAATAAAAGTTATAACAAGGAATTACTTTTGATTAACAACAATGCATACAAACAAATATTTACACTGGATTTGATAGTTTCAAATTTTCTGTCAGTGCTTGCCTCCTGTTGCTTTGGAAGTTTCCACTTAAATAAGAGCATCTTGATGATGGAGAACAATGAAAGGAGGCAACATTGATGAAGATGCATTGTGCTTATAAAATGAAATGTTGAATTATAATCAGTTTGTACAACTATATAAGGATAATATAATTATACTAAAAATAGAGTATCTTATACTTTGTGTGAAGCTGTAGATTGACAAGTGTTATTTTTTTGTCCATGACATATGTATAAATGTTTTACATTTATATAGTATGTGTTTTTATAATTATATATTATATGTCATGCATTATTATATATGTGTATACATATGTTTTATGTTTTCAAACCTGTTATGTCTTCCCCCTCTCTTTCTTCCAATACTCTTTCGTTTTGTGTGGATATAACAACACTATTTCATTGGGAACATAATTATGCTTTGAAGATTTAAAAATTCAGCTCTAGCAAAGTTTGGTTTGTAATTTTTCTACTGTCAATTAATTATGAAACTCTTCATAAGTATTTGAAATTTTAAATTTGAGAAGGAAACACTTTCCTTCTTTGATTACAAAATTATCTCAGGTAAGACAATATCATAAAATGATCATCTTCCCTTTAAAATATTTATTTTAAACAAAATTTAACAAATTTTAACAGAATATTTTCAACCAGATTCCTGAGAAATCCAGTTTAAAGGAGGGAGGATTTATTTTTGCTCATGGTTGTAGAATCTTTGGTCCAATGTCAGCTGACGCTATTGCTATTGGGCCTGTGGTATGGTGGAATATCACATGGTCTAGGAGGCTGCTCTTTACTACTTCACCTCCTGGATTCACTGAGTTCTTCAGATACTATTTCTTATTAAATTATATGCATACAATTCAAAATAACATTGAGATTCCACCTCACATCAGTAAGAATGTCCTATATCAAGAAAACTAACAATAACAAATGTTGGAGGGGATGTGGCCAAAAGGGAACCATACTTCATTGTTGGTGGGAATGTAAACTGGTTCAGCCACTCTGGAAAGTGGTATGGAGATTCCTCAGATGGCTAAACATAGAGCTCCCCTATGACCCAGCAGCCCCACTTTTGGGCATCTACCCAAAAGACTATAAGCAAGACCACACTAAAGCCACCAGCACAACAATGTTCATCACAGCAAAATTTGTCATAGCTAAAATATGTAACCAACCCAGTGCCCCTCAGTAGACGAATGGATCAGGACAATGTGGTACATGTAGACAATGGAATTCTATGCCTCTATCAGAAAGAATGACACTGCCCAGCTCATAAGGAAATAGAAGGACTTGGAAAAAATTATACTAAGTGAAGTGACCCAGACCCCAAAAAACATGGACTCTATGGTTTCCCTCATAGGGAATAATTAGCACAGGTTTAGGCTAGTCACAGCAGAGGATCACAAAAGCTCAATAGCTATGCCCTTATGAATGCAGAAGATGATGCTAAGTAAAATGAACTCCATGTTATGGAAATGAATGTTATATCACTGTTGTAATTACTTTCAACATGCCATGTGAAACAGTAGCTTCATTTGTTGATGATCCTTTTGTATCCCCCCCTGTGGTTGTAACTGTGCTATCACTGTATCTCATCTGAGTACCCTGGATACTGTGTATATATACTGGTATTGGAACTAGGGAAGTGAAAGGGAATATCAAAATGGAGAAACAAAGCATAAAAAGACAAACGGCTCCAAAAGCAATCCTTGCAAAACCATTTGGTGTAAACCAACTGAACAAATCATGGAGGGAGAGGGAAGGGGAGAGGAAAAGGGTGAGGCTGGAGGGGGGAATGAAGAGCTAACAAATAGTACAAGAAATGTACCCATGGCCTAAAACTGTAACCCCTCTGTACATAACATTGACAATAAATAAGTAATTATTATTTTTAAAAAAGAATGCCATTAAAGTTATATAGCCATTTGTTACTCAGCATTACTGTGGCAAGAGTTAACCAATAGAGAAAATATTGGAACTAGCAATGTCTTTGAATGGTCAAGGTTGTGTTCAAAAGAAATAATAAAAGAAAGAAGACAGAAAAAAATAAATAAATTATATGCATACAAATTTTTTGTATGCATACTACTAAGAATCATTCCAACTTTTTGAGGGTTCTTTTCAAGTGCTTCAATGTAGTTTCAATGGCAACAAGAGAAATGGCTCTCTCTCTTTGTTATCTATCCCTACCACTACCTGAAAATATGAAACTCTTTTCTATTTCATAGTCACCAATGTAAAGGTTGCCAAGGTAAAAATCCTTTTCTGCAAATACGTTATGGCACACTATCTTTCAATTCTGCAAAGAATTTTGCATATTTTATTATCTGGGTGAGAATATCCTTGCTCATATTCTGAAACTGCTGGGGTTGGTTTGTTTGCTTGTGTATCAGTTACTTCCTGTTCTTTCTGGGTTCTGTTTGTGTTTTACATTACTATCTAGCTCTTATGGAATACATATACAATATATTAATATATAACATACTGGTATATAATGTATACAAAATATAACATGATAAATATAAAACATAAATATTAGTAATGTATATATTATAACACATTACAATATATTAATTATATAATAATTACAACTTATATATTAATATTTTATGCCTAATATTTTATATAAAATACTCCATAGGAGCTAGAAAACATATAACATTTTAAAATGTATCATATGTAATGTGCACACATATCCATACACACATATATAATATTTTCTGTTCTGATTCAAGTTACAAGACATCACTAGTTTCATGTCTGCTTTACCCCTTCCTTGATCCTCATCACTTATAATAGGACTTGTGTGCAATTAATACTTGATGAGATAAATGGCGGATGAATGATGAATTAAAGTACAGATATGACACAGGGAGACCATAGGAGATGCTCTTATAGGAGGGACACTAAGGCACAATACTCAGGTTCTCTGATCATATAAAATATTTATTGAAATGAACTCCAGGAAATGGAAATGAGTGTTTTTCTCTTTGTTGTTGTTTAGGCTTGATTTTTGTCTTTGTTCTTTATCTATCTTTGGGAAGGCCTGTGAGGCATAAATGGACAATGGTTGAACAAATGCAGCAGTGGTACTCACTAGACACTATATTGACAATGAACTATACCATCTGTGTATGGGGACGAGAGGAAAACCAGAGAAGGAAGAGGTGACATTGTCCCCAAAGAAATGTACCTATTACCTGACATGCCACTGTAACCTTTCTGCTCATCACGTTCATAATAAAAATAAAAAAGAAGATCTGTCTTTTGGAGCAGAGGGAAGATACACTTCCATGAAACAAAACAGTGCATATATGGCTATAAGGGTCATTAGTGTAGAAATTTTCAGAATTTTAACAGTACACAAGTAAAATCCAAATATACTAAAACATATTCATAAAAGGAACAACATAGGGATATAAGAAAAACAGTAAAGGAGGGGGAACTTCCTAAATGGGGTTTAAACAGAAGTGCAAAGGAAATCCTCAGTGATCTCCACACACAGAGTATCTGGCATCCATAAAAAAGTGTGTGTGTTCATGTGTGTGTGTTTGTGTGTATGTGTTCATGTGTGTGTGTAGACCTGCAATGCCAATAGTGAGCAAGTCCGGAAGAATGGTTCCCCTGTTCTACTTAACTTAGTACTTGGTACTTTGATGAGGAACAATCTTTAAAACGCTTTATTGTCAAAGCTCTCTCCCAGAAAGAAAAGTAGGCCCTACCTTTAAATATTTCCAATGCCCAAAGACCTCCCTTCTTTACAGGATTACAAAGCGACTACCCTGAGAATCACAATGGGTATAGAACCAAGGATATGGGTCTGCCTGATCCAAAGTGTAGCAATACTGTAGAAAGAAGCAGAAGATGCTTCCATTTGAGAAGGATTGCCTATCTTTTGGGAAATAAGACAATTATGTTTGAATGTGAATGGAGCTTGGTATGGCCAACACATGTACCATTACTTAGTGCCCATATCTCACACACTCCACCAGGCCATATTGCTGTAATTTGATGACTTTATAGACATCTATTACCACATAATATTGAGTGGAAGCAGAGCCTGTGGTTTAAGATGATATACAATTATAAGATTCATGGGCTCAGCTGGCAGGATCATCTTGAAGGTGGCTTCTATATTTGTCACATTGCTAGACCTGCATGTGAAGAACTTTGCAAGTATTCCTTCTAATAGAAGTCACAGTAAAAAACAACTATATAAAGCAAAAACAAAAGAAAACAAAGTAAACATTACTGTAAGCACTCTTAAGCCAAAATGGACACAGCATGTGCTTAATTTAAGGTAAAAGAATTCAGATTTGTTTAAAAGCATCATGTTTGGCAGCATTATGGGAAGAAAAATGAACAACACACCCATTTACATCCTGAGAATCTATGCATTTCCTCAATAGTGGTCTCCTTGAAACCACATATTTATGGATTCCAATACTGTACATTGGACTTAAGAGAGCTACTTTAATAAGGTTTGTTGGGAAAACTGGGTAACCACATGTAGAACTCTAAAACCATATAACTATTTCTAAAACCTGGGCTAAAAGTCAACTCAAAATGGATCATGAACATTATTTTGGTTCCTGAAACTTTGAAACTCCTTGAGAAAAAAGGTCTGGGAAGAGTTTGAGTATATAAGATCAAGAGATGACTTTCTGAACAGTAATGTAATAGTTCAGAAAATATTAGCATAAACTGATTAATAAGATTGTATCACCTAAAAATTTATGCACAGCAAACTATCAAATTGAAGTGACATCCTGCCGAATTGAAAAATTCTTAGCCAGCTATTTATCTGTGCAGGGAAGAGTAACCAGAGCATGTGAGAGACCAAAAAAGTTAACACTAATGGAGTAAAAACTCCAATCAGTAAAGAAACAAATAACTGAGCAGACACATTTTTGTCATTATTATCATTTTAATATCTATATGTAGTTATAGTCATGTCAGTTTATGAATACAATACATATGAAAGAATGTCACCCCTTTAACCATTCTTCCTCATCTCTCCCAACTTTACCATCCTCTTTATTTCCCTAATTTCTTTTTGTAAAATCATTATTGTAAAGGTCATATACATTGTGTATATGTACCACATTTTATTGAACCACTCATCTACCGAGGGACATCCGGGTTGGTTCCATATTTTAGCAATGACAAATTGTGCTGAAATGAACATAGTTGTGGTTGTGGCTTTAGTGTGGTCTTGCCTCTATCAGAAAAAATTAAACTGACCCATTCATAAGCAAATGGAAGGACATGGAAAAAAATCATACTAAGTGAAGTGAGCCAGACCCAAAGAAACATGGATTCTATGGTTTCCCTCATAAGGAATAATTAGTGCATGTCTAGGATAGTCATAGCAGAAGATCACAATAGCTCAATAGCTATGCTCATATGAACACATAAGATGATGCTAAGTGAAATGAACTCCAAATTATGGAGGTATATCATGGTGGTATATCATTGTTGTAGTTATTTTCAACATGCCATGTGAAACCGTACCTTTTTATTTTTCTCTAGTATTTTCTTCCAGTGGTTTTACCCTTGCTGTCACTGTAACTGATCTGAGTACCCTGGATACTGTATATACATGTATTGGAATGAGGGAAGGGAAAGGGAATACCAAAATCAAGGGACAAAGAATAAAAATACAAACCTCTGCAATAGCAATACTTACAAAAACCAATTGGTGTAAACCAACTGTACAACTCAAGGGAGGAAGAGGGAAGTGGGGAGGGGAGTGGCAGGGGAGAAATGAGGGAGGAGGTAACAAGTTGGATAAGAAATGTACTCACTGCTTTACATATAAAACTGTTACCCCTCTGTACTTCACTCTGACAATAAAGAACGCAAAAAAAAAAAAGAAAAAAAAAGGTGATATACAGAGGGGTTATCGTTACATGAGTCAGGTAAAGAGTTACATTTCTTTGTGAATAGTGTCACCTCTCTCCTCACTTTCTCCAAATTTTTCTCTCCACCTACTCCCCAGGTTGTATAGTTCATTTTCAATATAGTGTCTATTGAGTATCATGGCTGTGTTTAGTCATTCTTTATTCCACCATTTTTGTGCTTCTGCTTTCCCTCCTCCAAACAGATAAACTTACATATAAGACAAAATGTACAGAAAACAAAAACAGAAACAAAGGAGAAAAAATAACAACTAAAAACCCTGAACACCTCAAATAGCAAAAAAATCCTCTTGTTTCCATTTCTTGGTGTTCATTTTGGTAACAGTTTTATATGCTAATATGATCATAGCTATTAAACCTTTGTGATCCTCTCCTAAGAATATCTTCCTTGGTCTCATTGTGTGAATATTTAGAACACTGTATAACTTATCATGTTCAAATTTTTTTTTAGTCTTTTATCAACCAGTGTGTTTACTTGTAGATTTATAGGCACACTATAGCTGCCACGAATGAGGGAAACCATTCAACCTATGGTACAATATCATCCTTCCTCACAGAAGTATAGAATACATACATATGTACTTACACACACATATGTACATATATATTTATATATATAATTTTCTTTATCCATTCATCCATGGAGTGACATCTGGCTTGATGTGATAACTTGGCTATGGTAAACAATGCTGTGCATGCACTTTTGAAATGAGGTACAAATGAACAAAGTATATAAAAACCTGGTTGACATCTTTATCCTTCAGGAAATTAAAATCAGAGCTAAATACAAATCCCTTCTCTTCCCTGACATATGGCTATTAATCTAGAAAACAGGATCCAACAAGTGTTAAAGAAGGCAGGGCAAAAGAATGAACATACATTATTGTGGAAAGGGATGTACATTAGTGCAGGCACTAATGAAAATCAGCCTAGAGGTTACTCAAAGCATTAAAAATAAAAGTGCTATGTGATACAATTCTGTCTCACTGGGGCATAACAACAAAAGAATCAAAGGTGCTTTAAAATATAAATGCCTGTTTATTATAACATCATTCACAATACTCAGATAATAGAATCACCATAGGTACCATTCAATAGATGAATGGATAATCAAGTCCTTAACAATTTTGGTTGCATTTATTCTCAAGAATTCTTTTGAGGCTATTGTGCATGGATTGGTTTTTCAGAGTTACCTATTAGTGAGTTCAGTTCCCCTCAATGCAACTCAGGATGTGACAAAGAAAGGGGGCCTCCTTCAACCTTGTCTCCAAAAGCCTCAGGGATCTTGGTGCTCACTATCTTCTCATTTTTCCCTTGTTGAAAAAATCACAGGTTGAAGGGGCTGTCTTGGTATTGTATATACTATGCTTACTTTGGGGACAACTGTCTCATGTAAAGCAAAAAAAAAAAATATGATCCTAAATATATGCATAGACGTTTTTGTCCCAGTACCTCCCCACTGGATTCCCAGGGTCCCACAAAGGTACCATGATTCAGAAATCGTTGTCAAAATTGGTGTTCCTCTGGAGAAATGAAAAAAAAAAAACAACCTCAAAATGGAAGCCTGTTTTGTGATCATGCTGACATTACTCTCCTGTTATTGCTACCTTTCTTATTTGTCAGAAGCTACGTGGAAACAGCCTTAGCTTGTAAGGAATTCTAGAGAAGAGAGAAATCCACTATCTGCTTTAACATATTTAAGAAATGTATTACAAAAACATTTGTCTGGCTGGTATTAAATAGATAATAGAAATGTCACCATCTCTTAAAGAATTTTGTATAAGACTTAATAGTTATGCTCAAAACTAGCACACATCATTTCTAGAACACTCAAGGTCAAAGCACCACATTCCCCTAAGGGAGTCAGATTTTCAACACATCTTTGCTTGACTAGACACTTACTGTGAGGCTTTCAGGAATGAAATTTCTCTGTTAGAATTACTGTAGCCTTTTCCCTGTAGTCTAGAGCTCTACACTGAACACAGTTCTAAAACGCTTCTGCCTTATAGTTAAAAGGTAAACAACATTAAACAAAACATGACTATTATTATGAATAAGAAAATTCTCTTATGAGGTTTCCTTTTGTCAAAATTACTGTCTTTAAGACCTAGAAATAGGGCAGCCATCTCTTACGCTTTTTGTCATTACCCTCTTCCATTCCTAAGGAGAGCAAAATATGAAATAGGATTGTGGAAACCATTCTGTCCCATTTTCTTTCATAGTTCATGATTTTAGGCAGTTTGAGATTCAGTTCAAGGTCATAAACAGTCATTTCTAGGAGGATGTAATTCTAATATTGAAACATTTCACAAATAAAAACAACCCTGAGATACCACCTCACTCCAGTTAGAATGGCCTATACTCTGAACTCAGGCAACAACAAATGCTGGAGAGGGTGCGGGGAAAGAGGAACCCTTCTCCGTTGTTGGGAGTGCAAATTAGTACAACCATTTTGGAGAACAGTATGGAGGTTCCTCAAAAAGCTCAATATAGACCTACCCTATGACCCAGCCATACCACTCCTAGGCATCTATCTTGAACAACAGGTCCCAAGATATCAAAAAGACATCTGCACTTCCATGTTTATCACTGCACAATTCACAATAGCTAAAATATGGAAATAACCCAGATGATCCTCCACAGATGAATGGATCCAAAAAATATGGTACCTATACACAATGGAATACTACATAAAGATTAGAAATGGTGAAATATTGGTATTCGCAGAGAAATGGTCAGAACTTGAACAAATAATGTTGAGCGAGACAAGCCTAGAACACAGAAAACAAAGGGGCATGATCTCCTTGTATATATGACTGTTAAATAAGTGGGGGGAGGGGGAGACAGTAGAGACCAGGTCTGTGAAACCAAAAACTTCTTGTCAAATGGTATTTCCCACAGGTTTGGGTCAGCGACCCTATATTATGTAACTAAAACCAAACAACTATTCAACATATAAAGACCAAAAATAGACCTCTCAGTGGATCACAATAGCTCAAAAGCTATGTATGTATGTTCATATAAGACAAGGATAAGCAAACTTTATTGTTGATGTTACATTTAAAGACCTAGGTGAATTTCCTTTGGCATAGGTCACATGGCTACTCTGTATATATTTTTGGTACACTGTGTAATGTATATATGTCTACCTGATCTAGGGAAGGGAAAGAAAAACAGGGTGTAAGATATCACAAGAAATGTACTCACTGCCCTGTTATGTAACTGTACTCCTTTTGCACAACACCTTGTAAAAAAAATTTTGTTTAATAAATAAAAAAATTAAAAATAAAAAAGAAACATTTCACGTTCTGAAATCTAGCTCATGGAAGGAAATGAATAAAAGAACATATCCAATGTGAAGGGAACATGTTGCCAGCCACAATGTGTGTGCTGAATATCACATAAGGCTTTACTACACATGTTCTTTCATTGCTGTTGTCCTTCCAAAGTCTAATGCTCCTGTCATTGTTGATACTAATAACGTTATACTCAATTTAGATTTCATTCCTTATTTCAGCATTTCATACCTAGGTTTATATAGCAGTTCTTTAACCAGCACTGGATAATGCAGTTTAAGCAGGTTCTATTAACTTTAAAACTACAGACCAACAGAATGTAAGATCCTGAAGGGGAAGGAATATATTCTATTTATTATCAGTCCCCAAAGTTTAGCACCAGGGTTTGTACACAATAAGGGTTTAATAAATGTTAAATCAATGCTATTTAGCATCTCTAATTGTCTTCTGTCTTCATATATTGTAGGCCATGGTGGAATAATTGCTAAATGTCTCCAAATCTTATTGGCATAGTTGTTTTGCTGTAATTTCTGGCAATGCTTCAAAGATTCAGATGTGTTTTCACACTTCATTTCACCCTGTGAACAATCTATCTTTTATTAACACATCACAAAGAAGTTTGTGATGCAGCTGTTCTCCATTAGTCATTGATGCTGAATCTCAGTGAATGTTGTCCTTCCTTCAAAAGTGAGCAAATCTCTGGAGCATGGCCAATGACAGGGGTAGAGGGTAGGCAGCAGTGCAGCAGAATGGGAGTCATGGAGCAAGAAAATAGATTCTGGATTGTGGGGAGACACTTGAAAATTCTATGATGCACCAGGTTTATGTCACTTCTCTACTGAATGAGTAGACTTTGCTTGGAACTTGCCAATAGAATTGGAAAAGAGAGAAGACATGTATACCGCTAGCATGTTTCAATGAAATGATATGTATAGTATTATAAAACATGAAGCAGGGACAATGCAATTAGTGATAGTTTTAATTAGTATGTATATATGTTATACTCTGCTCCTAAAGGAAGTGTTAGTATTGCAAAATTTCAATTGTGCCTTCTAGTTACTTACAGGTCATCTTACAGTTTGTTGAGATTCTAGAGGGTATTACAGAGAATGGTTGGCCTGCTGTCCTGGATGTACCAGTATGGTCTCTTTCCTTGTTATCTGAAAGTGCTGTAACTCACCTACTGCAGAGAAGACTAACTGGTTATTGATGTGGAAGATCTCCAGATGACTAATTGCAGTGTGGACTGTGTGTGTGTGTGTGTGTGTGTGTGTGTGTGTGTGTGTGGTGGGAATTGAGGAGTGATTTTCCATTTCTATTGTTAGAGAAATTAAAGATTGTGGCATCACAAATTATATCCTATGTTCCTCAAAAAATTTTGATATGCATCATTAGTATTGTCATATGAACATAGCTATTGGCCTTTGTAATCCTCTCCTAAGAATACCTTCCTTTGTTCTCACTGCATGAATGTTTAGACTACTGTTTAATTAATCATGTCCAAGTATAATTATTTGCCTTTTACTCTCCACTGGGTTTACTTATAGATAATAGGCACATTCTAATTATTGCAAATGAGGGAAGCCATGCAGCCTATGTGTCTTTGGGTCTGGTTTACTTCAAATAACATAATTTTCCCCAGTGTTTCCATTTCCTTAGGAATGAGGCAATGGCTTTCTGACAGAAGCATATAATGCCACTGTGTACACATATACCACATTTTCTGGATCCTTTAGTCCACTGAGGTGCATCAACTCCAGATGGATAAAAGACCTCAGAGTAAGACCAGATACCCTGAAAATATTACAGTAAGGGATAGGGAAAACAATAAGGCTCCTTGGAACAGGTCAAAATCTCCAAAGTAGGCTCCTTGGAACAGGTCAAAATCTCCAAAGTTAAGAGCCAGAATCACAACAATCAAAGAAAGATGTACATAAAACTGCATGGCAAAGGACATGGATACTGTTTATATGGGTATTAGAACTGGGGAAGGGAGAGGGAATACCAGAATCGAGAGACAAAGAACAAAAAGACAAACTATTAAAAAAGCAGCACTTACAAAACCATTTGGTGTAAACCAACTGAAAAAATCTTGGGAGGAGAGAGTAAGCGGGAGAGGGGAAATGTGGGTGGAGGTAACAAGTAGTACAAAAAATGTACTCACTCCCTTTCATATGAATCTAACCCCTCTATCACACTTTCACAATAAAGAAAAAAACTTCATGTACACCAAAAAAAAAAAAAAAGACTAAACATATAGCTTCTCTATGAGCCAGCAACTTCACTACAGGGCATCTATTCAATTGAACCAGCAACCAGGCTACACTAAAGCTACCAGCATAACCATTTCCATTTCAGTATTGTTTTCTATAACCAAGATATGGAATAAAATGAATCTATATGAATTTACTTGTGAACAATTTTTATTTAAGATGGATAGCTACAATGAGCACAGTGGTTCAAGCCTGTAATGACAGTACTCTAGAGGTCAAGGCAGGAGGAAATTTATGAGTTTGAAATCAGCCTCAAGTACATAGGAAAGCCTTTGTCACAAAATCAGAAGGAAAATAGAGAAGTAAAAAGAATTTAAAAGATAGGCAGTTGTGTCTCAGGCTACTCTTTCTTTCCAAGCCTTGTATTTTTCCATACACTAAATAATTTGACAAAGACTCAACTTCTATTGTATAATATTGACAGTTATACCCAATTGTGTCTGACATGAGCAATATTGTAAGTTGTCATCCTTGCCTTTTGTTTCCCTTTGCATCTTTTTATCTTTTGTTGCTATTGTTTAGGTTTTGGTCAAATACAGAGCTTGAACTTGGGGCCTGGTCACCGTCCTTGAGCTTTTCTGCTCAAGGATAACATTCTACCACGGAGCTCCAGTTCCACTTCTGTTTTCTGGTGGCTAATTGGTGAAATGGCATCAAACTGCTGTCCTCAAATATCAGCCTCCTGCATACCTAGGATTGCAGTCAGGAGCCACTGCACCTGGCTAGAAAGTATATGTTTTTGTAGAAAATGGTCTGCCACTTTATCAAACACATTGTAATATTGAGTATTAATTAGAAAGTTATGGCTGATGGGTATTCTCTGGGTTTTCAACACATATTTAAACATTTTTCACAATAAACATATGATTTATGCATAGCTGTATCCATGTCAAGGAATAAAAATGATATTATAATCACATTTATACACATTAAGGTATAGGACAGATCTTAGGGGGAAGATCTGTTTACTTAGCATTTTACCAATTGCACATTTGAAAATCTGTTTAACACTGCACATGACACAAGGAAGAAAAAGCAGTAATTGGGTACTTTATAAGCAGTAATCTGATTATTAGAAATGTTTCTTAATAGTCCAAACTCTTGAGATCACATTATTGTTTAAAAAATATTTTTCTTGGGATCATATTATCTCCCCAGAATATTTAGAAGACATTTAGTTTTCTGAATTTTGTGTGTTTCTATGTAGAAATTTGCACCTGGCAAATTTTCTGTTTTGGTGACACTGACCATTTTGATGAGCCTGCTGAAAGAATAAAAACACCATGCCAAATACAATACAAACTCTCCTAGAATTGTACTTCAGGGCTATCACTTTGATTTTGCTGTCTTTGTTCATAGAGGAGCACAATGACAATGCAAAATGATTGAAAACATGTATTTAGAAGTTGGTATTTAATGGTGTTTGTCAATCCACTGTAAAAGTTACCTTAATGTAACACTAAATGGAAAATTCATGGTAAATGTTATTTAAGTGTAAGGGAAACATATTCTCATTCATTACTCTCCAATGCAGAATATACTGGAGACTGATTATCTCTTAGAAATGAAGTCTCTTATATGTAATTGGTCATTTCTTTCTTCTAAGCTACTAATTAGTTGCCCCTGATGGGTAGTATTGCTGATTTGTATAGTAGTTGTCTCAGCACTAAAAGATTAATTCACATTTAGATAACTCTGGTTTTCTCTATATCTTAAAGTCATGGGAGATGAATATAATTTCTCATATTATTGTCATAATCCTTTTTCCCCAAACTGTAAAACTAGATTATGATGATTTTTAAAGAAAGTTCCAGTAGAGGAAAAAATACTTCAAAAAGTTGTCTTGGATATTAGCACAGTGCTTTATAGAATAAAGTGTATTTTTCTATATTTTAAAATGTCATTAAAATAGATAGGTAGTTGGCTACTTAACAAAATTTTCTACTTCTATATGTGTTGATATAGTAAAAGTAAATTGTTTAAGAGTACTTCAATATTTCTACATTCAACTTTAAAAGCTTTCAAGAAGGATAATATACTACCATGCATTTAAATTATGCATTGTAATATTCAAGCTAAAAACGTCTGGAGAAGTAGTAGGTGAAATTGCAGCTTCAGCACTTGAAGAATAAAGTCATTGAACATGGGAGAGAAATTGAACAAATTATCCTGAAAGTTTAAGTGATGAGCATTTTTAGTGTAGTTTATGTAGACTTCAACTTAATTTCAGACCTAACCAAAAAAAAAACAAAAACACAACACTAGGAGATTACTAAATATTAGGAGGGAATATTAAGAGATATTTTTAGAAACTCATCTATTAATTGTAGTTCTATGATGTAAATATTTAAAATCACGAATCTAAGAATATGAGTTATGATTACTCCACAGAATATTTTTGACTAATAAATTAAAAATAGTATTTCCTCCTACACATGGTTTTGATGATGTTATCTTGTAAATGTTAATGGTATTTTACATGCCTAACACTACATCACTATTGCACAATGCAATGAAGTAATGTATTGGAGAGTATACTGCAACGTGTCATGTAGTAAACTTCTTAGGTAGTTAGACACTGTATGAATACTACTCATTTTGTGAACCATGCATAAACCAATGTGATCTTAAGTGGGAGATCCATAGCATGATGAAAATAAAATGGAATATACTATATAGCCCAATGATTAAATGTGATATTATTTTAATTATTTACAATATTGTATCGAATATTTTTATTTGAGCTTTACAAGATAATCTTTTGGAAAGTACAATAGACACATGAGGATGGTAGATAGATAGATAGATAGACAAATAGATGATAGGTACAGAGATGATGATAGTTGACAACCCTGTGGTAGGAAAGGGCCACAACAACTTTATCTGTAACATCTACTGTAAACATCACTGATTATTCTATTAGCCAAATGACCACTCACACTCAACTCTTTTGTTTGCCAGTGCGATCAGGTGAGTATGGATTGCTAAAAGCACAGGTTAAGTTAGACAAGAGCAGAGCACATTCTTGTCTAACTTTTTGAGTCATTCTGGAATATACTATTAGCAAAGTTAGTTGAATATGTACTTGATTTCTCATTTTCTGATGTTTAATAACACAAGTTTCAAACTCATTTTTTTTTCACTTTTTCTGTGTGGATCCTGGCCAGGTTCTCTGCAGCTTTGTCACAACTGGACTGGATTCCTGGCAGGTGGTGATCAGAAGCTGACTTGGAATTTTCCTTAAACTGCTTAGGTTGTTAGAATAGGGCCAAATGGACCACTCAAACCTCTGTATAGAATGAATCCAAGCTCTCCATTGGCCTTAGTTTAATATGAAGAGCAAGAAACCACTACACAAAGGACCCCCCTGAGAAACAGGTACATACCACTAGTTTGTGCAGGTGCAATATTAACAACTGTGGTTTAATTTCAGGATTGCAAAATCATATTTAGTTTAATTATTTGTGATATGTTTTGATGATACCTAAGCTGGGTTTCCATGCTGTGTAATAATAGGACTAGTCCCAATTAAGTCAACACAAAATGGGTCCATACCAAATGTTAATATGATCAGTAATTTATATTTTGTCATTATGTTCTGTATTATTATCAACTAGACTCAGCATTTCCTTTATTGCAATTTTACAATACTCCTGATTTAAAATTTTATTTATAATGTTGAAGGATAAATTTAGCTTAGGTGTTACCCATTTCTTAAAGTATACAGTTTTAAAATGTTTCATTTTTAAATTTCAAAGCTGTTTCATTTTACAATTGAAATTTGGTCTGGGAATGTGGCTTAGTGGTAGAGTGCTTGCCTAGCTGGCATGAAACCCTGGGTTCTTATCCCCAGCACCACATAAACAGTAAAAACTGGAAGTAGTGGTATGGCTCAAATGGTAGAGTGCTAGCCTTGAGCAAAAGGAAGCCAGGGAAAGTGCTCAGGTACTGAGGACTGGCACAAAAAAAATTCAAATTTGTAATATACTTAAAATTTGGGGTATTTTTTTGTTTGTTTTGTTTTTGTTTTTTTTGCCGGTCCTGGGCTTGGACTCAGGGTCTGAGAGTACTGTCCCTGGCTTCTTTTTGCTCAAGGCTAGCACTCTGCCACTTGAGCCATAGTGCCACTTTTAGCCATTTTCTATATATGTGGTACTGGGGAATCAAACTCAGGGCTTCATGTATATGAGGCAAGCACTCTTGCCACTAGGCCATATTCCCAGCCTCTATACTTAAAATTTTTAAAGAAAATAAATATCAATATTTTTCAGGGAGAACCTGGAAAGTGCCATGTCCAATTAATATGGGAGAATGTTGATACTGTCATGCACCAAAAAGTAATCGAATGAAATTATGTAAAGTAGGTCCTGTCTCAGGTACAGGCACTAGTGGGAGAGAAGAGAATGAGAAGAGAGTGAGGAATGGTGAATATGGTCAAAATCCTTTATGTGAAATTGCAATTAGGCTTATGAAATAATAAGAGAGATGAGGGATAAGAACATAGAAGGTGAATCTGCTTATGGTACTTTTTATACATGTATGAACACGTCAAAAAATACAATTGACTTGTACAATCAGTAGATGCTAATAAAATTATTTTAAAAACTAAATATAAATCTAAACATGAAAAAAAAAGCCAGGATGGTGAAAGTTAGGCAGATGAACAGACTTTCAACTTTTAGTAGCTTCATAAGACTTAACTAGTGGTGTGTCCTAGTGTGTATTATGGTTAATGTTGATATTCCTACTTGGTTGGACTGAATAATTTGTCGGAGACGAATAAGTTTCTCTGAGGGTATTTGTATACATGAATAAACCATGAGAATTCTTTCCTAATCAATGGCTTTGATCCACTGATGGATTCAACATTTCAATAAACTGTTGGGAGGTTGTGGAGATATTGACGATGGGCCTTGTTGGATAAAGTGGATCACTGAGTGAATTATTTTGAAAAATACGTTTGGCCCTGGACCTTTTCTATTTCACTTTCTTTGTTTTCTGGATGCCATGAAATAAAGAACTCTGTGCTACTATACTTTCTGCTATGGTATTTTGCCCCATCATAGAACTAGAAATGTGCAGCTTCCTGACCTCAGACTAATAATTCTGAAATTGTGAGCCAAAAATAAATTCTTCCTCTTTCAAATTATTAGTCATAACAGTGAATGTCTGACTGACAGAAAAATGTATTATAGCAATAGCATGAAGATAAACAGGAAAAATGGAAGTATGACATAAAATTTGATATTCTAAGTCTATTGAAAAGCAGGCTAAATTCAGCATGTTGATTATGAACTCCAAGAGACCCATAAAAATCAACAACAGGGAAGTGATGTAACTAAATAATCTTGGAACAGACATTGAAGACATTGAGTAAAATCAATGTGAAACAAGAGAAGAAGAAGAAAGGAACGCAAAATAGATGTGATAATTAGGAAACAAAATGAAGATAGCAATTTTAAATACAAACAGGAATAATTAACATGCATCAAACATAGAGATTTTAAAATGTTCAGTTAATAGATAATATCAAATAAATGCCCTTCATCATGGTATCTATGAGACACCCATATTAAGTATTAAGATACGGAGAGGTTGAACAAAACAAGATGGAAAAGGATCTACCAGACAAATACTAGTTTTAAAAAAGGTTTTGGTTTTTTTTAGCTGCATTATTAGACAAAAATCACCTTTTGGTATTCATCACAGCATTTGGGTGGATGAACGGTTACATTAGGGTTTAACCATTGTACTGATAATCTTACATACTCATGATTGTGTTTTAATCATATATTTATATTTTAAAACTGGATCACTTGTCTCTCCTTTAATTTTGTTATGAATTCTTTTTGTGCTGTTGTTGTCCTGTTCAATCTGGCAGACAATAACCTCACGTGGTTGTTGGGGCAGGTCCACATGGGGCTGCAATTCACATTGTATTGCTGTTGTTCTTAGCTGATCATGAACAGAGATCTTGGTCACACTGCTTAACTTATTTTTTTTTATTGTATTACTATTTTTTCTTAATCCAATATCTTTAACTTTTAATTGAAGTTGAAAGTTTCAAATTTGTGCCCTATTTAATTTTTAATTTAATTAATCTATTTATTTTAAAATTTTTATTGTCAAACTGATGTACAGAGAGGTTACAGTTTCATACATTAGGCATTGGATACATTTCTTGTACTATTTGTTACCTCCTCCCTCACTCCCCCCTCCCCCCGCCCCCTTTCCCTCTCCCCCCTTGGGTTGTTCAGTTGATTTACACTAAACAGTTTTGCAAGTATTGCTTTTGTTTTTTTTACCCTGTGTCTCTCCATTTTGGTATTCCCTTTCACTTTCCTAGTTCTAATACCAGTATAACACAGTTTCCAATGTACTCAGATAAGATACAGAGATAGTGCTGGTACAACCACAGGAAGGGGATACAAGAGGATCATCAATAATAGAAGCTACGGCTTCACATTGCATGTTGAAAGTAATTACAACAGTGATTTTTAAAAATATATTCCTTTAACAGAAAACGGATTTTTTTCCCATTTAACTATAAAAATGTTTTAGCATTTATCTTTTCACCTGGAAATGTCTTTTCTTTGTTGTGTGATTGAAGGAATAAATTGCTTTCTTTTAATTATTGTTTCGAAAAAATAACTGGATTCATACATATTTAGAAGATTTAAGATTCTGTGTACATTTTACCTAGCTTTCCCTAAAGATTGTTTGAAAATACCATAGTATATTATGACAACGAAGATATTAACACTGCTTTCAAGAATGACTATATCCAACATTACAGGGATTTTTGAAGTTGCTCTTTGTAATCATTCCTCTTTTCTACTACTTCACTCACATGTCCATATCTTGGCAATCTTTAGGACTTTCATGAAGAAATAATATTTTATGTAACTTTTGTTGTGATGTTATGAGGCTGGAACTCAGGTTCTTAACTACGTTGAGCCACACCTTACTTCTAGTTTTCTGATGGTAAATTGGATATAAGAGTCTAATGCGGGCTGGGGATATGGCCTAGTGGCAAGAGCGCTTGCCTCGTATACTTGAAGCCCTGGGTTCGATTCCTCAGCACCACATATATGGGAAACGACCAGAAGTGGCACTGTGGCTCAAGTGGTAGAGTGCTATGAGCAAAAGGAAGCCAGGGACAGTGCTCAGGCCCTGAGTCCAAGCACCAGGACTGGCAAAAAAAAACAAAAAACAAAAAACAAAAAAAGAGTCTAATGCACTTTCCTGTCTGGTTTGGATTTGAACTGCAGTCCTCAGATCTCAGCCTCCCAAGTAACTCAGGATTGCAGTTGTGAGCCACCAGTGCCTGACTAATATTTTACATAACTTTTTGGATATACTTTATCACTCAGCAAAAAATTCTGGCAATTCAGTTCTGTTGTATTTAGGCAGCTTTTTATGTGAACTTAACTTTTATTTCTTCATGTGAACATCGAGCATTAATATAGTTGTCATTTGCAAGTTTCATGTGTCATTTTTAAAATTGCTTAGATGTGATTAACCCAGTTCGTTTGCATTATCACTAACATTTCATGCTGTTAGTTTGTAATTTTAGCCATTTTGATTAATGTTAGTGAATAGTGCCCTATTGTGATTTTTTTTTTTTTTTTTTTTGCCAGTCCTGGGGCTTGGACTCAGGGCCTGAGCACAGTCCCTGGCTTCTTTTTGCTCAAGGCTAGCACTCTGCCACTTGGGCCACAGGGCCACTTCTGGCCACCTATTGTGATTTTAATTTGCATTTTCTTAACCAATTGTGAGTCCTTTTGTTGTTGTTTGTATTTGTACATATTCTTAGGTAAAATATTTGTTCAGGTCTTTTCCTATTTTGTAATTTATTTTTTATCATTAAGATTTGAGTTAGAACCAATTCAACAATGATACTCACTAGACACTGTGTTGGAGATGACCTTTACAACTTGGTGGGGAGGGGCACAAGGAGGGAAAAAGAGGGAGAAAATGAATACGGGGTAACACTGTTCAAAAAGAAAAGGGAAACCTACTACACTGTTGGTGGGAGTATAAAGTTGTTCCACCACTCTGGGAAGCAGTGTGGGGGTTCCTCAATAGGCTTATCATGGAGCTCCCCTATGACCCAGCAGCCCTGCTTTTGGGCATCTACTCAAAGAATTATGAGAGAACACACTAAAGCCACCAGTGCAACCATGTTAATCACAGCACAATTTGCCATTGCTAAAATATGGAACCAACCCAGATGCCCCTCAGTAGATAAATGTATCAAGAAAATGTGGCACATATACAAAATGGAATTCTTTGCTTTGATCAGAAAGAATGGGATTGCTTCATTTGTAAGGAAATGGAAAGACCTGGAAAAAATATCATAGTAAGTGAAGTGAGTCAGACCCAAAGAAACATAGACTCTGTGGTTTCCCCCACTGGGAATAATTAGTACATGTTTAAGATAGTCCTACCAGAAAATCACAGTAGCTCAATAGCCATGGACATATGAACACATAAGATGAAGCTAAGTGAAATGAACTCCAAATTATGGAAATAAGTGGTTTAACATTGTTGTTGTTATGTTCAATGTACCATATGAAATTATGCCATTTCTTTTGTCTTTATTCCCCAGGATTTTACCCTGATGTCACCAAAATTGATTTTGGTACCCTGGGTATTGTATATACATTTATCAGAACTAGGGAAGGGAAGGGAAACATCGAAAGGAGAGACAAAAGGTAAAACGCGAATCAATGCAACAACAATACTTAGAAGACAATATGCTATAAACCAACTGTATAATTCAGGTGGAGGAAGGGGGCTGGGCAGAGGGGAAGATGGGAGAAAAATGAGGAGGAGGTAACAATTTTTAAAGAAATATACTCACTGCTTTACATAAAACTGTAACCCCACTGTACATATTTTTGACAACAAATTAATATAAAAGAAGTGTACTCATTACCTGACTTCTGTAACTGTATATCACCTTTACAATGAGATTTAAATTAGAAAAATAAATAAAATAAACAGAAATAAAATAAATAAAAGTGCAAAAAGGCGTATTTATATATGCTTTGATATTTATAGGAGGTAGAATTCTTTTATATATGCATGCATATTATGTATATTATGCATTGTTTCATTTAGTTTAGAACTCTCAGTCTATTTCATTTGATTTAGTTTTGTTATCCACAGTGAAACACCACCTAGTAAATGTTTGTTGTTGCTTTTTCCAGAGTGTATGCCTTGGAACAATAGATACATTATGAACAAAGATCATAGGCAATTAAATATGAAAAAATGCAAGGTACTTTCTTCTTGTACTAGCTAAAATTCTGAAATATATAACTTAATATAACCTCTTTGTTTCATTATTTCCTAAGACTGTTTAACTTGGTAATTGTCTTATAACTTAGCACTATGATCAGCAGAACATTAATACCTTAAATACTACAACTTTAGTGGCAAATTCTGTGACATCTCATGTGACTCTCGCAGAACCTATAAAGACAAGCAAGCAGCTCATCAGAAATCCAAAACTTCAAGTCTTCTAACTCTAGAAGTAACAGCAAACCATAGATACAACTCTAAACCCTTTAAAGTATTTAATGACATAAGAACCATTTTCTCATGATAATGCTTGTTATATTAACGAAACACTAGGTCACTGCTATTTTGTAGGGTGAAAATGGTAATAATAACTTCAATTTATGTTTTAATATAGCTCTTTTTAAAAAGTCCTACAGCACCACTGAGAGCCCAAGTTTTTGGAGATTTTCCTATTTTCTGTGGCAATGCATTACCTAGTTCATGCTGAGCTACCATGCCCAACCAGATATATTATAGTTTTAAAACTAATAATATGCTAAATATATTATTATTTCAATTATATCTATCAGGGAGTTGGAGTAAATTAGTTGCATTATATCTCTAAATAATAAATTTCAATCTGTATAATGGTAACTTGAAATGTGAGTTTATCTGTCACTTATTTTCATCCACACATTGTATTTCTTCTAAATTTGAAAATTCCAGCTTGCAACATCCATTGACTAGCAGGTAGCAATATTTTGAAGACTTTCTAAGAGCTGTTAATATTCAAATAAGATACATAGTCACAGATTGTGGAGATTTGTCTCAGGGGATTTTATTCATCAAATAAAAAATATTATATTGCATGCAATAGCTAAAATGTTGAGTTCAACAACAGAGAGCTAAAATGTGAATTGTATCTAATATCTTCTTTGGTTGAATGAAGTCAAAGTGGCTAAGTATCTCTATATGCTCTGTTATAGCAGCTGGAGGCATACTAAAAATATGCCCCAGAGCCATAATTCATTAATTTCCTTTGAAATAATTTATGGGGATGAATAAGCCTTTTGACAATGGAATCATTTGTCGTGTGGTTTGGTCATGTTTTAAAGCCTGGTGTTAGATTTAAAGCACTAAGCATTTTTGTATTTTAGTCCAAAAGAAATAGACTCAGACCAACTAAGATTCTGAATGTCTGAATATGCCATTGAACAAGAACTTGAAATCACAGATATAGGCTTGAAGCAATTAAAAAAATCTCATTTCACATTTCATAAATTCTTCTGAGCATCTTTTCCCAAGAGAAACAGGGATAATGTTAAAATAAGAGCCATGTCCTCATTGTCCACTTTTCTAATCAGTATTCTGAAAAAGAGAGAAATCTAAGTGAGCATAATCAAATAATTTTCCTACTTCAACAAATACTAAATAAACTTGTGTTAAACATTGTTTATAGGCAACTGTTTTCTTAATGAATACCTTAGTGGAAGTTTTGGTCTATAGAAGTAAATGCCTTAAGTATTTAGCATGATTCCCTGCTCTTATATAACAGATACTCCTTCAGAATCTCTCAAATTTTACTTTTCCAGTCTGTCATATTTTATAAAATTAGGTCAGCAAAAATACAATATGGGGCTGGGGATATGGCCTAGTGGCAAGAGTGCCTGCCTCGGATACACGAGGCCCTGGGTTCAATTCCCCAGCACCACATATACAGAAAACGGCCAGAAGCGGCGCTGTGGCTCAAGTGGCAGAGTGCTAGCCTTGAGCGGGAAGAAGCCAGGGACCGTGCTCAGGCCCTGAGTCCAAGGCCCAGGACTGGCAAAAAAAAAAAAAAAAAAATACACTATGGAAGAATATGTTTCAGTGATACCCTGAACCAAGTTTTGATACATTTCCATTCTTCATCCATCATCTCATGTCCTCATAAAGTGTATACAGGCCAGTCTGTCATCCAAAGCTGCACACCATCATTCCACCATTTTGAGACATACTGTTCTCTTACATTAAAATGGCATTGGTATTGCATGACCACACAGTTCTGTTACATGGTTAAGGAAGATTTTCAGTGGTAGTCATGGTGGTATTGTCCCTAAAGTTCACAAGATTTGTTATTTTTCTCCATTTGCATGATTAACATCTTAGATTACTTGGACTGTGATAAAACTTCCTAGTTATTCTCCTTACTTCAACTTTTACCCAAATAATATATTGCAAATAAGACAGATTCAGTACTGTCTTAAATTTATACATTAGTCTGGCACCTGGTAGCTCATACCTGCAATCTGAGCTACTTAGAAGGCTAATATCTAAGGAATGCAGTTCAAAACCAGACTGGTCAAGAAAATCCCTGAGATTCTTATCTCCAGTTAATCATCAAAAAGCCAGAAGAGGAGCTGAGGCTCAAGTGGTAGAATGTTAGCTTTGAGCAAGAAAGCTCAGGGACAGTTTCTAGGCCCTGATTTCAAGTACCAGGACTTCCATGAAAGTAAAACAAAATAAAATTTATACATTGGATTATCTCTCATCTCTAGTCTAAACATGGTGTAACTTGCAGTTTCAGTTATACTTAAAACTACATAAAATTGTCCAGTAAAATTCAGGGGTCCATGTATTGGTTGTGGTTTAAACTCATTTCTTATATATTTTATCTTTTATTACCACTGCAATAAGTACGTTGACCTTCTCATTCCAGGGAAAAGCATTTGCCTTGCCTTGGCCTCTGTCTTGAATGCCCTTTTCCCTCTGTATTTACTTTACTCTCTTTTTGGCATTGTCAGATGCCAGTTTAATTGAAATTCTTACACCGAGTACTTCTGTGATGTTTCTCTTACCAGAAACTTTCTCTAATTTAATGGTGCTGAGAAAGTACTATTTTCATAATACTTAAACTGTACATAGTGAATGGAGTAAATAAAATAATATTGAATTTTCTTGTCTAGAACACCCTTCTCTCATCCTTCAAATATTAGCCAAGACTTAAGTAATTCTGTTTCTCCTGATTTATAATCATGAAGGACCTGAAATCAGAAATTATTTGTTTGATACTAAGAACATATTTTTTAAAAAGCAGAAAATGAGGAAGACAGCTATCAGTAGTGAGGTTGTAGGAAGATACAAAAGGGTCTAGCAGATATCTGTAGACCATTCCATCATTAGATTTTATTTTCAGTGCAATGAGAGGTCAACGGAACAATTACTCTGGTTTCTCTGAACAGACAGAGAAGGAGGGAAATAAGGTAGGATATCATCAAAACAAATTAGTAAGGAACATTGATGGATTTTTGTTGTTGTTGATATTGTTGTTTGTTTCATGTTTCTTCAACTTTATTAAACTTCAGTCTTCTGGAATTTACCTTTTCAAATACTTAGGGATCATGATTTTGTATTTGCACTGGTGTCCAGACTTTGTGCATGTAGTTTTCTATGTTGAGTCTTAATATTGACAGAATTTGTAAAACTTGCATTCTTTTCAGTTTCTGTTAGACAAATTTGTGAACTTGGAGCTATTGCTTTAGTGTATGAATTGCAACTGTATCTATGGTAACAAATAGTCAGATAGTCCAAGACATTTGTGGCTCATTTTGTAGAACTAATTATATTACTTCCTTTTATTTTTGAACCGCCCAAGTTTCTGTGATGGATGATATAGCAATTCCAACACAATAATAACAAAAATCCAAAACTATAAAAAGAAAAGCAAACACATTGGGTTGTATCTATGCAAGTGCAATTAAACAGACACTGTCTGATATTGACTGTTGATATGGAGTGTTGCAGGAACCCAGAGATAAGGTGGGAAGTGATCAGCATGGTCCTTTCATACCCACACAGCTGTGATAGCTTGGATCCTAGCTCTGAGGCATCCATTTTGGTCTCTCAGGTGCTTTTGTGTGAAGAAAAATCAGTGTGTTAGTGTGGTTTCACCAGGGGCTACACACTACTCTATAGATCATAAGCCCACTACTTGTCCCTCACATTCATTTCTCTTAGCCATAGATGCTCAATTGTTAGTCACTGCTTAAGAACCAAGAATTTCTCAAAATATTTCTGTCAAGAGTATTTTAGGTATCCACATTATATTGATGAGAATATCTGGTCTTCACAAAGAAATACCATTGCCATTCTCTGGCTATCCTATTGTGCTCTCCAGTTTTTACCTCAGCACTTGTAAGATGTGAAGAGAAGGATATGCATATTTCAATTGACTCTTTGCTCTAAGTTAAAACCATGTTAACTTTAGCACAGTTACTTTTTTATTTGAAGAAAATAATTTTGCAATTATTATAAAGGTTATGTACAGAGGGGTTACTGTTACATAAGTCAGATGAGAACATTTCTATTTGGACATATCACTATTTCCTTCATTCCCTCCTAGTTTTCCTCTCTCATTCTAATTATACCACAAGTGACATAGTTTATTTTCAATATAGTATTTTTTATTTTAATCGTTTTTCTTTATTGTCAAAGTGTGGTACAGAAGGGTTACAGATTCATTTATAACGCAGTGGGTAAATTTCTTGTTCAATATGTTGCCTCCTCCTTCATTCCCCCCCACCCCCTTCCCATCCCCCCCCAAGAGTTGTACAGTTTATTTACACTAAATGGTTTCTGTAAGTATTGTTTTGGAATGGTTTGTATTTTGTCCTTTGTCTCTCGATTTTGATATTCCCTTTCCCTTCCCCAGTGCTAAAACCTGTATAAACAGTATCCATGGTATTTGGATGAGTTGAAGTGGTAGCAGGGATACATCCACAGGAAGGGAACACAAGAGAAAAAAAACTAAAGCAAACAATCAAACAAACAGACAAGGAAAAAAGGAAAAAAGTACAAAAGGTACAGTTTCACATGGCATGTTGATAATAATTACAACAGTGGTATAACTCTTGTCTCTGTAACATGGAGTTCATTTTACTTGGCATCATCTTATGTATGATATGAATGTAGCTATTGGGGCATTTTGATCTTCTACCATGACTAGCTTAATCACTTACTAGCTATTCCCTATGAGGGAAACCATAGCATTTATTTTTCTTTGGGTCTGGCTCACTTCACTTAATAAGATTTTTTCCAAGTCCTGCCATTTCCTCATGAATGGGGCAGTGTCATTCCGTCTGATGGAGGTATAGAATTCATTGTGTAAATGTACCACATTTTCCTGATCCATTACTCTGCTGAGGGGGATCTCGGTTGGTTCCATGTTTTAGCAATGACAAAATTGTGCTGTGATGAACATAGTTGTGCTAGTGGCTTTAGTGTGGTCTTGATTGTAGTCTTTTGGGTACATGCCCAAAAGTGGGGCTGCTGGGCCATAGGGGAGCTCTACATTTAGCCTTCTTAGGAACCTCCACACTGCTATCCAGAGGGGTTGAACAAGTTTGCATTCCCACCATCAAAGTAGTAGGGTTCCCTTTTGGCCCCTTCCTCTCCAGCATTTGTTATTATTAGATTTCCTGATAATGGACATTCTTACTGGGGTAGGTGAAATCTCAATGTTGTTTTGGTTTGCATTTCTTTTATGGTCAGTGATGTAGAGCACTTTTTCTTGTGACCCTTGACCATTCTCATTTCCTCTTCAGAGAAGTTTCTTTTTAGCTCCTTATCCCATTTCTTGAGAGGGCTGTTGGTTCTTTGATTGTTTTTTTTGGAGGAATTCAATTTTTTGAGTTCTGTCTATAATTGAGATATCAGGATTTTGTCCATTGTATGGCTGGTAAAGATCTTTTCCCAATCTGTGGGCTTCCTATTTATCTTGGAAGCTATGTCCTTTGCCCTGCCAGAAGCTCTGCAGTTTTATACAGTGCCACTTCTCCAACCTTTCTTTGATTTGTTGTGTTTCAGGGCCTTTGTTGAGGAAGTTTCTTCCAGTGCCAAGGAGTACTAGAATTTCTCTGATTCCATCTTGTAGTGTTTTCAGGGTATCTGATTTTATTTCTAGGTCTTGATCCATTTGGAATTGATTTTGGTGCACCGTGATAAATAGGGATTTAGTTTTAGTTTGTTACAGGTGTTGACATAGTTTTGCCAGCACCATTTGTTGAAGAGGCTGTCTATGTTGAATCCTGTATTTTTAGCTCCTTTATCAAAGATGAAGTAGCCATAGGTCTGTAGCACAGTTACTTATTAAGCATTGCTTTGGCTCAGAATAATTTACATTTCAAAATATTTATAACAATTGTCTTATCAAATAGCTGACAGGCATTGGAAGTTGAAGTCCACTGAGGCATATGTAGAAACCAGTTTTACACTTTTGTAGGCTGAAATCAGGAAAGCTACTCCTTTTGCAATAGCCTCAAAAATCCTAAAATAATGAGGAATAACCCTAACCAAAGAAGAGAAGACCTCCATGATGAGAACTTTAAAAACTGATAAAAAGAAATTAAGGCAGAAGTAAGGAAAAAACCTCCCACACTACTGGATATATTGGCAATGGTTACCTACAAATTCAATGCAATGCCATTAATATCCCAACACCATTTTTAAAGGAAATAGAGGAAGCAATTCAGAAATTCCTATGGATCAATAAAAGTCTCAGAATAGCAAAAACAATCCTTAGTAGAAAGAACAGTGGTGGAGGAATTACAATACCAAACTTCAAGCTGTATTGCAAACCTATAGTAGTAAAAATAGCTTGGTATTGACACAGGAACAGGCCTGAAGATCAATGGAACAGGATTGAAGACCCAGAAATGAACCCACAGAACCATGACTACTTAATCTTTGATAAAGGAGCTAAAATAATAGGACAGAAGAAAGATAGCCTCTTTAAGAAATGGTGCTGGAAAACTGGTTCAACATCTGCAACAGTTAAGACTAGATCCTTATATATCACCCTGCACCAAAGTCAATTCCAAATGGATCAAAGACTTCAAAATAAAAGCAGATACCCTGAAAACAATATAAGAAGGAGGAGGCAAAACACTTGGACTCCTTGGAACAGGACCATGCATCCTTAATAAAGGTCCAGAAATGCAACAAATCCAAGAAAGGTTGGACAAATGGAACTGCATCAAACTGCAGAGCTTCTGCAGGGCAAAGAACATAGCTCGCAAGATAAACAGAAAGCCCACAGATTGGGAAAAGATCTTTACTGGCCATACAATGGACAAAGGCCTCATATCGAAAATATATGAGGAACTAAAAAAATTAAATTCCTCCAAAACAAAACCTCAAAGAAACAACAGCCCAATCAAAAAGTGGCCTAAAGACTAAAAAGGAGACTTCTCTGAAGAAGAAATGAGAATTGCCAAGAGACACATGAAGAAGTGCTCTACATCACTGGCCATAAAAGAAATGCAAATCAAAACAACATTGAGATTCCATCTCACCCCAGTAAGAATGTCCATTATCAGGAAAACTAACAATAACAAATTCTGGAGGGGGTGTGGCCAAAAGGGAACCCTACTTCATTGTTGGTGGGAATGTAAACTTGTTCAACCACTCTGGAAAGAGGTATGGAGATTCCTCCAAAGGCTAAACATAGAGCTCCCCTATGACCCAGCAGCCCTACTTTTGGGCATCTACCCAAAAGACTACAACAAAGACCACACTAAAGCCACCAGCACAACAATGTTCATCACAGCATAATTTGTCATTCCTAAAATATGGAATCAAGCCAGATGCCTCTCAGTAGACAAATGGGTCAGGAAAATATAGTACATATTCACAATGGAATTTTATCCCTCTATCAGAAAGAATGACATTGCCCCATTTATAGGGAAATGGAAGGACTTGAAAAAAATTATACTAAGTGAAGTAAGCCAGACCCAAAGAAACATAGACTCTATGGTTTCCCTCATAAGGAATATTTAGGACAGGTTTGGGCTAGCCATAGCAGAAGATCACAAGAGCCTTTATGAACACATAAGATGATGCTAAGTGAAATGAACTCCATGTTATGGCAATGAGTGTTATACCACGGTTGTAATTATTTTCAACATGCCATGTGAAATTGTAGTTTTTTGTTGTTGTTATTGTTACTCTTGTATCCCCTTCCTGTGGTTGTCCCCTCGCTATCACTGTATCTCATCTCAGTACCCTGGATACTGTATATACTTCTATTAGAACTAGGGAAGGAAAAGGAATGTCAAAATTGAGAGACAAAGTATAAAATACCAATGACTCCAAAAGCAATTCTTACAAAACCATTTGGTGTAAACCAACTTAACCACTCATGGGGGGGCAGGGAAAGGGGAATGGTGAAGAAGGGGAAATAAGGGAGGAGGTAGGAGGTTATACTAGAAATGTACCCACTGCCTTACATATGAAACTATAACCCCTCTGTACATCACCTTGACAATAAATAAATTATTTAAAAATAAATAAATAAAACAGGCCATTTACAGTGATGAATTGAGAGGATTTCAAGGATTCTTAAATCTCCTAACCTCCTTAATGCCTGAGCAGTGTCTCTAGACTCATCCCTTCATGATTTTCTGTTCCATTAGAAATGCGAGGAAAATATCCAGAATGACTTCTTGTATTATTATTTCCAGGTGTTTTCTTCTCAACTTAGGTAACTTGTTTAGGTAACTTGTTGTAGAGAGATTACAGACAACCTTGATGGCAACAAGGATAATGATAATGCTTTTGCATAGAAGATAACAAAGCAAAGGCATACCAGAAAAATCTTGATTTTTACTGCCAAGGGTTCCTGTGTTTTGCTCATAACTGGCAAAATGTAATTTATTAATGCTGGCTTAGGTATAATATTTTTTTTCTTTTCCTCTCATTAGGACTTTTGATTTTCCTACTTTCTATGCTTGACAGCCTCTGCCTTGTACCCAATCACAGCACTGTTGTAGGAGATGGTATTTTACCTCCTAGCTGTGAAAAGATAGATGTCTCTCTAGTTGTTATTTTATGCTTTGCACAACTGATACTCAGACTAAGAAAGCAGACTATATGCTGCCTCATTCCCCCCACCCTGCCTAAAACTAGAGAATAATTATTGGTGTTTCTTAATAAAGAAAAAAATAAATGTCTACTTATTCACAAGTGCATGTTTTTGTATTTGACATGGTTTTAGAAAAAATATTACATTACTCTGCTATTTACCATTTTTATATTGTCATGTTCTAAATGAACACATTTGTAAGATACACAAAAGTACTCTTAGTTTCAATAATGAGAACAGAATAATTGACATTTATGTAAAATATCCTATCGCATCAAATGTACATTTTTCACTTCCAAGAGCAGAACATAAGTGGGCTGAGGATGTTCATCCCCACTGTCTCAACCATCACATTCTAAGGGGTACCTAGAAACCCTGGTCAGCTCCAGGTAAATTTGAGCGATGTATAGAAGAGTAAGGTGACTAAAAGACTGGCACTGTTATTTGAGGGGATCTGATAAAGGAACAAAACTACAGACAAGCAGCTGCTCTTGGACTCCACTTGAGCAACATTTTTTGTGTGTTTTGTGTGTTACATATCAACAGTAGAAACAACTCCTGCTATTTTAAAGTATTTATTATAAATACTTTGAGGCAGATGTAAATAACACTATTTATGTAGAATATAATGGTGTAATAAGATTTTATATTGAATATATTTCAGAGCATATAGATTGTTTGCTACTGAAGCTGAACTTTCATGATCAAAATAGGAATGGACAATCGCTGTACACCTAAGATACAAGTGCTTAAACATAATGAAGGTGTATTTCTCACCTAAGGACAGTGAAGTGCAAGGAAATCTTGGCTTCAGGGATTCTAAGTTCTTCTTGCTATGGTTATTATGGATTTGCTTGTTTGTTTGTTTTTGTTTTTTCCAGTCCTGGGGCTTGAACTCAGGCCCTAAGCACTATTTCTGGATTTTTTTTCTCTCTCAAGGCTAGCACTGTACCATTTGAGCCTCAGAGCCACTTCTGGCTTTTTCTTTTTATGTTATACTGAGGAATTGAATCGAGGGCTTCATGCATGTTAGGCAAACATTGTACTGCTAAGCCACATTCCGAGCCTGGCCATTATATTTGAATCTGTGGCTTCAAGAATAACAACAACAACAAAAAAGGAATCACATACAGATTTTCACCAGAAGAGTTAGGAGCCAAGTATGGCAGCTGGCACTGAATGGCCTGATTCAACCTAAATCCTCAGAGCCTGGGAAATGTCATTTAATGGCATGGACAAAGAAAAAAGGAATTCATATTAGTCTAATAGAGTAATATACATATCATAAAGAATGTTAAGAATATAAACTTAGTTAAGGTTTTAACAGAAGCTTAAAACATCATCTTGGTAGGGCTTTAATGTGAGCCCCTTCGATATAAATATCATCTAAATGTTGCCCATAGTTTCTTAAGTAAATCTTCAGGGAATAATTATCTCCTCATAGTTTATTGTTCAGCTTTCATACACTTTTCACTTAGTGATAAACTGAACAAAGCTGCAAATAAAGAAGGCACATTATCTTTTTCGCCATTCTCATGGCAAGTCAACTTCTCTTGGGAACTGCAGTAATGTTGAGTACACCCTTACCTTTGCCTCTGGCTGAAAGGTGGTTTATGAACCTCTTAAGAGGAACAGGTCCAAGCACCGCCTTACATTGCCTCTCATGCACAGCTCATGAATTTGCCTAGCCAGTGACAGGTCTATGAGAGTTAATTTTTCTAATTTTCTTGCGTGAATTGACAACACCAACTTCATTATTTTTTTTCAGATCTTCCTCAGAGATTCTCTGTGTACTGTGGATTCTTATCAAGTTTGCTTTTTAATTTATGGTTTTCACATATTTTGTAAGTTTGTACAATGCCCTGTGAATGGCAGGTTTCTTGGGAATTAGTAAATAAATAACCAGTGATAAATATTATGGAACAAAACCACAAGGAGGGCTGGGGATATAGCCTAGTGGCAAGAGTGCCTGCCTCGGATACACGAGGCCCTAGGTTCGATTCCCCAGCACCACATATACAGAAAACGGCCAGAAGCGGCGCTGTGGCTCAAGTGGCGGAGTGCTAGCCTTGAGCGGGAAGAAGCCAGGGACAGTGCTCAGGCCCGGAGTCCAAGGCCCAGGACTGGCCAAAAAAAAAAAAAAAAAAAAAACCACAAGGAAATTCATGATTGTTTATAATAAATGTAGTGATTGATTCTTTATATTTTCATTTTATCACTAAGTAAATTTCCAAAATGAAAACACTAATGTTATTAGCAAACACTGGATTGCCAAAAGTCAAATAGCATTTCTGTAAAATTATTGGATTAACCAGAAAGTGAAGAGAATGCAGTAGTAATAAAGTGCCTTCAATATTATCTTTGTTAAAGTAAGGCTCAGGAAGTGCAACATTCCTTGATGATGACACTACTTCTTTTCCTCCAGGTACTAGTGCAGCTACTAATCAACATACAATCAAATTATTTATTACTTTGCCTTATGCAAACTTTTTTCATGAGTTTTCTCTTGCAGCATGTTATTTATACATGTATTTTGAAAATGTGAGTGTGTGTGTGTATGTATGTGTGTGCGTAGAAGAAAAAGAGAGAGAAAAGGGAGGGACAGAGAGAGGGGAGAAGGAGGGAGGAGAGGAGAACAAAATGAAAAAGGAGTTTAAATTGATGTTCTTGGTGGTAAAAAAAAAAAGTATGATAAAACCTTTTGTATAAACTCCCTAGAACTCTCACTCTAGAAGTAGCTTTTTAATGCACTTTATTTTAACCATTGATTACTGAAATCAATAGTTAAGAGAAATAAATTCCTATCTTTTCTGAGCATTTTAAAAATCTTTCTTGGTACTTTTCTTTAAAATGTATCTTAGTATTTAATACAAAAAAAATTTCAAAACCTGAGAGAGAAGAAGATGGCAAAGAGCAGCTTATCTAAGCTCTCTCCAAGAACTTAGTTTTTCTTCTACAGGGAAACTTCTAACTCTAGAATGATAGCCCAAGCAAGGTATAACAGCACAGAGATTCAAGTCAGGAAGGAAAAAACTAAATGACAGATCTAAGAATCCATATTTCAGCCACAGCCTGCCACTTACCTGGCAGAATCAAATCTACACTCACCTCCAGCACGTAGCAGTGATGAGGAGAGAAATCCGCCAGACAGCAGCAGACAGATGCTGTCCTCAAGTGGAGCTTGAAAGTTCCTAAGAACCAGAGGAAGTATGAGTACTCCACAAAAGACAGTCTCTACAGAGTCTGCACCCACAGATCGCCATTAGCAAAGTAGCCCTTCCCCCCATCCACCATAATGAATCTCCATCTTTGTCCCTGGCATAGATGGCCAGAGCAGACTGGAAATGAAGCCGGCCAGGGGAAAGTAAGGTTAAAGGGACCATCTTTGAAAAGAGCAAAGATGCCAAAGTAGCAAGTCCCAGTTCTACCCAAGGGAAGGAGTCCCGCCCAGATGGGAGGAACCTCCAAGGGGAGAGCAGCCCTATGAGCAGCCCTGCAACACCAGTAAACAGGAGGCCTGCCCCCAGGCTACCATCACTGCAGCTACCGCTGAGATAGTAACAGACTGGTTTCCCAGGCTAAACATTGTCCACCAGTGTCTGGGGGCACCCAGCCTCTACCTGCAAACTCCCGCAAACAACACAGCCAGCCCTGCCCAGGAGGGAGGAAGTTCCCTGCAGGCAGCTCCAGCTTCCCTGCCAGAGTCGGCTGCCATGCCCTTCAGCAGCCCCGTCCCACCCAGGGCCTGCCACACGAAGTTCGGGAGTCTCAGCCCAGGTTAGACAGGCAATTGGGGAGCTGCAGCCCGGTCGCCACAGGCAATTCAGAAGTCAAACTCAGGGCTCCTCAGGCAGTTTGGGGGTCTGAGCTGGGGATCCACAGGCAGATCAAGAGTCTGGGCCCAGCCTCCACAGGCAGTTCTGGGAGCCTACCCAGGGCTTTGCAGGCAGTTCCAGGATCTGAGTCTGGGCCCTGCTGGCAGTTCGGGGCTCTGAGCTGGGGCTCCGCTGGCAGTTTTGGGGGTCCCAGCTTGGGCTCCACTGACAGGGGGCCTACCCGGGGCTACACAGGCACTTCAGAGGTTCAAGCTGGCGCTCCGCAGGCAGTTTGGGGATCCCTCCCAGGGCTCTGCTGACAGCCCAGGGGTCTGAGCCAGGGCCTAACAAGCACTTCAGGGGCCCTAGCAGGGCCCTAACAGGCAGTTCAGGGGTCCGAGCCGGGGCTCGGCAGGCAGTTCTGGGGCCCCATCGGGGCTCCACCGATATTTCGGTGGTTCCACCTGGGGCTCTGCCCACAGTTCGAACGTCCTACCCAGAGCCATGCAGACAGTTTGGGGGAAATTCTCAGCCCAGGCTCCACTGACAGGGGCTCCCAGCCCGGGCTCCATAAGCTGTTCGAGGGGACCTACCCTGAGCTCCGCAGGCAGGTAAGGGGTCCCACCCAGGGCTCCACCCACAGTTCAGGGGTCCCCAGGCTCTGCTGACAGTTTGGGGGAGTCCCAGCCCGGGCTCCACTGACAGTTAGGGGGTCCCAGCCGGGACTCCGCCAACAGTTCAGGGGGCGGGGCACAGCTGGGGCTTCGCTTGCAGTTCGGGGATCCCACCCAGGGCACTGCAGGCAGCTCAGGGGTCTCAGCTGGAGTCCACTACCCATGGTCACCAGCCCAGGGGTTCCGGCCCAGACTAATGCAGGCAGCTCAGGGGTCTCCTCAGGAATCCGCCACCCACTGTCGCCAGCCCAGGGATCCCAGCCAGGACCACCACAGGCAGCCCAGGGGTCACAGCAGGAACCCACCACCCACCCTCAGCAGTCCCACTGGGACCCACTGCAGGCAGCTAAGGAAGCCCAGCCAGAACCTGTCACCTGCCCTCTGCAGCCCAGAGTTCCCATCCTAGCACAACAGGCCCCACTGCCACCAAGGTAGAACACTGCTGCTGACAAGGCCTTGGGAGCAACAGACTGGTTCCCCAGGCCACCCACAGTTCCCCAATTACTAGGGCATCCAGCTTCTACCTTCAATCCTCAGAACCACAGAGTCACCACTGCCCAGGATCTCCAGATTCCATTGAGCCCAGGTTAATGGTAGGCAAAATAATAGACATCTGGGGTCAGTCTGAGTGAGAAAAAGAGTTTCCTTGAGCAATTGTATCAACCCAAAAAGAAATAACAAGATTGTAATGGTTTACAAGTTAGCTACTGAATACGGGGCTCAGGAATGGTTTTTACTTCCAAAGTGTAATTCGTGGGGACACCAAATCTGCTGCCATACCCAAAAAAAGAGGGGGAACTTACCGGTCTAGGTCTGTGTACCTATAAGAATAACACAACAGGATCTGATAGGGACTGGTTCAGGTCCTAAACAGTGCCAAAGGTGCTAGGAAACTAGCATTTCAAATCCAAATGAGCAGAAGAAACACAAAAAGTATGGCAAGACAAGGAAACTCATCATCCACTCAAAACAAAGAGGAAACAGAGCATTCAATTGAGATCCCAGAGGAGAGTTCTCAACATGCTGTACCAGCTATGATGATAAAAGTGCTAAATGAAAAGTTGAGTCTCTCCAGACAAGAATCCGAGAGCATGAGGAGGGGAACCAAAGAATAATTCATGAACACGATGAAGATGAATCTAATCGTAAGTTAATAGAGGAATTCATGGCCTCCACAAATAGAATGATACACGAACTCAAACAGAATGATACACAAACTCAAACAGAAAGAAAAAGAGTCCTATGAAAAGATAGCTACTGAGCTAAAAGAGATTAGAGACAGCACCCAGAACCAAATTAACGAAATAAGGAAGGCTATACAGAACCTAAGAGAGAATTACAGCAGAGATATGGAAACCATCAAGAAAGATCAATCAGAAGGTATGGAGATAAGAAACCAAGTTGTAAGTTTAGGGAGCATACTGGATGATGCAGAAGATTGGATCTCAGTAATTGAGGACAGCCTAGACTTTATGGAGAAAGAACAAAAACACAATACAAAAATCAATCCAAAAAGCAAGACAGGTCACTTCAGGAGTTTCAAGACACAACAGGAAGCCCGATATAATGCTAATAAGTATTGAAGAAAACCTAGAGAAAGAAGTTAATGGAATAGCAACTTATTTAACAAAATATTAGCTGAGAACTTCCCAAACATCCAGAAGGACAGGCCCATCCAGATACAAGAAGCAATTAGAACCCCAAACAGACCAGACCAGAACAGGACTTCCCATAGACACATTGTAATCAATACAGGATCAACAGAGGCCAAAGAAAGAATCCTTAAAGCCACTAGGGAAAAGAGAACAATCACATATAAAGGAAAACCAATCAGAATTTCCCCAGATTTCTCAGCGGAGACCATGAAAGTAAGGAGAGCCTGGAATGACGCTTGCTATATCCTAAAGAAAAATAACGTTCACCCAAGAATTATGTATCCAGCTCAACTCTCATTCATAGCTGAAGGTCAAATAAAAGTCTTCCATAGAAAGGAAAAAACAAGATCCATCTTTCTTCTGCCTCCAAGAGAATCACCTTGCCAGCAAAAGCAAACACATTCTAAAAGTGAAAGGCTGCAATAAAATCTATCAAGCAAATGGCCCCCACAAGCAGGCTGGGGTCACAATCTTAGTATCAGATAAAATTAACTTCAAACTGAAACAGTCAAAAAAGACAAGGTTACTACATACTAATAAGGGGATCTCTCTTACAGGAGACATAACCATAAAACATCTACACACCAAAGACAGGAGCTCCCAACTTCATCAAACAAGCACTACTGACTCTAAAAATTCTCCTAGACCCAACATTGATAGTTGGAGTCTTTAACACTCCACTGTCACCTCTGGACAGATCAACAGGCCAAAAACTGAACAAAGAAACCTCAGAACTAAACAACTGCATAGACCATCTAGACTTAACTGACATATACAGAATATTGCTTCCAACAACACCAGAACATACATTCTTCTCAGCAGCACATGGAACATTCTCCTCCAAAATAGATCACATGTTAGGGCAGAAAGCAAACCTGTACAAATTCAGAAACATTGAAATCATCCCTTGCATTCTCTCAGACCACAACAGATTAAAACTAGAGCTCAATGCCAAAGGTCAAGAAAGAAAACCCCACAAGTCATGGAGACTCAAAAATACATTGCTGTACCACCAATAGATCATTGAAGAAATCAGAACAGAATTTCAAATGTTTATGGAATTAAACCAAAATGAGTTCACGAAATACCAGCTCCTCTGGGACAGAGCAAAGGCAGTACTCAGAGGAAAATTTATAGCCCTGAGCACCTACATCAACAAATTGGAGAAATCTCAATTCAACAACTTAACAAAGCAATGCAAGCTCCTGGAAAGAGAGCAACAAACCAAACCGCAAGCCAACAGATGAAAGCAAATAATTAAAATCAGTGCAGAATTAAATGACTTGGAATCGAGAAAAACCATAGAAAGAAAGAATCAACAAAACAAAGAGTTGGTTCATCAAAAAAAATTAACAAGATAGACCCCAAGCAAATCTAACCAAAAATAAAGACAGCACACCCAAATAAACAAGATCTGAGATGAAAAAGGTAGCCACCACAGAAGCAACAAAGATCCAGGACATAATAAGCAACTATTTTGCAAACCTATATGCCAACAAATTTGAGAACCTGGAAGAAATGGACAAATTCTTAACAAAAATTGATATGCCCAAACTTAACCAAGAAGATATAAATCTGCTGAACAGACTCAATTGAATCTGCAATAAGAGACCTCCCTTCCAAGAAAAACCCAGGTCCAGATGGATTCATGGTGGAATTCTACTAGGCTTTCAAAACAGATCTCACACCAACACTCATCAAATTCTTCAATGAAATAGAAAGTAAAAGCTCACTACCAAACACATTCTACAATGCTAGCATAATGCTAATCCCAAAACCAGAGAGGGACACATCAAGAAAAGAAAACTATAGACCCATCTCCTTGATGAACATTGATGCAAAGTTCTGCAACAAAATTCTGGCCAACCAACTTCAACCAGTCATCAAAAAAAAATCATACACTATGATCAAACTTGATTTATTCCAGGGCTGCAAAGTTGGTTCAATATACGTAACTCAATTAATGTAGTCCACCACATTAACAGGAGCAAGACAAAGAATCACATGATTATATCCCTAGATGCCGAAAGGGAATTCGACAAAATCCAGCACCCATTTATGATAAAAGCCCTGGATAAACTGGGATTCCAGGGAACATTCCTGAATATAATGAAGGCTGTTTATGAGAACAATAGCAACCATAATACTAAACTGTGAAAAGCTAAAGCCATTCCCTTTAAAATCAGGAGCAAGACAAAAATGTCCACCCCGCTCAGCTTCAACATAGTACTAGAATTCCTAGCCAGAACAATTAGGCAAGAAGAAAACATAAAGGCGATCCAAGTAGGAAAAGATGAAGTTAAACTTTCTCTCTTCCCAGAAGACATGATCCTATACCTAAGGAACACCATAGACTCTACTCCCAAGCTATTAGAGCTGATCCAAAACTTTGGCAAAGTATCTGGATATGAAATAAATCCTCAAAAATCAATGGCTTTTATATACGCCAACAACCTGAAGAGCTACACTGAAACCAGAAAAGCCATGCCTTTTACAATAGCCTCAAAAAACATAAAATACCTAGGAATAACCTTAACCAAAGAAGTGAAAGAACTCTATGATGAGAACTTTAAAAACCTGAAAAAGGAAATTAAGGCAGAATTTAAGAAATGGAAATACCTCCCATGTTCCTGGATTGGGAGGATTAACATAGCCTAAATGGCAACATTGCCAAAAGCTATGTACAAATTCAATGCAATACCCATCAATATCTCAACATCATTCTTCAATGAAATAGCGGGAGCAATTCAGAAATTCATATAGGACAATAAAAAAACCCTGAATAGCAAAAACAATCCTAAGTAGAAAGAGCAGTGCAGGAGGAATATCAATACCAAACTTTAAGTTGTACTACAAAGCTACAGTAGTAAAAACAGCTTGGTACTGGCACAAGAACAGGCCTGAGGACCAATGCAACAGGACTGAAGACCCAGAAATGAACCCACAGACCTACGGCTACTTAATCTTTGACAAAGAAGCTAAAAATATAGGTTGGAACAAAGACAGCCTCTTCAACAAATGGTGCTGGCAAAATGGGGTCAACACTTGTAATAAACTAAAACTAGACCCCTAATTATCACCTTGCAACAAAATCAACTCCAAATGGATCAAAGACCTTGAAATAAAATCAGACACCCTGAAAACTCTACAAGAAGGAATAGGAAAAACTCTAGGACTCTTTGGCACTATAAAAAAACTTCCTCAACAAAGGCCCAGAAGTGCAACAAATCAAAGAAAGGCTGGACAAGTGGGCTGTATCAAACTGCAGAGCTTCTGCAGAGCAAAGGATATAACTTCCAAGATAAATAGAATGCCCACAGATTGGGAAAAAATCTTTTTCAGCCATACACTGGATAAAATCCTGATTTCCCAAATATACACAGAACTCAAAAAATTAAATTCCTCCAAAAGAAACAATCAAAGAACCAACAGCTCTCTCAACAAATGGGCTAAAGAGCTAAAAAAACTTCTCTGAAGAGAAAATGAGAATGGCCAAGTCACATGAAAAAGTGCGCTACATCACTGACCATAAAAGAAATGCAAATCAAAACAACATTGAGATTCCACCTCACCCCAGTAAGAATGTACATTATCAGGAAATCTAATAATAACAAATGCTGGCAAGGATGTGATCAAAAGGGAACTCTACTACATTGTTGGTGGGAATGCAAACTTGTTCAACCGCTCTTGAAAGCAGTGTGGGGGTTCTTAAGAAGGCTTAACATAGAACTCCCCTATGACCCAGGAACCTCACTTTTGGGCATCTACCCAAAAGACTATAAGCAAGACCACACTTAAGCCACCAGCACAACTAGGTTCATCACAGCACAACTTGTCATTGTTAAAACATGGAACCAATTGAGATGTTCCTCAGCAGATGACTGGATTAGGAAAATGTGGTACATATACACATGGAATTCTATGCCTCCATCAGAAGGAATGACACTGCTCCATTCATAAGGAAATGGAAGCACTTGAAAAAAATCATATTAAGTGAAGTGACCCACATTCAAAAAAAATAAACCCTATGGTGTCCCTCGTAGGGAATAGCTAGTACATGAATAAGCTAGTCATGGTAGAAGATCAAAAGACCCAAATAGCTACACCCATATGACCACATAAGAAGATGCCATGTGAAATGAACTCCACATTACAGAAACAAGTGTTATACCACTGTTGTAATTATTCTCAACATGTAGTGAGAACTCATACTACTTTTTTTCCCCTTTCTCCTTGTCTGTCTGTTTGACTGATTGGTTTGTTTAGTGTTTTTCTTTTGTATTCCCTTCCTGTGGTTGTACCATTGCTACCACCTTATCACATCTGAGTACCCTGGATACTGCTTATACGGGTATTAGAACTGGGGAAGGGAGAGCGAAAACCAAAATCGAAAGACAGAACAAAAAGCAATACTTACAAAACCATTTAGTGTAAACCAACTGCACAACTCTTGGGGGGTGAGGGGAAGTGGGAGGGGAATTGGGGGGAAGTGTGGGAGGAGGTAACAAGTAGAGTAAGAAATGTACTCACTCCCTTTCATATGAATCTCTAACCCCTCTGTATCACACTTTGACAATAAAGAAATGTGAAAAAAATTGTGAAACTGAGAAAACTATGTTTATATGGTGCAGGAAACTGTAGAAAACAATGTGGACTAGTTCACTCGGTACTCTTGAATACTGTTGATTACCTGAAATCTTGCTAACTAAAATGTGAGTATGTTTCATCATTCACAAATAATGTATATATGTACTGTGTGTAATTTAGCCATATTGTGATGTGGCCTTTAATCTGAGAGGTTTAAAAGTGCCTGCTATCTTTCAATGAGTGCTCTTTTGATGTGCTTCCATTTTGCTCCTGTAAAGGGAGCTTGCTTGTTACCAGAAGTTTGGCTAAGTGTCAACATATTTTTATCATTTTCTTTGTGCAACCATCTTTCCTCTATTCAGCTTATTTCAAAGGTATTTCAGATGCATACCTAAATTAATTCTGATTCAGTATGATGTTATATCCTATCCTATTGTTGCCCAATGCTGACGAGTTAGGTATTCTTTTTCCTTGCTAAATAATTAGACAATGTCAATGATTGAAATGCTTACTACGGGGGAGGAGGTATTTTAATGAATGAGTCTATTATTTTAAGAAGAATCAGCAACTATGCATTCTCTAATATTGATTTCCACTAATTTCTGTCTTGAAATTAAAGAGATAATGAAACCCTTCATTGAGATCAACTACAATAGATTTATTGACTAAATTGGCTGCACATATGTTCTTACAACTAGCTTCATCTACCAGTAAATGGCAATATATAAAAGGTAATATATATATATATATATATATATATATATATATATATATACACACATATATATATTTGGAATAAGTGGGAAAGTACAGGTGTGAATAAAATTAAAAATATGTTAAACCACTAAGAAAGAAGAAAGATTAGTAACCCACAGATGTTTTTCGGTGCCCTTTTTATATTATGTGACAATGTATTTATAATGTATTTTCTTATTTTACATAGCTAAATTATATTATCTATCACTGTGAAGTGCCATCGATGAGATGGTCCTTAAAGTAAAATGCCCTAACAAAATTAGTAAGCAAACTGTGGATATTAATATTTTAATATATAGGTATGACATATTGGATGAGAAATTGCCATTTTGAATGACTTGGGGAAATAGATGCACAGTAGGGGTTTCCAGGAATGGTGAGTACTGAAGAAGAAGTATTTGTCTAACTTATTCTCATCTGTTAAAGATGACTTGGTTTCTACCCCATTACAAATATTGTTAAAATGTGTCCATTTGCAATCTATATCTCATTAGAATAGTAGGTTACTTAAGAGATGGTCATCATAGCCAGATTTCTTCATTGAGAAAAAGTCATTCACTCATTCAGCTCTAAAAGCAAGCTGGTTAGGTAGTGCTAACCCTATTTGTAAACGCCACATGTTTTATTACATGTTCTTATTATAAATATTTTGAAAAAAAATTATTTGAAAGAATAAAGAAATGAAAAAATGAAGAGATGAAATGTTTTCCTCTAAAATGCTTGTGTTCCTTGAATAAAAAAAGGAAGAAGAACAAGTACCTATAATAAAATTCAAAGCAATACAAAGGATAGGAGATACTCAAAGAAAATACTAGATTAAGGAATTTAAGTGAGTTAGCAAACATGATCTATCTCTCTATTATCTATCTGTCTATAATCATCTATCCGTCTATAGATAAAATATACATATATAGGTAAACACATATTTTGCTGTCTACATATATATATAGCTACAAATATACATATTGTACAAATTAACATATATTCACCCACACATATGAAAAAGACAGAGGTGTGGAGGAGAGATATAACATGATTGTAATTATGAATGTATTTTGAAGGATAGACACAGGAGGCAAAGTAAAAGAAGAATGATGGAAAGTGAGTAATATTGAATGACTTTACAACTGTACAAAGATGGCTTGTGGAAGCCCAATGAAAGCAGTTGAATAATAAAAGGTTAGAAGAATGAAGAATTAGTGTAATAGTAGAGCTTGTAAGGAAGTTAATTTTATTAAAGCACTATATAGGCCTATGTGAAAAAAAATTGATTTCGTAATTTTCTTCAAGAAAATTCCAAGTGACAGAAACAAGCTCAAAATTCAGAATTGTTTCTGACTCAGGATGCTTTTTATATTACTGCTGTATATTCCCTCTAGTGCTTCCTACTTAAACATGGTTCATTAATTACAAAAGGCATTAATGAGATATCATTTTTGTCTTTCTATTAAATAATTAATAGTGCTAGATGATTTCATTTATCCAAGCCATTCATTTTCTACTTCCTAGGTTTTGATAATATTCATTATGGATTTTTAGACTGATTGTTACACAAAATCATAAAAGTATGTTTTATACATATTATAATTTCAGACTTATTTTCAAATCAGGTACATGGTTTCCAAATGTATTCTCATTGTTCACGTTTTAATAAACAATTATTACATCAATAGCATAATGCTAATTGATAATGTTTTCTTCTGGAACTTTTATATTTTTGAATTGGTTGGATATCTAATCTCTGATAAATTTAAATGGACTTGCTTTTATGCTTTTTATGGTTTCTAGAGAAATTGCACTACAATGAAAAAAATAAAGCAAGTTCTAGCTGGATAGAGTAGAGAGGGTAACACAATCGGCTCAGATAATCAAAGCCTAGATATGGAGCTTCTTATTTCATGCTTTGGTGCAAAGACTGAGTTTCTATTCCAAACTTTAGCTTGTGATTGCATTCTTAATTCCCACTTCCTCAGGATCAAGCTTTCCATAGCCATTAGTTGTAGTGCTGGGAGAGTTTTTGTTCAGCTGTTTAGATTTCCTAAGAGATTGTTTCCCTGAACTATTAACCATCCCCAGGGAAAAGTTAGAAGAATTCATTACTGGTTGGAGTGCTGACAGCATTATGTTCTGAGATGGAATTTTGCCTGTTGTCACTGTAGTTGATTTTGGTACCCTGTGTATTGTTATGTTTATCTGAATTAAGTAAGGGAAAGGGAACATAGAAATAGAGGGGAAATGGTAAAGAGAAAACCAATGCAAAGTGATACGAGGCAATATGTCAGAACTTAAATGTGCAACTGGGGGGTGGAGATGAAGAAGGAAAGGTGGAAGAAAAATAAGGGAGAGGGTAACAAGTATGACAAGTAATGTACTCATTACCTTATGTATGCAACTGTAACCCCCCTGTACATCACCTTGACAATAAAGTTAAATTAAAAAAAGAAAACATAAACTGGGCTGGGGATATGGCCTAGTGGCAAGAGTGCCTGCCTCATATACATGAGGCCCTGGGTTCGATTCCCCAGCACCACATATACAGAAAATGGCCAGAAGTGATGCTGTAGCTCAAGTGGCAGAGTGCTAGCCTTGAGCAAAAAGAAGCCAGGGACAGTGCTCAGGCCCAGAGTCCAAGCCCCAGGACTGGCCAAAAAAAAAAAAAAAAGAAAAAGAAAAAGAAAACATAAACTCAAAGAGGGTTTATAATGGTTTATTCCAACTATTAAAAATAAACAACTGCCAAGCTGGAATATTGTATTTAATCTAACTTTCACTTATAACTGAAAAGGACTAACAAAAACCATTCTGTGGTTAAAAAAAAAGTAAAATAATTTATCATCACTAAGCTAGTACTGCAGAAGTTACTCAGATATTTCTGCATAAAAAAGATCAGAATGAACATGAAAGAGAAAATACATCTAAAAAATTATACTAAGTGAAGTGAGCCAGACCCAAAGAAACACGGACTCTATGGTCTCCCTTATTGGGAATAATTAATACAGGTTTAGGCAAGTCATAGCAGAGCATCACAAGGGCCCAATAGCTATACCTTTATGATCACATAAGATGATGCCAAGTGAAATGAACTCCATGTTATGGAAACGATTGTTATATCACAGTTGTAACTACTTTCAACGTCCCATCTGTATCTGTAGTTTCTATTATTGATGATGTTCTTGTATCACCTTCCTGTGGTTGTACCTACATTAACTCTGTAATCTTATCTGAGTATATTGGAAACCGTGTATACTGGAATTAGAAGTAGGAAATTGAAAGGGAATACCAAAATTGAGAGACACAGGGTAAAAAAAGACAAACAACTACAAAAGCAATACTTGCAAAACTGTTTGGTGTAAGTGAACTGAACACCTCAGGGGGGGAAAGGGAAAGTGGGAGGAGGGAGGGGGGTATGAGGGACAGGGTAACAAACAGTACAAGAAATGTATCCAATGCCTAACGTATGAAACTGTAACCTCTCTGTACATCAGTTTGATAATAAAAAATTGAAAAAAAAAAAGAAAATACATCTTACTAGGTGAGTAAATAAACATAGGATCAACTGTGGTTTCTAAAAACCTATCATCTGTGGAATCAATAAAATATTACACATGGATGTTACTCAACCAGATTAATTGTATTAGTTGGCACAGCAAAATAGTAGGTGAAGCATAATTTCTGTTACTATTAATGCCAAATCTCTTCCCTTTGGCAAATGCTTAGTTCTGTGATGGAGGAAAGCATTTGTTGATTGACTTCTCATTTCAACAACTTTTCTTCTCCAACTAATTGCTAGATGTGATTTGGATCATGTTTGGTCTCTACCTCTTTTAATTTAAAATGCTGTGCTGTAGTTTTCTGTGTAATGCATAAATTAACCTAAGCACCAGGGCAGACTATTAAGATAAAACTTTAAAAGAATCTGAGGATTACCTGTAAATGAGAAAAAAGTAAATAAGACCAAAGAAAGGTCATTTTACTTATCCTATTGTTGTAAAGCAATGACTAGTTCAAAATAGATTTGATTTATTGTAATAAAAGTGCAATTTGTACTCTGGGTTCCAGTGGCTACTCAGGAGGCTGAGATCTAGGGATTGTGGTTCAAAGCCAGCCCCGTCAGAAAAGTTCCCTGAGATTCCTGTGCACAATTAACCACTCAAAAGACAGAAGTAAAGCTGTGGCTCAAAGTAGTGGAAAAACTAGCCTTGAGCAAAGGAGCTCAGAAACAGAGCCCAGGCCCTGACTTCAAGCTCCATAACCACTAACAAAAAAAAAAAAGTACACTTATGACTAGTGTTATGTCAGTTAACAAAGTATATGTTTATGAGATTCCTTTTCCTCCTTTGAAATGCTTATAAATAATTGTGTATCACTAATGTTATAAGGCAATATGAATAGATTTGCTTATAAAATAATTACATATTCCTGGTATGTGGAGTTGTGTATAAATTTTAATTTATGATTCCTTGATTTAGGGACAAATCGTTTCTATAGACAGCATCTTTCATACAACATATAAAGTTATCAAATCAAAATAAAACATTATATCTGATTAGAGTATAATTTTCATTTTGGAGTGCTCATACCTGTGGTTACCATAATTTCGGAGAAGTAGAAATTACAGTTTTATATCAAATCTAGGGAGAGTTTGGTGATTTATTCACTAATTTCTATATCAATCTTACAAAATCAACATCTGAGGAGCATTTGCTTGATATACTAAGATCCTAGTGATATTAAACTTGGTCATTGATAGCCATGTTTGTTTTTAACTGAGATATTACTAAAAGGAATGCTTAATATTATTCATTAAAAAGCATAGACTTAGTACCCTGGAGATTGTACATACATGTATTTGAACTAGAGAAGGGAAAACAAATACCAAAACCAAGAGACAAAAGATAAAAAAAGAAACCAATGCAACAACGATACTTACAAAACTATATAGTATAAACCAACTGTACAACTCATGGGGGGAGAGGGAATTGGGGAAGGGGGAGGCTGGGGAAGATGTGGAAGGAGTTAACAATTTGATTAAGAAATGTACTCACTGCTTTACATATGAAACTGTAACCCCTCGGTACATTACTTTGACAATAAAGAAATGAAAAACCAAAAAAGATTTTTAAAAAAGCACAATAGAATTCTTCTGTTAGGAGGTTCAAAAACTGTTTTCTATATAAAAAAGAAAACATGATCTAGTAGGAGTTTTAGATTTTCAAATTTTATGTTGAAGTGTTTAAGCCATTTTGAAAAATAAATGCATTTGTGTAAAGTTAATATACTAAGAAAACCAATCTGTAGAATGGGAGAAAATATTTCTCCAGCTCAACAGCAAAAATCCCAAACAATACAAATGGTAAGATGGTCTGAAGATCAGAACAGACATGTCTCTAAAGGAGGCATACAAGAGTGCCCAATATCACTGCTCATCAGGAAAATGCATTTCAAACCACAATAGGTATCATGACTACTACCATTAAAACCCTAGAAGATAATAGATATAATCTTCTGTTATAGGATAATTTGGAATATGTTAGTAGAAATGCAATGTGGTAAAACTTACATGGAAACAAATTAAAAATAGACCTGAATTCACGTGATGCATTCATCTTGCTCCAAGATATTCATCTAAAGTAACTAAAATGAGGATCTTGAAGAGATAGTAGGCCTTCCATATTATTTGATATGTTAATCACAATATCCAAGATGTAGAAAAGCCCACATTATTCACTGAGAAAATGAATAAAATTGGTGTATGTGTATATATGTATACATACATTAACTATTATTCATCTTTAAATACAAAAGAGATCCTTCAACATGTAATAATATTGACAAAGCTACAGGAAATGATACCAAAGTGAAATAAGCAGTCAAAGAGAAAAATACTTCCTATTTTATGAGATTGCCAAAATAGTCAAACTCAAAGAAGGAAAGATTGTAGTAGCTTTTTCTGAGTATTTGTAAGAGGGGAAAAACAGTGAATTTCTAAAAATGATTGTAAAATTTTGGTTACTTAGGATGAATAGGTCTTCAGATCTGATATTTAACTGTGTGCACATCTGTGAAAGACCATTGTATTCTTTAAAACTTAGCCTTAAGGTGAAATGTTCTTAGGGAAATTAACAAAGGAAAAAATTGAAAGGAAATCAATTTAACACAGTGAGAAAAGACACTTTATTTGATATCAAAGAAATACAACCCTTTATTTACCAAGAATAGGTTTAAAAAATAATTTCCCAGCTGGCACTAGTAGCTCACATCCATAATCAGCTACTCAGGAGGCTGAGATCTGAGGATTATAGTTCAAAGCTAGCCCCATCAGAAAGTTCTGTGAGATGTATCTCCAATTAACAACCAGAAAACTGGGTGTGAAGCTGGCTCAAAATGGTAGAGCACTAGCCTTGAGCAAAAACAAACAAATAAACAAACCTCCTCAGGGACAGCGCCTTGGCCCTGAGTTCAAGCCCCATGACCACCACCAATAACAATAAAAAAAGACAACACTTCCCTTCTTTAAAGCAAAAAACAATAATACATATCTCTAACATCATATTGGAATTTAATTTCCAGGTAAGCAGTGTTTTTGCTTTGTTTAATGACTAAGTGCTTAGAAAATCAATTTTATACTAAAAAATTATTCATTCAAGAATGAAATTTGTGAATATAACTGCTCTGTATTTAGTAACTGCCTAGCTAGGTGACAAATTGTACCAATTTTCCTGTAACTGTCATGTGTCTAGAGTTGAAAATCATGCACATTCATCCAGTTAGCTCAACATAGGCTGAGTGCATTGAAAAGTGCACAGGTAAGTAAGATATCATTGAAGTGATTCAATAGATTAGAATCTATAGAAAAATAGAGGAAGACATAATTTATGTAGTCCAAGATTGTTGAGGGAAATGTAGATTGGTAATATTGGGCTTCCTACAAGAATGAGCAGGTAATGACTAGCAATTAGGTGATGTTTAGTTTTATCACTGCTAAGCAAAGGTGTGTTGTAGATTTATATGTCTCATATGTCTGGCTCTTTCAAATGGATCAAAATACTTACTATAGCCATCCCTTTAGGAGTAAAATGATTAAAAAGAAAAACAAGTAAGAAGGTAATTTAACTGATATTTATACTCTCAATCATGTTCACTCACACACACACACACACACACACATACACACACACACACATACACACACAGAGTGGGGGGGGGGGAGAGAGAGAAACAGAAAGAGAGAGAGAGATTTAAGAAAATCAGGCCTGGGCTGGGGATATAGCCTAGTGGCAAGAGTGCCTGCCTTGGTATACCCGAGGCCCTAGGTTCGATTCCCCAGCACCACATATACAGAAAACGGCCAGAAGCGGCGCTGTGGCTCAAGAGGCAGAGTGCTAGCCTTGAGCGGGAAGAAGCCAGGGACAGTGCTCAGGCCCTGAGTCCAAGGCCCAGGACTGGCCAAAAAAAAAAAAAAAAGAAAAAAAAAGAAAATCAGGCCTCAGAACAATGGTATAACTCAAACACTACTACTACCACAAAATGAAAAAGACTTTTTTTATTTTTAATTTTTCACCTTGGTTGGGATCAGAAATGCAGTATAGGCTTTAACACAGCGCAAAATTGCATGCATAAATGAGAACATAAGATTCAGGTTTAAAATTCTGTGTAAAGATGCAAGAAAAATGAAGTGTTGGGGAGAAATGGTGGCTATGTTGAGTCAAGAGAAGAAATTGAAACTACAGATTTCAATGTAATATTCAAGTGTGTGTTCCTCACACATGTGACCTGATACAATTCTCTTGCACAGTATCTTAGCTGGGAATATTTCTCAATTGAAGAGGTTTTAATGAGTGACCTACTTTGAGACACTTTCTAAAATGTGTTTGCTGATGGTTTTTCCTAATTTCCCAGGTGGTTAATATCAGACTGCAGTGGGAACATACGTGTCCTAGAAAACTCTTAAATCATGTCTGTTCGGAAGTGATAGGCTGTTTTGCTAGGTTACTTTGCTTCAATGAACTTTGTAAATAAAATGAAAGAATAAGCCTTGGAACAAATGCCTAGGATTACTATGGGTGAGGAGAGAGCTGTTACACTTTTTCTGAAACTCTGGTATTAGTATTACATTTCTATTCTGATTTCAAGTGGACGTTAGCATGTGCACTTGTGAATATACATATATATGTGCTGTGCTGTGCTGTGCCGTGTGTGTGGTGTATGCCTTGTGTTTGCATTTAATATATGAGTTGAGCATAATGTGGATATTTTGAATGGAATTGATTTAAACCTTTTCCATTTAGTATTTTGCTTTATCTGAAATCTATCTATCTATCATCTAGCTATCTATCTAAAGGCAACACTGAAATTGTCAAGTATTTGTAGATTTTTAGATTCTCTTGAGTGTTTGTTTTATGATTAAATACCAAGCAATAATTTGAAACCAAATGAATGTAAAAACTGGGATTTTTTAGTCACTTTTTTTCCTAGCCATTCAATTCCTGTCAGCTTCCCTATGCACCCAAAGAAAAGTGTTCTCTAAGAAACATACTCACTATCTTACATATCTAACTGTAACCCCGCTGCACATCATCTTGACAGTAGAATTTTAATGTAAAGAAAAAAATAAGAAATGTTAAATGTTCAGAAGCATGCCCCTTTTTGACATAGGCGCATGAATTAGAAATCTGAAAAAAGTGGCACTCCTCCTCAGGGAAAATTACCTGCCTAGAAAGCAGAGTCATTCTTCCAAATCTTCCATAAAGCACACAGCAAGGTAGGATTGTAAAAATGCAAGAAATTAATTGTAGAAACATCTACAAGAAAAATATGTAGTGGGAAGTAAAGGAAGAAAGACATGGAAAGTAGGCAAGCTGTATAATTCTGTGAGGTATAGTTCTAAGAAAAATACATCACAATATTCACTGGCAGTGGAACCACAGTCTTTGAGTCAAGGTTGGCATACAAGGATTCTCTATGTTTCAGTATAGCCTGGTACAGCAGGGTGCTGCTGGCTCAAGCCTGCGAGGCATGCAGGAGATTGAGATCTAGGATTGTGGTTCAAAGGCAACCCAGGCAGGTGAGACTCTTATCTCCAATTAACCACCAGAAAATTGGAAGTGGCATTGTGGCTCAAAGTGGTAGAGCACTCGCCTTGAGCTGAAGAGCTTAGGGACAAATCCCAGGCCCAGAGTTCAAGCCCCATGACCACCACCAACTCCAGCACCACCACCACCGCCAACAGCAACAACAATAGCCTGATAATAGCATCTCTATTAAGTCTGTGGGTCATATTGCTTCCAAAGGAACTTGGTAACAGATTTGAGAGCACACTATTGGATCTATTAACTGATTATGCTTCCTATAGTTGTGGAACTGAAAGATTCTCATGGCCCACAGAAAATCCCCTGTATATTAAAAAAGAAAAGTTCACCTCACATATAGAGAAGTAAAATCAATTCTATTTCCAGAGAAAGTAAAAAAAAATTTAGACTAGGGCCTGGCTTACCTCTTTTCTTCTCTTGCCTTCCATTCCCTAGCCTTCCTTTTCTTTCTTTCTTTCTTTCTTTCTTTCTTTCTTTCTTTCTTTCTTTCTTTCTTTTTCTTTCTTTCTTTCTGTTTCTTTCTTTCCTAATTTCTTCCTTTCTTTGTTTCTTTCTTTTTTGCTTCTTTCTTTCTCCTTTCCCTTCCTTTCTTTCTTTCTTCCTTCCTTCCTTCCTTCCTTCCTTCCTTCCTTCCTTCCTTCCTTCCTTCCTTCCATTTACATTGAAATCATTTTGTTACAAGTTTTTTTTTTTTTTTTTTTTTTTTTTTTTTTTTTTTTTTTTTTTTTTTTTTTTTTTGTTTTTTTTTGGCCAGTCCTGGGCCGTGAACTCAGGGCCTGAGCACTGTCCCTGGCTTCTTTTTGCTCAAGGTTAGCACTCTGCCACTTGAGCCACAGCGCCACTTCTGGCCATTTTCTGTATATGTGGTGCTCAGGAATCGAACCCAGGGCCTCATGTGTACAAGGCAAGCACTCTTGCCACTAGGCCATATTCCCAGCCCCTTGTTACAAGTTTTGTACTCAGTGTTTTGGTAAAGTTGTTATTCAACCTGGATATATTATAGGGCTATTCACCTAAGGAATGGTGGTACAATAGCATCAGTAAACAAGAATGAGCATTATGCCTGTGCCCATGGCTCACACCAGAAATTCAAGATATTCGGGAGCCTGAGATCTGAAGATCACAGATTAAAGTCTGCTGAAGCAAGAAAGCCCATGAGACTATTTGTCCAAACACCAAAAATCTAGAAATGGGTCAAATGGTATAGTGCTAGCCTTGAGCAAAAAATAAAGCTCAGAAACAGTGTCCATGTCCTGAGTTCAAGCCTGGCACACACACACACACACACACACACACACACACACACACACACACATGAGGCTATTATTTGCAAAGGATTTTGTGATAGAAGGAGAAGCAGACCATTCTAACATGTACTTTAGGTACACTGTTTATGATTCAGAGTTTGGGGGACTTTAGTTATACTTTTTCTGATTTTGGAGACCTCCATATGTTTTCTGAGGGATAAATTCACTGTGTCTCCATCAATTCTTTTGAGGAGGGGTCTGATCTTACTGTTATTCTTATTACTCATCATCATGTTCATAGAAGTTCACATGCAATGAATATTGAATAAGGACAATAACAGAGGTAGGCCATATTCTTAGGCATTTGCCTAAGTAGATCACTTAATTTTTTTTCCTTTGAATAGGATTTTATTAACTATATCACTTTAGTTATATTCCAAACAAATTATTAGCATTACTCTACAAAAAGATGTTAAATGTAGCCATTAAGAGGATGGTGTGCAGTGTTTTCATAAAAGCATGATGTTTTGATAAATGTAGGCAGATAATATACACTTAGGCAGAATAGATAAAGTTATTCAAAATGCCCATTTCTAGACAACAGTCACACAGATATTTATAACTATACATGTAAAATATTTCACATAGAAAGACAAGTTTTTCTGATCATCAAAACAAAATGCAAAGCCCAGCACTGGAGCATGACCCCTGTAATCCTAGCTACTCAGGAGGCTGTGATCTAATGATTCCAGTTCAAAACCCAAAAGATTACAAAAAAGAACACACCAAAGCCACCAGCACAACAATGTTCATCACAGCACAATTTGTCATTGCTAAGATATGGAACCAACCCACATGCCCCTCAGTAGACAAATAGATCAGGAAAATGTGGTACATACATACAATGAAATTTTATGCCTGTGTCAGAAAGAATGACATTGCCCCATTCGTAAGGAAATGGAAGGACTTGGAAAAATCACTTAACTTTTAAAGCAACCCATTAAGCTTCTCTCAGATGCTTATAAGATACATAAAATTTGTACTCCATAATCTTTATTGTTTTGTTATATTAGTTAGTGTAAATCTAACCTCTGTAAGAAATAACCCAGGATAATTACAATGCCTTGCACAAAAAGTAGAAGCTTATTTTTTGCTTAGATTACAGTTATAGTAGGTGGCTTGCAAGGTGATTGCTGTATTTTCCCTGACAGTCAATTAGAAAGGAGACACAACAAATGGGAACATGCTTAGGAATTTCTAGTGAGCCTTGCTCAGCAGTAAAATACCTTACTTTCATCACTCCCCATTACCAAACCCATTCAAATGGCACCATGAGTAATGTTTGGCACAGAGTAGATCAGTATGACCAGAAGGTGGAAGAGTATAGATTTCTGCTAATATCACACATTTTGTGCCACATGACTAATCCTGAAAATATTCTAAATTTTACAGTTCAACACAGTCAATTAATCTAAAAACCATGTGCATTCACACCATCATTTCAGCCATTGTTATTTATAGATTTGCAATTTTTTATCTCCCACTGAAAACTTTTTCAAAAGCTCATGCATGGTAATTTACCATTTTATGGACTGCAGGGTTATTGGGAAGGAGTTTCTGATATATATATATATATATATATATATATATATATATTATTTCTATAATTCCACATATGGTGAAAAAATTTCTTGGATTTCAGTAAGAAGAAATAAACTGCTCTGGAACATATGACTTAGTTTTATCTCACACATTCAGAACATTTGTTTTTCTCTCTTTTCTCTGGCTTGTGTATTAAACTTTGACCTTTTCCTTGCTATTGAACAGAATTTCCTTTCATTTATACTTTTACTGACTTTATTAGTCTTCTATTTTTAAAATATATTTCTAGTTTACAAAATTAAGCATGTCTAAAATAATAGAAATGCATTATTGGATGAATAACATTGTTATCTTTTTTATAATATCTAGAGCAGGGATATTATTAAAGTAACTGTGAGTACACTCTTTGGATTAAAGACAAGGAAATACTGGAAGACAGAGGTTGTCTTAATACTTTATTGATGGTATAATTTTTTTTTTTGTGTGTGTGTGTATGTGTTTATAATGTCTAGAATGGTATTATATCCACATGCCCCAGGTTTGGTAATATACCTTATGTTTTTTTTTTCATTTTTATTTTTATTATTAAGTAGGTATACAAATTCCATGCATCAAGTTGTGAATATAATCATTCTTGGCCAATGTCACTTCTTCCTTCATCTTCCTCATGCTCTTCCTCTTGTCCCCACTCTAAAGTTACATAGTTTTATTTTTTTACATAATATACATTTAACATAATCACTAGATTTGTTTGTCCTTCCTCCTTCTTTTCATGCCTTCTCCCCATCAAATATGTGTTCCCCTATCTTTGCCTACTTGTTAAAATATGTTGCTACTTCCTGGCATTCATTCTGATAAATAGTAGTTTAGTTGTTCAAAGGAATTACACCTTTGGAATCCTTGCCTAAGTAGCTCCTAGTTATGTCAAGATGATAAGAAATAATGTAATCTTCACTAGAGACATTTTTTCCTGTTTGCTTGAAATGTACCCAACTTAGAGTATCACTCATTTCCTTTTTTCACATACTTTAGTGAATAGTTTTGGCTACTAGTCAAAAATTATATTACTTTAAAAATGTTTAATTTTACAGGAATTTGTTTTGCGATGGTAGAAAAAATCATTCATTCTTGTTTATATTTATTATTTACAGCATTTTTAATATCTGTTATAGTATATACATATATATCTGAATATTGGTACACACGTAATTCCACATGCCAATAGACTTTTTGAAAAAACAACTCTGATATCCACATGATATGTAGTCATTTATGGTATTGATTATTTATGTAAAATTTTCCTCTATTGGCACAGACTAGGCAATAGCTAGCATGCATTTAAAGTTTTCCTTCCTTTGAGATGTCAACATTCAAATCGTTGCCTGTTGCATTGGCAATGATTTATTCTCATTTCATGAAGTGGAACAAGAAAATCAGGAGGGTTATTTTGTCTGTTTTTTGTATATTTTTGTTATTTAAAATAGCTTTGTTAAAGATCTTTATTGTTGACGTTTAAGTGTCTGGATGGAGTATAGCAGTACCTTGAATTTAGCCAAAAGTTTTACTGAATATTCTGTCCACGTATAAAAATTACCTACAGAAAAGAATCAAGCATCCCACCTGACTTAGGATAATGTAAACACTGACAGGTTCTTTAAAAATCTGCAGCTTCATTAGTCCTTTCACATTTGGAACATTTGTATTTTTAGGCTCTTATTTCAAGATAACTAGCACTTCTGATTTGTATTCTCAGACAGCCTGAAGGAAATGTGACATCCATAGCAATAAATGCTTTCTGGTGGTTTTATAATCCTTTTACTTCTTTCTTTGACCCGTTCTGCTGCTGGAAAATAATATGAACAGTGTGGTACATTTATTTCCACCATTGCTACCACATTATCAGAAATTCATGTGCAAAATAGTTTCTCATTGGCACTGTATCATGTTCATTTTTATACACATTTTTCTGCCTTTTGTTTTCATAACAAAATATATTATCAAAATATCTGTATGAAGATTTCTTAATTTATTAGAAAAATGCTCTTTGGGACTTTCAATTAATTTAATTCTGTTTCAATGAACTCCTAAAAATCTTGTGATAAACTTCGTTGTTTGTATATAGAGCAACATTTCAGCATTGTCATAGATTTCAAAGAGTGAGATTGCTGAGTGGAAAGTTATGTGGATTTGGGAATTTCAGCAAATACCACTAGTTTTCTTCTAATGGAAGTGTACAACAATGCTTATTTTAACAATAGAACACAGAAGCACATTGCTCTTATATTCTGTAGCAATACGTATTCATGCTTTTATATTTTATCAACCAAAATGGATAAAACGATATCTGATAATAATTTACATTTTACTTATTTATTGAGGCTAAGCCCTTTGATACTCTATGAATTATCTTTTGGCATTGTTTCTTATCTTATATTTTTACTATTTTCCTACCCATTCTAAGATTGGCTTTACAGACACAATTCCATCTGTTATACGAATTTAAATCTCTCTACTCCCTCTGGCCCCTCCCTCTCTCTATATATATTAGGGTTTGAATTCTGGGTCTCATGCATGCTAGGCTGGCACTCTACTGCTTGAGCCACACTTCCATTCCTACTTTTGCTGGTTATTTGGAGATGGAGTCTCATGGAACTTTTCTGTCTTTGTTGGCTTGAAATCACCACCTCTTTAGTAATTAGGATTACTGGCATGAATCACCAGTGCTTGACTAAATTTAGTAACTATTATTACTTAATCAACATTTTATACTATTTTAATGTTGTCTTTTGTCACATTAAAATGTTCAGTTTCTATGTTGTAAATTATATCTTTTCCTTACTTGTCAGCTCCTAATTTTACTTTCCCTGAGAAATATTCTTTCTTCTCTTCTCTTATGTATAACTTTTTTGAAAGAACTTGCCTCTTCTTTGTCATTGAGAAACATAATAAAGAGGTCAATGAATATACAAAATCCAGGGTACTAAAATCAGTTAGAGTGATATCAGTGGTAAAACCATGGAAAATAAATACAAAAGAAAAAGACCATAATTTCACATGGCATATTGAAAATAACAACAGTGATATACCACTTGTTTCCTTAACTTGGATTTCAACTCAGCATCATCTTATGTGTTCATATGGACATAGCTATTGAGCTATTGTGATCTTCTGCTAGGACTATCCTAGAAGTGTACTAATTATTCCCAATGAGGGTAACCATAGAGTCCATGTTTCTTTGAGTCTGGCTCACTTCACTTATTATGATTTTTTTCCAGGTCTGTCAATTTCCTTATGAATGGGCCAATGTCATTCTTTCTGATAGAGGCATGGAACTCCATTGTGTATATGTACTGCATTTTCTTTTCTTTTTTCTTTTTTGTATATATTTTTTCTTTCATATCAAAGAGAAGTACAGAGGTTACAGTTTCATATGTAATGTAGTGAGTACATTTCTTATCCAACTTGTTACCTCATTTTCCCCCTCCTCTCACCCCTCCCCCTTTCCCTCTCCCCCATGAGTTGTACAGTTGTTTTACACCAAATGATTTTGTAAGTATTTCTTTGAATGGTTTTTCTTTATATCCTGTGTCTCTCAATTATGGTATTCCCTTTCCCTTTCCTAGTTCTAACACACATATATACAGTATCCAGGGTACTAAGATCATATACAGTGATAGAGGGGGTAAAACTCTGGGAAGGGGGTATGAGAGAAAAAAAGAAAAAAAGGGTACGGTCTCACATGGCATGTTGAAAATAATTACAACAATGATATACCACTTTTTTCTATAATGTCAGCTCATTTCACTTAGCATCAGCTTATATGTTCATACATACATAGCTATTTAGCTATTGTGATCTTCTTCCAGGTCTATCCTAGACATGTACTAATTGTTTCCTATGAGGGAAACAATAGAGTCCATGTTTCTTTGGGTCTGGCTCACTTCACTTACTATGATTTTTTCCCCAAATCCTTTCATTTGCTTATGAATGGGGCAATGTCATTCTTTCTGATAGAGGCATAGAATTCCATTGTGTACATGTACCATATTTTCCTGATCCATTCATCTACTGAGGGGCATCTGCGTTGTTTCCATATTTTAGCCATGACAAATTGTACTGCGATGAACATTTGAATATTGTTGTGCTGGTGGCTTTAGTGTGGTCTTGCTTGTAATCTTTTGAGTAGATACCCAAAAAGAGGGCTGCCAGGTCATAGGGGAACTCTATGTTTAGCCTTCTGAGGAATCTCCATAGTGCTTTCCAGAGTGGCTGAACCAGTTAATTATTCCCACCAAAAATGTAGTAGGGTTCCCTTTGGCCATATCCCTTCCAGCATTTGTTATTGTTGTTATTATTTCCTGATAATGGACATAATAGACATTCTTACTGGGGTGAGGTGGAGTCTCAGTGTTGTTTTGATTTGCATTTGTTATATGGCCAGTGATGTAGAGCATTTCTTCATGTGTCTCTTGACCCCTGAAAACACTACAAGAAGGAATGGGAGAAATAGTTGTGCTCCTTGGCACAGGATGAAACTTCCTTAGTAAAGGCCCAGAAATGCAACAAATCAAAGAAAGGTTGGACAAATGGGACTGCACCAAACTGCAGAGATTCTGCAGGGCAAAGAGCATAGCTTTCAAGATAAACAGAAAGCCCCCAGACTTGGAGAAGATCTTTACCGGCTATAAAATGGACAAAGACCTCATGTATAAAATATACATAGAAAAAAATTAAATTCCTCCAAAACAAATCCTCAGAGGACCAACGGCCCCCTCAACAAATGAGCTAAAGACCTAAAAAGAGACTTGTCTGAAGAGGAAGTGAGAATGGCCAAGAGACACAAGTACTGCATTTTCTTTATCCACTCATCTACTGAGGGCCATCTGAGCTGTATACACATGTATTGGAACCAAAGAAGGGAAAGGGAATACACAAATTGAGAGACAAAGGATAAAAAGACAAACCAAGGCAACAGCAATACTTATAAAACTATATGGTGTAAACCAACTGTACAACCCAGAGTGGGGGATGTGGGGGAAAAGGGGAGGAGGTAACAGGTTGGATAAGTAATGTACTCACTGCCTTATGTATGAAACTGTAACCCCTCTGTACATCACTTTGACAATAAAGAAATGAATAAATAAATAAGTAAAAGAAAAGAAATATACTCACTGCCTTATGTATGAAACTGTAACCCCTCTGCACATCATTTGAACAATAAAGAAATTTAAAAAAGGTGACTCTAGTACATCTTCCTGTTTTGATTATTTAAATAGGTATTCCATCTTCTAAGAACTGTGCCATAATTTCAGGTAACTTTAGGTGGTAGAAGGGAAAACATAAAACTATACCTGAAGTGACAAGTATCATGGGCAGAGATTGCTCCACTACTGATCCCTCAGAGGGCTCACTCTCACTCCCTTCCAGTGAACTGGTTGGAAGTGGTGGAATCATCAGGTGTAATATAATATGAGATGTTTACACACTTGTAGGAAATGGTCATCTATACCAAATATTACCAATTATTATTGCTGTGTTTTCATTCTATTAAACATCATTAAAGTTATCAATGGTCTCTCTATATGTAGTTACTATGATTTATCTCTATACATATCTACAGTGGATCCTCTATATTCAGTATCCAGTGATTCAACAAGTTACATACAGAAAATATTTGTAAAAGTTGCTTCCGTACTAAATGTAAACAAACTTTTTTCTTGTTATCATTCCCTAAATAATGTAGTATAATAAATATTTATAAAGCACATACATATTGAAAGTTATTTTAATTAATCTACAAGGATTTAATGTACACGAGAAGACAGAAACAGGTTGTATGCAAACATAAAGCACTTGATCAGCTACATATTTTTATGTGTGAGATTCCTTTTGGATACTAAGTCATGACTGTGCATTTGTGTATGTATGTGTATGTATACATCTGTATATATATTTATATTTTTAGAAGTCAGAAGATAATTTTAATGTTGAATATATTCATACAAAGATACATGCAGATATAATGTCCAAGAAACCATACATAGTAAATAACTTCATAGCACATCTGTAATATTTTGGTTTACTTTTTTTTCTACATTCATTGTATTTATATATTATTTTATTAATTCCTTGAAAGAGTCCTATTATAGCATTTGTTGTGCCTATCTGATATTATACAGAGAACATTTTATTCTTAAATGAATGCACAAATTTGCAGCTACAGCTGGGATTTGGGCCAGAGTCTTTTGACTGCATATCCTATGTTTTTAAACAGTAAGTGTGCAGCTGGTCAGGAGTTGGCCAAGTCATGAAGACTGTATTCAGAGCCACTCGAAATTTGATGATTTTTTCCCTTAATTGAACCCTCAACTTCCCTTTTTTGAAATATCTTTGTCAGAAATGGTTGAGATGGCTCAGTAGAAATATTCCAAAACTCAGTCCAACAAGCAAGAATTGTCTTGGAATGTCTTAGTAGGTCTAGCCATTTCTTTGCAAATTCTTGAATGAACTGAACAACTAAAATTCATATGGCAAAGCTACCTGAGTGGAATAGTAAAGAATATTTTTATGACAAATCCCCTGCACTTTTGAAAAAAAATGGTTATGCTGATTAGGCCACAGAAAGACAAATATTTAAAGAAAATTACTTCTTTAAAAACATCCCTCTAGCTGGATACTGGAGGCTTACTCCAACAATCCTAGTTACTCAGGAGATTGAGATCTGAGGATTGTGATTTGAATCCAGCCCAGTAGGAAAGTCAGTCTTTTATAGATTTTTTTTTCAGAGCTGAGGACCAAACTCAGGGCATTGCACTTTCCAGGCAGGCACTCTTCCACGGAGCTAAATCCCCAGCCCAAGTCCATGAAACTTTTATCTCCACGGAACTACCAAGAAAACCTGGACATGGTGCTGTGGCTCTAATTGTAGAGTGATAGCCTTGAGCAAAAGCAGCTCAAGGAAGAAAGAGCCAATGCCTTGAGCTCAGGACCCAAGAATATTTTTTTAATTCCTGTACCAGCAGAGAACTTACTGGTGTGATTAAAAGTCAAGTAAGAAGACATTAGTCTTCAATTTGTGTAATTAAAAATACAATTTTAATTTTATCCTATATAGCAGCCTATTCTCACACTGATAGAATTCCTCTTGTCGTGGAGTTGAAAGACTGAACAAAATAGCTCAGAAATGTCATTTGATTGAAACTTTTCTAAAGAGATTTTACTCCCCAGTGAAATGTTGTGCCAGGTGTTAAATGCACATTTATTATGAACAGATGTTCAGTGGCCTGCTCTTCTCAAATGTCATTTCAACTCTAAGCATGTTTCCCTAAAGCTATATTTTTTCTCTGCCCTCAGCCCCCTAGCTGGGAAGTGGTAAAGACAGAGTTCAAACTCATGTTTGGAAAGATTCTAAAGTCTTTCCATCTGAGTCTCACAAGTTTTCTAGATGATATCAATTGCTAGTATCCTTGCGGTTCAAAAAGCTTTCTGTGCTCATTAATGGTGGGTAATGCATTATTTTCAGTCAGTTTAAGGACTAAGGGAAAATGTATATACATGTATACATATATGTATACATGCATGTATGTATATACTGTAAGTGGAAACTAAAATATAATAGCCTAGAATGTATTGAAACTTCTACTATCTTCCAGGAGACAAACTGGGTTGTCTGTATTGCTTTGGTTAGGGATGATTTTCTCTACCATAAGGAGATTGGAAAGAACTTGTGATTTTGAAGCTATAATTCAGTGGGGCAGTCATTTCTGTAATCACATTAAGGGAAACACTGCTTAAAGGAAAGAGTATTAGAAATGACTTATGCTAACCATATCCAATTCTTTTAACTTAGCTAAAACGAATCAGAAAACGTTTAACTTCTCTGCATTTCTGAGAAATCAACATTTTAAAGCTTTTACTGAGTTATAATCAAGTGATGATCATTGAGGATACATTTTTTATTTTTTTTTTACTTTTTATTTATTTTTATTTATTTTTATTTTTTTATTTTTTAAGTTTTTATTATAAAACTGATGTACATAGAGGTTACAGTTTCATATGTTAGGCATTGGATACATTTCTTGTACTCTTTGTTACCTTGTCCCTCATACCCCCTCCCTCCCCCCCTTCCTCTTCCCCCCCGCCCGGAGGTGTTCAGTTCACTTACACCAAACAGTTTTGCATGTATTGCTTTTGTAGTTGTTTCTCTTTTTTTTACCCTGTGTCTCTCAAATTTGGTATTCCCTTTGAATTTCCTACTTCCAATACCCATAAACACTGTTTCCAATATACTCAGATAAGATTACAGCGATAGTGTAAGTACAACCACAGGAAGGTGATACAAGAACATCATCAACAATAAAAGCTACAGATAAACATAGGACGTTGAAAGTAGTTACAACTGTGATATAACAATTGTTTCCACAACATAGAGTTCATTTCTCTTAGCATCATCTTATGTGTTCATAAGGGTATAGCTATTGGGCCTTTTGATGCTCTGTTATGAATTGCCTAAACCTGTACTAATTATTCCCAATAAGGGAGGCCATAGAGTCCATGTTTCTTTGGGTCTGGCTCACTTCACTTAGTATAATTTTTTCCAAGTCCTTCCATTTCCTTACAAATGGGGCAATGTCATTCTTTCTGATAGAGGTATAAAATTCCATTGTGTATATGTACCACATTTTCCTGATCCATTCTTCTACGGAGGGGTATCTGGGTTGGTTCCAGATTCTCGCTATGACAAATTGTGCTGCGATGAACATTGTTGTGCTGGTGGCATTGCTGTGATTTTGTTTGTGGTCTTTTGGATAGATACCCAAAAGTGGGGCTGCTGGGTCATAGGGGAGTTCTATATTTAGCCTTCTGAGGAATCTCCATTTTTTAAAGGATAACTTACTGTTGATTGGTTTAGCTATTACATGAACTTTTTAGTGAATAAGCTCCTGTAGTTTTACCAAAACTAATATTAATGATTTTGTTGAAATTCCAGTTGAGACGTGTTTTCATTTGTAATGTCTAATGCATGTTAATATCATCTTAGCATTATAAATATTTCAGTTATATGATTCTATTTAGTTATGATTAAGAATGCATGACATATACTAAATATTTAACATTATCTTGAAATGTATTCCCTCTCCATGTATCTACACATCTCAAAGAAAATTAAATTTTATTCAACCACAGGAAAAAATGGAACAGATTTGTCAGAATTTAATAAATCTTATGTTGCATTAGATTAAAATCTCTTATTTCTGTGATATTCTATTTCAATTAGCATGGGTTAAAAATGGCCCCTTTGACCAGCAGTTTAGTGTTTTATACCCCAATCTAAATCAAGACGAAGTCCATTGAGTGCCACTTGATTTAAGCAATTTACTTCAGAACTCTTTTACAGGAGCAACATCATTTCTAGTAATACCTAGCTTGATTTGCTAAAAAAGGATATCATTCTCAAAATGAAACTTTCAAATGAAGGTATCAAGGGATTCTGTTTATTAGAATAGCTTATGAATACCAGGCAATGATAAAAGATTCTATATAATCAGTGTTTTTACATGTGAACAAAAGCTAATGACTACTATGCATTGCCCCCCAAAGGTTTTATTTTCTCTATGGGAGCTTCTTGTGGTGAGCCAATCTTACCTCTGACTCTTAACTGTATGACCTGAATTTACCTGAGAGAATTTGGTCTCCTAATTTGTAAAATTGGCTACTACCACAAACTGTTATATATAAATGAGATCAGATATGTAAAGAAATGTAGATAATTTTGGTTTATAAAAATACTCCACAAATGTTTGAAGTGACTGCTATGGTGTAATTTGTTTTTAGTCTTAGGATTCATTCATGCATGTGAAGTGTGTGATACTAATACATTTTCCTGAAGATAAAAAGCTGTGTATAGGGGCTGGGAATATAGCTTAGTGGTAAAGTGCTCACCTTGTATACATGAAGCCCTCGGTTTGATTCCTCAGCACCATATATATAGCAAAAAGCTGGAAGTGGCACTGTGGCTCAAATGGTAGTGTGCTAACCTTGAAAAACAAGAAGCCAGGGACAGTGCTCAGGCCCTGAGTTCAAGCCCCAGGACTGGCAAAAAAACAAAACAAAACAAAAAGCTGTGTATATGTGATGGTGAAGGAAAGAAAATAGAGAAGTTCTGATATGTGAGTTCAGTGATATCATGCCAGGCTAGCTCTATACCTCCTTCCATGTGGATCCCGGGACTATTTGCCCCCTCCATGTGTTCCCCTTTCGCTCTCATGCATATCCTCTGGACAGTAGGAAGTAATGCAGGAGCGAGGGCCACAGGTAAGCTCTGGACTGGGTGTGGCTGTGAGAATGCCCTCCCCCCCAGTACTCGCCAAGGAGGCCAGGTACATACAGACATCTAAGAGTAAGCTTCAGGAGCTTCCCAAGGTTTTATTCAGGGGAGGGGTTTATATAACAGTAATGGCGGCAGGAAGAGGAGGGACTAACTGGATTATTAATGATTGGCTAATGAACTGTATATCATGGTGATGTCACAGAACTTCCCGCAGAGGTGGAGATCATAGTCCCCCCAGGACCGGTCCTCTGGGCTCAGGCCTGCGCCGTTATGAGACATGTGCTCACAGACAAGAGGCGGGGCTGGTTTGGTTGCCTATTCCGGTTTCGGACCTGGAAGGAGGTAGGAGTGGCTAACAGCCAAGCAACCCCAGGTATAGCCATCCCTGACAATATCATAATGTAGCATATTATATATGTTGAGGTTAGCTCTTTAGTTTCTGGTTTTCTGAAATCCAAATTATTTTCTAAACATATTATGGCTGAATTGGCACTGGCAAAGCAGAAGCATATCTTTCAGCTTCTCTTGTCCAAGTTCATAGTATTGAATGATACTGAAATCTTTGCTAATAATTTGGTTTGCATTTGTGTCTCCCTAGAAGGTATCTATTTTTCTCTCTAATTATTCTTAACTGTGATTTTCAAAGCTGGGCCTTTACTCTGACCTAATACTCCACAACTGGCTGGAAAATCCTCCTGAAAGCTACTCAAATAATAAAGTTTAAGTTGAGACTATTGAATTCAGAGAAAATGAAACTAAAGAGAAACAGGAAGAACACTTAATTTATCTTTTCACAGCAGATAGATTCTTCAGGAGATTGGGAAGTTAAAATAATGTTTTCTTCTCTCCTCCTGTGCCATGAAATAGAATTACATACTATATCTTTGTATAGGTTTTAGCACTTAATATATTAAAGAGGCTCGTCACACTGTCCCTCTGGGCAAACAAAATGTATCTTCTGTATTTGGGAAACTCTAAGTACTATAAAAAACAGATCATCAGTTCTTGGAATCCATCAAACAGCTCACAGATAGATCTGCAATTTGCAGAAAGCTGTCCATTCAGTGGAGACTGTAACATCAGTTAATATCCTAAAGCTCTCCTTAAAAAGTTCTCCTTCTGTATGTGACAAAAACCAACTAGATCTTATTACCAAACTGGATAATGATAGAAACAGGCAACACAAGGGCTTCTAGGGATTTTTTTTCAGATATATATATATATATATATATATATATATATATATATATATATATGAATATATATATATTATATTTGAAGATATTTGAAGATATATATTTGAAGATATATATATATTTGAAGATATATATATGTATATATATATACATATATATATCTTCATGGTCAAAGTGATGTACTGAGGGGTTACAGCTTCATATGTAAGGCAGTGCATAGATTTATATCCAACTTGTTACCTCCTCCCTCATCTGACCCACCTTCCCCATCCACATTTCTCTCCCCCCCATGAGTTGTACAGTTGCTTTACAGCATTTAGTTTTGTAAATATTTCTGCTGCATTGATTTATCTTTTATTTTTTGTCTCTCCATTTTGATAATCCCCCTCCCTTTCCTAGTTCCAATACACATATATACAATTAATCCTAATTTTCTTATTCCTATTTTCAGCTTAAACTTCTATTGGTTTTCTATGGAAGATTTTTAAAGGGAAACATCTTTCTTTTTAAAATTCTCAGTGTAAATTTGTATACTGAGATGAAAGATAAATGAAAGTCATGTGATAATGTTTTGAGATTGACTTGGTGATCTGTTTCTAGGCCTAAACCGTCATCCTCCATAGAAAGATAACTTCTTGGCACTTAAGGAAGAGGCAGCAGGTAGGTGCTAGTTATTTTCTTTTTCCCCTTCTACAAAAGAAACATGGCTGCCCTCATGACTTTCCCTTCTTGCCAACTTTATAGCATTTGAGCTCCACTGGATTTGCAACCAGTTAAGTACTTCAGATGAAGCAAAGTGAGAAGGCTCTTGGCTGAGTGAGAGATGTACATTGGCAGGGGAGAAATGTGAAAGGACTGAATGAAAATAACAGCGAGCGATCTTTTCTATTGATGTTTGTTTTATTACTATTCAGTTTTGTAAGGGGCAAGTCTGGCTTCTTGCTCAGGCAAGAAGTAGACCAATTGAGTGATTCCAGCAGACAGAACAATGGTCTGGCCTCAATTTTAGTTTTAGCAGCTGAAAACCAAAAATCTGGTCCTCCTCTCTATCACACTCCAAGAAATTTGGCCATTCCAAAATCTGTTGATGAATAGGTAATACTGGGAAAAACGCCAGCAGAAACAATGATTGAATTTAAATTTAAAATATTTTATGTCTCTGGTCAACTGTTAGATTAGATAGATATGAATGTTATTGTGCTTTATAGTCATTTGTTTTATATAGTTCTTTTTTAAATGCTGCAGTATGTTTTCTCCTATAGCAAATAAATACTTTTCATGCTGAACCAGAGAAACAGATAGCATGGCAGACTTTTGATTTTTTTTTGAGTTTTTGATCTTTTATTTAATAAAATCACATGTTGACTTCAATGAAATTTATTATTAACTGCCTTTGTTTCTTCCGTACATTTTATTTCACCTTTTTTGTTTTTTGTTTGTTTGTTTGTTTACTAATTTGGTTTCATAAGATACAGAGTGTCATGGTTTATGTGAATTATCTCCTTCCCTGGTATATTACTAGGTAAATCATTCTTCACTGTAGAGGGCTGAAAAACACCTAGTTTTGATGCATTAAGACAAGCAGGATTTCTCTTGTGTTTCTAAAGCAACTAATATAAGGACTAACATATCTTTAGAGTCTAAGTTGAGTTATGATGTTAACCTTCTAGAAAATAGACTTGTGTGGAACTATTTTAGTTGCAGATGACAAATAAAAACCAAAGATGGTGAAAGCAGTCATAATGTTGATGATAATGGTGGTGATGATGAAGCATGTGAGAAACAGTAAAAGAGAGATAATTGACTCATAAAACAAAAACTCCAGAATGATTTGTTGCATGTAATCATAAAATAATTGAGAACTTGAACCTATATCCACGTGTGAAATATAAGGCACATCAGTAGAAATAGGTAGCATAAAAAATCATATAAGTATATACTTATATGATCATATACTTATATGATATGACTTAATAATATACTTATATGATTGTTTTTTATGTTGGACAGTGATAGAATGCTTGCCTAGCATGCATGAAGCCCTGGGTTCAATTCCTTAGTACCCCATAGACAATTAAACAAAGCCAGAAGTGGTGCTGTGGCTCAAGTGGTAGAGTACAAGCCTTGAAAAGAAACTCAGGGACCATGCCCAGGCCCTGAGTTCAAGCCCTAGGACAAGCAAAAAAACAAAAAAAAACAAAAACAAAAAAACAACTCATATACAACTTAGAAGAAAATTACAGGAAAATTGCCAGAAATATATAAAATACAACTGGACAAGACCTTATAAATATATTTGTCTCTTCTTTATTCTCCTTCTACTAGTATAGTTTTAAAAAATTAAACTCATATATTTAGATAGTTTATGTTCTTAGATTAGTGCATATTAATGGTGTTCCATTTATAAGACAAACTTTCTGGTTTTTAATAGTTATTGGAGAATTCTTGAAGAAGCTTTGTAAAGTTCAGATAAATAATTTTAAATATAATCTTTACAGATATAAATGGTAACTATTTTATAATCGATTTAAATATCTTCAGAGCTGGGTGCACTAGCTCACACATGTTATCCCATATATAAATAAGAGGAACATTGTTGGGGGCTAGTCTAAGTAAAACTAATGAAATTGTAATCTCAAATAATAGTCCAGGAAATGAAAGGAAAACAGTAGAAAGAAAAAAAACTACAAAAAATATTAGGCACAAAATATTTCAATAAATTTAACTACTTAGATGATACTGGAATTAATTTAAATAACAATGGTCAAAATGGCTTGAAATATAGTATATATGTATATATATACATATATATGCACCCAAGAAAATTCTAGAAACAGATGCTTTCAATGGCAAATTTAAATATTTCATAAATTTCTTTAAAATATAGAATTTTACCCTCACGGTGTGATTATCTCAAATTGTAAAAGATAGACTTATTTTACCTGATTTTGTTGTTGTTGGTCATGGTTTTCTTAGGGATTCACACCTGCTAGGCAAATGCTGTATTATTTTTGCTACATCTTCACATTGTTTCTATCTTTCTTTCTGTTTTCCTTCCTTCCTTCCTTCCTTCCTTCCTTCCTTCCTTCCTTCCTTCCTTCCTTCCTTCCTTCCTCCCTCCCTCCCTCCCTCCCTCCCTAACTCCCTCCCTCCTTCCTACCGTCCTTCCTCTTTTCTTTCTTGCTTGCTTCCTTGCATCCTTGCTTCCTTGCATCCTTGCATCTTTGCTTTCTTGCATCCTTCCTTGCATCTTTCCTTCCCTTCTTCCTTTCTTCCTTTCTTTCCTTCTTTCCTTTCTCTCTCTTTTTCTTTTTTCTTCTTTGCTAACTGTACTGCACATGAACTACTTTTGCTTACGGTACTGACTTTTTGATGGTTAATTGGTGATAAAAATCTCACAAACTTTCCTGCACAGGCTGACTTTTAACTGAGATTCTGAGATCTCAGCCTTTTGAGTAGATAGGATTGTAGATAAGAGATACTGGCACAGGATTCCATTTCATTTCTGAGAGGATATCTAACTAACTTGGTACAGTTAGCCTCAAATTCATGCTCCACCTGCCTCTACATCCTTAGTAGCTGAAATTATAGATGTACCTTACCCAACTTCACTTCAATTTTGTCTCACTATTGGACAAAAAAGCTAGCTATAAAGATGATACTACTAAATTGCTTGTAATTTTTCCTTTTTTTGACAAAATAAGTGAAAGTTGTTACCAAATTTGTTTACTAATTTCATCAAGCTTAACAAAATGACATGTTGAAACAAACAAGTTCAAAGATTCAGAATCTGAGAATCACTTAAGAGTATTTTAAGATTTCTTTTTTTTAAGTTTTTATAAAACTGATGTACATAGAGGTTACAGTTTCATACGTTAGGCATTGGATACATTTCTTGTACTGTTTAGATTTCACAGAAAGACTATTTCAAAAGGCACTCATATAAAGTGAGAACAGACCTCAAAATTAGAAAACAATTCCATTGTATTCATATGTAATCTCTATTTCAATTATTTCTTCTCAGACTCTGAGGCAATAATTTTTCTAAATAGGGTTTCATATTAAATGTCTACTTCCCTTGATTAAATCACAGTAAGAAATCATTTCTTACCTTCTTTTGTATTCTTTTTATGTGGTTAGTATCTGGTGTAGTAATATAGTTCAAAGGAAGGACTTTACCCATTCTGAGCTAGTGACTGAAATAATTAAATATTTACCTCTCTGTATTGCACACACTGCCTTTTCCCAGTTATTTATAGGGATGCCATCTACTGAGAACATTGTTTACATGGCCTCTTTTCTCATACCACAGCTATGAACATGCCCCCTAGAATATTTTCTGAACTCTTTTATAGAGTATATGTATATAATAAAACATTTCATCCACTTGCATCAAAACAAACAAGCATTATGTAACCAAATTCCTGCTCTATGTTTATTCAGCAAACAATTTATATCTTAAGCTCTATAGGAGTTAGCTAGCATTACAGCAAGTCTTGCAAAGAACCAAAGCTGTAGAAATGTAATTATTATTCTGAGAAATGATTTCACAAGGTAAATGTAGAAGGAGTGATGCATGTCAGAATGACTTCCAGAGGATTCCTAGGTGGCTTTTTAGTGGACAGCTATAATAATTTGCCTAGAGTTTCTTATTTATTTCATTATTCTCTCTCTTGAGCTCCAGTTCACATGTAGGGTCTCTCTTAAGTGAAATGTCTATGGTGTATACCTTTGATTTGAACTCTGCAGATCTCCAACAAGATAATTTGTTAATATGTTAATAAAGTGTTCTGAAATTGTCCTATAAGTAGATATTACAACAATTCAGGCACATAAAGTATTAAAAACAAATTTTGGATAATATGATGATATCTTGAAACAATTAATAGGGATAGTCAAGGAATAATGAAGATTATCCTATAGAAAGTATACAAAACTTGCTGGGCACCCATGGCTCATAACTGTAATCCTAACTACTCAAGACTGAAACCTTAAGGATTTACGTTTTGTGCTATCTATCTCCATTTTACCAGCAAAATTCTGGAGTGGAGAATAGAAAACCAAATGTAAACAAAAAAAAATCTGAGTGAGAACTTGAAGTCTTGAGTCCATCTCCAAATGCTAGTACTGGCACACAAAATAAAAAGAAAACATATACTAGGGGTAATTCATTCTGGGAGCTGTAGCCACTCTTATGTTTCTAAAAATCTTTTTCTCAAAATTTGGTGATTTATATTTATATTATCAGTTTTTTAAATTAAGTTTAGTAAATTCCCCCATGCTTTGATAATTGTGTCATCTTTAAACTATTAAAAAATAATTCAAGGCAGGCATCATTGGCTCACACATATGAGGATTGCTGTTCACAACCAGCTCAAGTGGGAAAGTCTATGATACTACATCTAATCCCCAATTAATCACCAAAAATCCAGAAGTAGAGCTGAGGCTCAAGTGGTAGAGGCCAGCTTTGATCACCACAGTAATCTACTGAAGCTCTTGATCAAAATTTATGTGCTAAAATGAGTAGGACATCATAATTTAGATGGAATTGTCTATTTTTATGGCTCTTTGGTTTGCATGCAAACTTTTCTCCCAACAATTAGTTGGCATTAATTTTTCTATAATGATCACCTTTTTTCTACTCAAAGCTGAAGTGCTTATATACTTACACTGTTATACCTCTAGGTGATGCTTCAGTAATACCCCTGTCTCTCTATAGAGACTGCTTAGGTATTCAAGTGTTTTAATTGTCTAACTGTGAAGGAATTTATTCCAGACAGTTAAGCATTTGTAAGAAAAATTTTTGCATGTGATATGGCAAGTATAGTCTTGAACTTTCTTCCTGCCTATTGAAGGTTTTGATCATGCTGGGTAATAACTGATTCTATCATGTCCATGTAGGAACAAATGTTTTACTAATAAATCTTATTGAACTTTAAAATCTTGGTATGGTAAGTGATTGCTAGCACTCTGTAATCTGTCCATACCAATTGCAAGAATCTGAGTATACCTAGTTTGTTTTTCTTTATCCTTTGCTTTTAAGAGAGTGGTTAGGACATTTCCAATATTATACTGTTGAGTACACTAGTAGAATACAATTGAATTTGAAAAAGTAACACATTCATAAAAAGCAATGATATGCTTACATAAATATTTAATGAAACTTAAAACTCCTATTCGATAAAAAATGTTTTTCTACTATATATTTGGATGAGTGATAATGAGCACAATAAAACATTAAAAATTGTGTTGAGTAATTCTGTCACTAACTTTTTGCATACATTAGAGAGAAATTACCAAAGGAGAAAATATGATCTAATTATTAGTGGGTATGTCTATATATACCTTTGAGGTAGATGAGTTTGACATTATGTATCTAAACTTATTTGCATCGAATGTAGAATTTCAGCTGGAATCAATTTGTACTAAATGATGTGTGATTTTCCCTTCATTTTTGAGATAGAGGAAAAACACACAATGAAAGAAATATATTCTAATGTAGACCAGGGAATCACTTAAATTCTACTTCTTTGAGATACTTTCTGAGCAGAAAATGAGACATGTTCATCTTTACTTATATTTAAGTTCCAGTCAACTTTATATTTTATTAATATATATTACTTATAGAAAGTGTTTGGTCAGGTTAAGTCTCTCTATTGTTTTTCATATCAACTAAATTGAAAGCATAATTTATTAATAAACTCCATCTAAGTAAATGGTTATCTGTTTTTTACTTATTCAAGGAATGGTTATTTATGAAGACCATATTCTTTGTAGTCATGCTACACCGAAAAAAATATGAAATAATAATCTCTTATTCTCAGAAGGTAAGAGAGAATTTATATAATTATCAATATAGAATGCATGATAATTCCAAAAATATATTGCTAACTGTAGGTGGTACCTTCCAATCTGAGATGGAAAAGAAGAAAAATTAATTGCATTCTTCTGTAAATGCCACTTTCTCTGCATATTATTAGTTATGTTCATATATGTTTAAGTCTATCACAACCTCTCTTAGACAAATTTGCTAAAACATCAGTTGTTAAAGACTTGAAAATATGATTATATATTTTTATCACGTTAGTATTCTTCAGTCTTTTATAGATAACATTGCTAGTGAAATATATGTCTTCTCCTATATTTATATTTGCATTTAGACTTACATAATGAACATCAGAGAAAGGCCCTTTGTTTATACAGCTACCATAATTCCCTTTGTCTTTTTCTTTTGTAACTACACTGATGACCATATTAAAATTGTCTGTGTTCTTAATAACCCCGGAAGTATATCACTATGTGTTACATTTCTCATATTAGTATTGCATAAAATATTCTCTTAAAAGTAGGTACTAATAGAATGTTAGTTTGCTTAAGGGAAACACATACTGCTGGAAGACAGATATGAAAAGTATAGACACAAAACAAACCAGGTTTCCCTTTTTGCATTTTCTGCTAGAAAGTCCTTGGTTAAATGTGTAATTCCACACACAGCTAAAAGGGCTAGGACAATTTCCCCTCTATGAACTTTTTGTTCTCTTCATAAATCTTCATTGTTTCAGACACTTTTTTTTTTTCAGTGTGCAAAGTCTCATTTATTGAGGTAGATCCTTCTATTACAGAAGGCACAGGAGCCAATCAGGTCAAAGATTGGCAGGAAGGGGAGGGGTGTACATGCACCTATCTAGGGACTATGAAGAGGCCTGAGCTGTGAATCAAGGGTGGAGGGCTGAGGGACCAATCCTAAGAGGAAGCCTTATTTTACATCACAGCTCACAGGACCGCCTCTGGGTAAACCATCAGGTGCCATCTTGGCCGCATATGGTCCCAAGGCTGGGAGGAGGTGCCAGTTAGAACTGCCTTTCTGGCATAATTGCCACACGTGACCCCAGGGCTGGGAAACAGGCTGGGACAGCTAAGACTGCCTGTCTGGCATAATAGTCACATGGCCCCAGGGCTGGGAAACAGAGGGGGCCAGCTAATTGCCTCTTTCTGATGTAACATGCCCAGGCATGTCCCACATCTCCCCCTTTTTGTTTTGTCAGCACATGGCCGCCCTACTCGAGTGTGCCTATCTTAGGTTGCCCCCCTCTGAGGATCTTACCTGTCATTGATTACCACTCTAGCTCTTCAGGAAATCCTACCTGCAGGGCCTGCCAGCCCAGTAGAATGACTGGGGGGGGGGGGGAATTGACACTCAAGAGGAGGCCCTGTTATTTTTGCCTCACTTAATGTACCCCTATTTGTTTTTCCTCATTTTAATGTTTTTAGTGAGTTTGGTCTTTGCTCTAAATGGTATCATGGTCATTTTAAAATAGGAAGTATGTAAATGACAAGGAAACTAAGAGCTATGTCAAGGCTTGTTTTAAAATACTCATTATAAAGAGCATTTTATTTTATTTATTTTTCAATGCTTTCTATTGTAAAACTTTGTTTTACTTTAATTTTATTGTCAAGATGATATACAGAGGGGTTACAGTTACATATGTAAGTTAGTGCGTACATTTCTTTTCAGACATGTTACCACTCCACCCTCATTTTCTTACCACCTTCCTTCCTCTCCATCCCCCACCCCCATGTTGTATTATCAGTTTACAACATATTATCTTGCAAATATCGCTGTTGCATCAGTTCACATTTTATCCTTTGTCTCACCGTTTTTATATTCCCTTTCCCTACCCTAATTCAGGTAAACATATACAATTATTTTGTTTTAAATAGTTCTTTATTATTGCTGTTTCCCAGAAAATCATGGTAGTTACATTGCTAAAGGTATGTCTTCACACTATTCAATACATTCTTATGTTCAGTGTCTTTATTTTATTTATATACAACTGTATATTATAATTTGTGGGCATAATCATCTAATGTGAAATTTTTTGTCAGAAAAAAATTTTGTAGCAGAGTTCTTACTGTTTAAGTTTTAATGCATATTTTTATTTAAAACTATTAATTTAAACAAAAAGTCATGTATGTAGAAAACAGTAACATGACAAACGTGTTCATTGTGTACCAATTACTATAGTCAAATAAATGATGGTAGCCACTACCATCCATACTTGGCTGTAATTTTTGGTATTCGTACAATGAGATTAATCAATAACTGCTCTCTTAAGACATGCCAATTGATCAGTATGATATTATTCATTATCATCACTAGGATGTATATTAGATCACCAGAACTTACTTATTCATTTATAATTGAAAGTTAGTATCATTTGATCAGCATCTGCATCTCTCCTACACCCAAAGAACATAGGATGAAGAAAGTTATATGTATCTATTGGTTGTCTTTAAAACTCTACTGCACACATAGAATGAAATCCTAGTGAGAGGAGATGTCTGTGACGCAGCATCCTGAATTAGCCTCACCCACACTGTAAGGTAGGGCTGTGGTTTGGTGTTGGGAGAACATACAGACTTGGAAGGGTTAAATAAAAAGTACTTGTGAATTAGTGAAAATATAAATAGGAACTAAACTTTGAGCTACTTTACTTCATTGAGATTTATTGAGCTACTGACTAGTCTGTTGCTCTCCTGATTAAAAATGGAGTAATATGGACAAGCAATTTCAAGTCTTAACATGAAAGCACCTTATAAATCAAGTGCAAAAATAGTACAAGCTTATATTTTAAGCACTCAAGAAAAATGCTTCTTAGATAGTAAAGATTTGATAATAGATTCCCTCAAAAGTAGGTAACAGGTCAAATATGTGAAAGCCACAAAGTTGCATTTTGTTTTTCTATCACCTTTCTGAAAAATCAACAGAAACTTTTATTTTTATTTACATGGGGTAAAATAAATATTTTTGATGTGGGTAAAGTATTAAAATATTCTTGGGGATGGATGGTTTACTATCTGAATGGCAAGAAGCTTTTCACAAAGGTATCTTTATCTTCCACATCCATATTTAAATAGCTATTGGCATGATTTCTGCTCTTGCTGCTAAGTCCTGGCATTTGGGTGCCCACTTTAAGTTTGCCATTACACTCTTTAGGTTCAAGGCATTGACAATATGGAATTTTAATGCAATGTGTAAATGGAGAGATTTGCTGCTTTATTCTTGGTTTGATGTCAAGAAGCTATGAATATATTTATATGATGAGGCTGACATAAAAAGAAAGGAATTAAAGACTGGGAAAAGATATAATTATGCACACTGTATTAAAATAACTATTACCACTCCTATTATAATTGTAAAACACCGTCCATAGTTCCATTTCAGTTTTATACTCAAATTATTCCACATTGCATTTGTAATAATAGTCTCTATGAATCTCTTGCATGCTCTTTCATAGCTCTAAATCACTTCTCATGTGCACAAATCAGTGATTCTGGCAACACCTGTTGAGTAGTGATACCAGAAAATTGTAAGCAAAGATTACCTGCTGGAAGCACCTTGAAGAGAATGATGTTGTTACTCACCTGCTGAATTGTCATTGTCTGAATGGTACATTACCTGCACAAAAAAGAATTTTCTAAGCTTTGAGTCTAAGACTACTTTTATAGAGTTTGGCTGTCTTTAATACTTTCTGACATGAATTGTAGAGAAATAGAAAGAAGTATACCAAAGTTAATATGTTGATGATTTACTTATGATTATTTACAGAAAATGAAGTAAATGTTAAAGGGTTAATTTTTAGAAGAGTTAAAATTCTTCTTTCTGAAATGTGAAGGATTTAGAGAAGAGTGAAGAATTCTAAGAATATGAAACAGTGTTTCTAAGGTTGCAAAACGATGATGAAGTATGGTTTGGGAAGGTTCAGAATTTGGTAAATCACTTGCAGACATGAGGCATGGGTTTATTCCAATAATTTCAACAATGAGATTTCTGAGGGAGTGACCTTAATTAATATTCACTATCATATAATGTGGTATAAACACTTCATGTGATTGTAGAAACATATATTTGTAATACCCAGTAACTTAGGTATGAAAATAGAAATGGAGGCCACGTTCTCTGAAATAAGATTAAGAAGGTTAAGCAAGGAATCCCAGAGGGTATGAGTGACTCAGATAAGGACCATAAAGTTTCCTTTTTCTGTTTCTTTTTAAATTGATGACAAAATTCTTAATTTCAGAAAAGTAAAATAAATTCTGGGGAAATTTAGATAGAATTCTAATGGAACCTAGTTTTGCTCAGTATTGTTTTATATAATATTTTGATCTTGAAAAGAAGTTCATTCCAACCATAAAAACAAATAATAAAGTAATATAAATAACTTGTCCAAATGGATAGAGAATGAAAAACCTAGTTAGTAAATGGTATTTTATTTTTATGGTAAATATTTCTTAGATGAGTTCTGACATGATCATTCTGATTTTTACAGGTGAATGTTTTATAGAACTTAACATCTTAACTTGTTTAATTAATACATCAATTCTAATTCATTACTGAACACTCTCCCTTGCATACAAGATCCTCCCTACATTCACACCTATCAGGGGCACTGCTAAAGTCCCCTGACATTAACTGGCTCTTCTCTAGAACTTCCTTGCCTCTTTCCTCTTGAGCTCTTCACCATGATTTCTGTGATGTCTATATTTTCATCTTTGCTTTTACATCCTTTGACTACCTACTATTCTTGCTCTCTTTTTCTCATGGAGTGACTCCAGTAATTTGCGTAAAAAGTAATGCATGAAAATGAAACTTTTCAACTCTTACACATTTACAAAGGTATTCATTTTTCCCTCATACATAGAAACTTTTCAACTCTTACACATTTACAAAGGTATTCATTTTGCCCTCATACATAGCTGGTGATTTATAATGAAACAGAATTTTAGTTTAGATATCACCATTTCTAAGATTTTCTAAGAATTGTTTTTACTTATTTTCTTGCTTTCAGTGTTGTTTTTCAGGAACCAGGTGAAAGTCTAGAAATCCATCCTTTGAATGTACTTGGCTCTCATTGGTACCTTTTTTGATCTTCCCTTTTACTTGCAGCATTACTACACTTTACAGTGTTTCATCAAGGATGTTGTTGGTAGTGGTGTTAATTGTGTTGACACGTGTTCATTTCACCCATTGGTCTCTGTCTTTCAGATAGTTAACATGTCTCAAGCAATTTGCATTAGTTTGTAAGGACTTTCAAGACAAAGTTCTATGGAATAATTGACTTAAACATGTAAAATTTATGTTCTTATAATTATGTAGCATAGAAGTCCAAGATCAAGATGTCTATAGAGCTCATTTCTAGAAAACTCTCTGCTTGGTTAGCACTTCTCCATATTTCTCATATTTTCACATCATTGCTCCTCTAAACCTGTCTGTGGCCTAGTTTCTTCTTGTAATAACACCATTCATATGACATTGGAGCCTCATAACTCTGATTGGAATTATCCCATTAAAAGTTTTATCTTCAAGCAAAAAGAAGCCAGCGACAGTGCTCAGGCCCTGAGTCTAAGGCCCAGGACTGGCAAAAAAAAAAAAAAAAAAAAAAAAAAAAAAAGTCTTATCTTCAAATATAGTCATATTTAAGAAATGGAAGAATTTAGCCTGAAGCATTCTATTTTAGATATTTTTCTTCTCCTCTACTTTTTTTTAATACTTTTTCACTCTTTTCACTTACCTTCTGTGATTAACCTTGAACACTCTTTCTTTTTTACTTTCTACTAGGTTATTCGTTAAACTTATATTTTTCTTTTTGGTATTGGTTCTGGGACTTGAACTCAGGGCCTGGGCACTCTCCCTAAGCTTTTTTGCTCCATGCTAGTGCTCTACTACTTGTAACAGAGCCCCACTTCCAACTTCTCTCCTTCCTTTCTTTCTTCCTTCCTCCCTCCTTCTCTCCCTTCCTCCCTCCCTTCCTCCTTCCCTCCATCCCTTTCTCTCTCCCTTTCTCTCCCTCCCTCCCTCCCTCTCTTTCTCCTCCCCTTCCTTCCTTCCTTCCTTCCTTCCTTCCTTCCTTCCTTCCTTCCTTCCTTCCTTCCTTCCTTTCTCCCTTCCTCCCTTCCTCCCTTCCTCTTTCTTTCTTTTGGTGCTTAATGGGTGATAAGAGTCTCATGGGCTTTTCTACTATGGCTAGCTTCAAACCGTGATTCTCAGGTCTCAGTCTCCCGAGTAGCATGCATGATCCCGAGTATAAGCATGATCCCGCATTGTCCATCTCTTGTTACGCTTGTTAAGAAATTTACTAAACCATAGGAAGGAAAAAAATAATTTCACATAGTACATTAAAAATAACAACAATGAAAAACATCTTGCTTCCATATCTTGGAGTTCATTTCACTTAGCATCATCTTATACGCTCATATGTACATAACTATTGAGCTACTGTGGTCCTCTACTAGAACTATCCTAGACATATACTAATTATTACCAAGAAGTTTTTTTTCTTCTGTTTTTTTTTTATTGTTAAACTGATGTACAGAGAGGTTACAGTTTCATATGTTAGGCATTGGATATATTTCTTGTACTGTTTGTTACCTCCTCCCTCATTCCCCTCCTCCTTTCCCTCTCCCCCCCATGTCACTGTATTTGGTTTTGGTAGCCTGGGTATTGTATACAGGTTGTATATATGTGAAATGTATATATGTGAATTAGGGACGAGAAGGGGAACATCAAAATGGTGAGACTAAAGACCAAGAGCAGAGCAATGCAACAGTGAAATTCACAAGACAATATATTGGGAATTAACTGTACAACTTGGGAGGCTTGGAGGAGGAGGGCAAATAGGAGAAAAATGAATGAGGGGGTAACAAGTTTGACAAGAAATATACTCACTACCTTACATATGTAACTGTAACCCCTCTGTACATAACCTTGACAATAAAATTTTAAAAAGAAATTTAGTAAAAATATCATTCTTCTATTTATTTTTATCTTTCCTTTTTCTTATCATGTTTTCTATTTCCACAGTTCACTCGTACTTCTCTGGAAAAATTTTATCTTGCTTTTGATACATGTTAATGAAGGATGTTTAAAATATTTTTCTTGCATCATCTGCTTCTTTAAAATTCCTTTTTGATCATCTCTTTTCTAAATCTGGACAGTTGGAGACATCTAAAGTCTCCCGATTCTTGACTGTCAGTTTGTGTTTCAGAGTGAATCACTAAGTACCTCCAGGAATAGGAGAAGCCTTTTAGTGCAGTTGAGAATCTTACTTTTTTAGATCTTCATCACTGAAGCTAGTTGGAAAGTTTCATACTGTATATCAAAATTCTATGAACTGTATGAAAGAAGTAAATTAAGCTCTTGTTATGTTCAAAGTTCCTTAGCTGAAGATATGGTTAATTTAATGTGAGCACTTGTTTGGGCCACAAAGCACCTAGGTATTTAGTTTATACGTTCTTTGGATAATTTCTGTAAGGGATGTTTCTACTTCTTAACATCTGAGTGTAGCCTAAGTCAGATTTCCCTCTTGAATGTGGGTGAACCCAATCTTTTCTTTAAAAGGTGATGCATTTTATTTTATTTTCAAAGTAATGTACAGAGAGGTTACAGTTACATATATAAGGTAATGAGTACATTTCTTATCAAACTTGTTACCTGCTTCATTTTTCTCCCCCCTTCACTGCTTCCACCCTCCTTTGAGTTGTACAGTTGGTTTACAGTTGCATTGGTTTGCCTTTTACCCTTTGTCTCTCCATTCTGGTGTTCCCCTTCCCTAATTCTGATAAACGTACATACCAGACCCAGTGTAGCAAAGTCAGTTACAGTGATATCAGGGGTAAATCCATGGGGAAGAAAGACAAAAGAAAAAAGCATAATTTCATATGGTACTCTGAAAATAACAACAACAGAGATAAACCACTTATTTCCAAATCTTGTAGTTAATTTTGCTTATCATCTTATGTGATCATATGCACATTGCTTTGAGCTACTGTGCTCCTCTTCTAGGACTATCCTAGATAAGTACTAATTGTTTCCAATGAGTGAACACAATCATACATCAACTTTCTTCATGGAACAAAAGGCTTGAACGAAGAAGAATTTACTCTTACTGCTTGACTATCTTTAGTTTGTAGCACCAGACTCCGGCTGTCTTCAGATGCACAAAAGAACTACACCATCAGCAACCTGCTTATGATTTGCCTAAAAAATCTTGATTCTAGAACTCCATATGATTTCATAATAAGCTCTGTAACTATTATGCGCTATTTCCTCAACATAATCTTCTTCCTATTCTCTCTCCTCTGTCTCTGTCTCTCTGTCTCTGTCTCTGTCTCTATCTCTCTGTTTCTGTTTCTCTGGATGATGTTGGCTAATACAGCCCCCATTATTCCATTGTTTTCACTACCAGCTCTTCTCAGCTGTCTCTCAATGGAGAAAAAAAATGCAAATATGAGCAAATGAATAATCATTCAATGTATCCGGAATTCTAATTATTTCGTATGTAGAACTTTGACTCTTGTATCTTGCTTTAGGTCTCAGTTTGCCTTCTTTGGTAGCTGCTCTTGTCATCATTTTAAACTTAGCTTGAGTTTTAGAGATTAAAATGGTTTGTACTTAAAGGTCTCCAATATCTTGAATGAGTTTCAACTTTTTTAAATCTTCTAATACATTTTTCTAACTCTATTTGCTTCTTGGATCACAAGACTCAATTGTTTTCCTTCCTTTCTCTTTTGTGGGTTTGTATTATGTGCTCACATTATTTTAGTAGTATGTCAGAAAAGTTTTAAGGATTTGCATTTAATCAAACATCTTTGACTGTAATTACCTAAAGTTTTACGGAAATAATTGTCATCCCATATAACAAAGTAAACTTTAGATAATTTTTAGTTGAATAAACAAATAACTCATACTGAGTAAAGTACTATTTGCAATATCTCTAGATGTGGAAGTTCTTTAAATTCTTTTTTTCAATTTCTTTATTAAAGTGATGTATAGAGGGGCTACAGTTTCATAAGTTATTATATAGTTAAGAAATATATCACATACATTTTAATACCTTAGATAAATATTTTATATGAAAATACTCTAAAAGGAAAATGAAACATTTTTAATCATTGACAGGAAGTTAATTTTTTAATATGGGTTTGTACAAAATATAAAATCATTGAAGCTTAAATAGTTAAAGTTATAATGACAAAATAAAATTATTGACAGAAGTAGAATAATAGCTGTCATGTATTTGTAAATATAAAAAGGCATTTATAACTAGGACGTATTTTTAAAATTCAGAATAGAAATTAAAAGCAAAATATATTTGTAAACCTACCAAATTAGAAAATTAAAAAATAATGTTGAATTATGTTCAAGATGCATATGCATTAATTTTCTAATTTGGTAGGTTTACAAATATATATATATATATATATATATATATATATATATATATATACCATTTTTAGGAAGCAACCTGCAAGAACATCCCATTCTTGAAAATTTCTTTTTACAAAAATTCCCAAACAGTTATATATATTTAAATGTAATATAGGCTTAATCTTTAAGTATAAAGAAGTCAACTCTCTGGAGAAACACAAATGAAGTTACTAAGTCATTATTAATAATCATCTTATTTAGAGAAAACTCTTATTTTTATGATGGTAAAGCTTTGTGTTGGAAAGAAGAATTCATAAAATAACTATAAAAATAAATGCAAAAGCTGAGTACTGTCAGGTGGTAGAGGCTCACTCCTCTAATCCTAGATACTGGAGAGGTTAAGATCTAAGGACCTGTGGTTCAAAGCCAACTTGGTCAGGAAGGTTTGTGAAACTCTTATATCCAACTAATTACCAAAAACTCTGAACCTGGAGCTGTATCTCAAAGCTGTAGAGTGCTAGTCTTGAGCAAAAGAAGCTTAGGACAGCACCCAGGTCTTGAGTTCAGCGCCCAGGACAGGAGCCAAAAAACAAAAGCTGAATGCTACTGGCTCACACCTGTAAGCCTTGCTAAATACAAAATCTAGGCATTTTTGGAAGCCTTCTTTGGCAGAAAAATCTGCACCGAAAATTCTAGGAGATTGCATCTCCAGGTAATAAACAGAAAGAACTGTAGGCATAATTCAAGTGATAGAACGTCAAGCCAAGCAACCTGGGGGAGCTTGATACCCTGAGTTCAAGTCTCAGATGCAGGCTGTACAGAATAATCACATGTTATATTGCAGCTAGATAGTGAGGGTTCATAATCATGTTATTTGATTAAGAAAGAAACTCAAGAGTGGAATTCATAATATGTAGTAAGAGGTTCATAATCAGAGGTACCAAGTACTGGACAGTAGGATCCACAAAAGGAAGAAATGATATGAAGGAGTTGAGGGAAGAGAAAATGTGGGAGTAGGTTTCAAGGTTCAGTTTAAGTCACTTGCAAAAAGTAGCATGGTGTCTACCATTTAACTTCAGTGTCTCTGAGAACTCACAGAGGGTCACACTCTAGAGTACATGATAGGCATGAAGAGTAAAAGTGTGGGGTGAGCTTGATAGTCAATCTTTTTTGTGGGGCAGAAAGGAAAATTAGAGAACATCTAATTTCATTCTTAGATATGTTTCCCAAAGGATTTTATAGATGCTGAGAAACATTAAAGAATGTTTGAAATGTAAGTGACAACTTTATTATACAAATTAATTCTTCCTGGCTTTAATGATTTTTATGTTATATTGAAGTATTGAAACATAATACAGTGTACTCATTTATTAATTTATTCCTCTGCCTCCTTCATAAAACTTTAGCTTTCCTTTATTAAACATTTATTTTGGTATGGCTAAAGTGAATAAATATATTCAGAAACAATGGAGTAGAGAGTATTGGATTTTTTAAGTTCAGTGAAAAAATAGTCAAATTTTAAAACTTAACCTCATGTTTTCAAATATTGAAGATCCCTATAGGTTGTGAGCTTGTGTGCACCATTACTTTTTCACGATGTAAAATTAAAAAATTTTGTTAAATAAGCTATGACATTGTCAAATTTTCTATGCATTTTTGGTACAAATGGTTAAAGTACTGAAAAGTGAATCTCTGAACTGGGGAAAATGGTGATTTAATGTTATTCATGAATGGATTTCTAAAGGAGGTGCAGTCTGAAATGAGAGCGTGTATGTGGATCATTCTTAAAACAGAAAAAGATAGAAACCAGGTTATGTTCACTTTCTGAGTGTTATTTTGATTCCTTTGAAAACTGACCTGTTTTTCTGATGTAAAATAATACTTTAAACTATACTTGCATGTTTTAAAGACATTATGAGTTTGTCACTGTCTTTATTATTAACTTTGGTGTACAGATTTAATGATATGAATGAGGGTTTGGAGCTATGTCTTCAATTTCCTCTTTGATATCTCGATTATTTGAAAAAAAAAAAGGTCATTTTGAAGTTTCATAAAGTTTATTTTAAAACTGATATGTGATATCATTATTTAAATATTGTTTTGTGACTGTCCCTAAACTTAAAATTTCCTGTCCATTCAATATAAAATCAGATAATAATCACAATTTCCGTTGAAGTGGCAAAGTTAAAGAACTTATAGCTAATAAGAATTATACAAACTTGCACTTTCATCTATTTAAACAAGTCATGTTGGGTTCTATTTCTTAAGATAACTGTACTGTTGTGAATGACAATATATTCATTTATTGTATGTCTTTTATGTAGAAGTACTGTATATATGCTAATTTCTGTAACTTTATAATTTTCTACCTCATTGTTAAAGATTTAACGAATACGGAATCATAGTTTATTTCCCTCTCTATAAAGTCAAGACGTGTGTTTATTTTGTTAGTTAAATAATTGTTGAACTAGTCTAAATCTTTAAAATAAAATTAATTGTGAAATGGTTAATCTATTCATTTACCTCTTAATTTTGCAATATTGATTGCATAACAATGATGATGAGATAATGGAGAAACTAATATGAGCACAGATACACACATGCACACATGGCCAGGCACAAAACAACAACAAAAACTCTACTCCAATACTCAGATCCTATGAAATGAGATAAAATTGAATATCATCCTATTTTTAAAAATATGTTATATTTAATAATAGAAGTGTGCATAAGATATTGTACAGTTAGAAATGTGTATGTAAATGGAAGTATAGAGCATAAAATGATGGAACATTCCAATTGCTCCAAAATGCTGTAAGAGTTATTTATAGGAACTGATGTATGACTGGTGGTTAGAATGAATGGGGTCATTAAAAAGGGGCTATTATATGCTGTAAAATTTATTTAGAGTAAATTGTCAGATGCTAATCCTTGAAGGATTTATGACTATTTCCAATTTAGTCTATAGGAAAGACTAGAGGGGAGAACTTTATGATAATATCAGGATGTTATTTCAGTGACACTAGCTTAGTACTGAGGTAGTAAAAAAAAAGTGATGGAACTGAGGAAAGTAGTGGTGGGAAAATGGCCAAAACATATTTATTAAGGAACAGAAAAATAGGCTGACTCCAAAATTCTCATTTGAGTATTTGTATGAAAGTTAGTCCCAAGGAAAACATGTGCCAAAATTATTGAATTTAAGAAGGAATGGGAATTGTATATATATGCCACATTTTCTTGATCCATTTGTCTATTGAAGTGTATCTGGATTATTCTGTGTATTAGATATGGTAAATAGTTCTGCAATGAACAGTTTGTGCTAGTGGCTTTAGTGAGGCCTGGTTTGTGGTCATTTGGGTAAATGCCTAAGAGTGGGATTTCTGTGTCAAAGGGAAGCTCTAGGTTTAGTCTTTTGAGAAACCACCATACTGCTTTCCAGAGGAATTCAACAAGTTTACCAAAAGTGTGGTAGTGTTCATTTTTGGCCACAACCCCACCAGTATCTCTTATTATTGTTTTCTTGATAATGGCCATTCTAACTGAGGTGAGGTGAAATTCTATGCTTCCATCAGAAAGAATGACATTGTCCCATTTGTAAAGAAACAGAAAGACTTGGGAAAAAATACATAAAGTAAGCCAGAACCAAAGAAACACAGGCTTCATGATTTCCCTCATTTGTAACAATTAGAATGTGCCTGTATATCTACAAGTAAGCCCAAAGGAGAGTAAAAGACAATTGGTCTTGGATATGGTTAATTAAACAACACTCTAAAAATTCACACAGTAAGGACAAAGTTGGATACTTTTAGGAGAGGATCACAAGGGCTCAATAGTTATGTGCATATGGTCATACAAAATGATGCTTATCTAAATGAACTCCAAGAAAGGAAACATGTGTTTTACTGTACTTTTTTAATGTTTATTATTTTTATTTTATTATATTTTTTGAATAATTACTTAGTTATTGTCAAAATGATGTACAGAGGGGCTACAGTTTCATACGTAAGGCAGTTTATTGTACTTTTCACAGTTCTTTTCCCTTTGGTTTATTCTATTTTGTCACTCATTTGATTTTTTTGCCCTTTGTTTAGTAAGTAATTCTATCTGATTTGGGGATGGAAAGGGGAAGCACAGAAAGGGTGAACCAATTCAGCAGTGATATTCACTGGACACTATGTTTGACCTGAGCTACGGAACTTCATGGAAAGGAAGTCAGGGGAGGAAAACTTGGGAATGGATGACACTGTTCAAAAGCAAATGTACTCATTATCTGACTTATGTAACTGTAACCCCTTGTTATATCACCTGTACAATAAAATTTTTAAAAGAAAGAAGGAATGTCCAAATAATACTGAGTAAGACAAAGGTTCAGACTCTGTATTTTCTCAATATTATGATGTCATTACTAAACTTGAAGCAACAAACTACATAGCAAATTTGAGAGTCTTCAACGATATAAATGTGGAGACTTTTAGATGATGGAAAAAGAAGCGTGGTGGTGAAAGAACAGAGCAACGTAAGTTTAGAACACGGGCATTCATGATGGATGAGTAACCATGGATGATGAGCTCAGTATGAGATCATTATCTCTGGAAAGGTTTATGTATAGGTGACTAGAAAGCTTTCTAAATGAATAACTGTAGTAATAGTAGTTTTTGATGAAAATTAGATTAGGGAAGTTTAAACTTCTCAATATTAATATAGAACTTTTTATTTTTATTTAATTTTTACAAATCTATAGTATCATCTAATCACTTTGGTAGTGATTGAAAAATCACTATGACTGAAATATAGGTGTGAATTTTACAGTCATTGGTCTCAAAGACAAAACAAAAGACACACCAAGTCAGCAAGTCACATTGCAAAACCATACTTGCTCCAAATCATAACTATGACACTGTCTCTTTTTAACATTCAATTTTGAATAATTAAGTTAGTTATATAATCAATAAGGTATAGTGACTTTACTCTGACTGTCACATGAGAAAGTTGTGTTATGCTAATATGCATTTTAACTATTCAGAATCTCAAATTAAAAATATATGGAAATAAATTCTGAAAGTAATATAAAATGGCTTGGGGTGATTTGTATTTGGGATGATCTCTCCCAAAGTTGTACACCACTGATTTGAATAATCAAAATTTGATGATGTTTGGAAATCAAAAATTGTCAATCTGGAAAACAAATAATCTGTGGTAATCATTAATATTACTGAAAATATTAATTATAAAAATAGAAGCATTTTATTTTAAGATGAAGCACTATTTATCACTTAAGCCATAGTTCTTAGCAAGGAACTTCCTAAAAGCAGAGAGAATCATTCTTGGCCATTATATGAAGCAAATCTGAATCCATAAGGTGGTAAATCTTAGAGCTCAATTTTCCATCTGGGTGGGAACAAAATGTTATGAAGTTCTCATAAAAGCTCCTATCTTCTCTGTCATTATCATAAATATGAAGGGTTGGCAAGTTACAGTTTCTAAGTATTAAGTAAAAAGATCCCAGAATATCAGCTAATGGTTATGATGATACTAATAATGCCTTTAGTAACAATAAATCAGAGCTAAAATTCCTTATTTAGTGACTTCTCAAAGGTGAGTTAAAAGTTGTTTATAATCTTTTGAGAGCCTTGAAGGTATTTTTTTCTGAGTTAGAACATTTTATTCAGGTTTTTGATCCCAACTGTGTGTAATGTCACTGATACTCTAAGAAAAAAGCACAAAGAGAGGCAAAAATAAAATGCCATTTTTAAAATTTCGAAATGGCCAGTTCCAGGTTTGTTCTGTAAAGAGGGAAAATTTAGTACTTCCGTGGAACTCAATTCCTCTGGATTCTCCGAACATCCTTGGTGTTTGTTTTCCTTGCATTTTCTTTTGCTCTTCTATTTGTTCTCGGTTGAAATTACCTTAAAAATATAGCCAGAAATCACTATTTCTACTAGTTCCTTTGACCAAATTTAACTATCATCTTTTTCCTGGATTATGCAGAAATCTCATTAATTGATATCATTGCTTCTATATCATGCATATTTCCAACAAAGTAAGGATAATATTTTTGGCAATGCCATATCACAAGACTCATTCTCTGCTTAATTCTCCTTGTATCTTCTTTATTTATCTTTGATATATATTATGTAAATAGCAGATTTCCCAGTTTTCATTCTACTTCCAGTTCCTCTCTCTAGAGACTCAGATGCTGTTTAGATGTGATGTAGACATACAAATGTATTTCAACAAAGTTTCCATGGGATAGGTGATGGCTTCATGTGCTGATGCAGAAGTGGGAAATTCCCTGGAGCAATTGGAAAATTCTTCCATAATCAGTATCACCACCTCTCTATAATCTCCTGTGAATAAGTTAGGTAATTTATCCATAGATTTTAATTTACTCATAATAACTGACATATATGTGTGTATGTGAGTGTGTGTGTGTGTGTGTGTGTGTGTGTGTGTCTTGAGGCTTGAACTCAGGGCCTAAGCACTGTGCATGAACTGTTTTGCTCAAGGGTAGCACTGTATCATGTGAGTCACAGTTCCAATTGTGGATTTATGGTAGTTAGTTGGACACAAGTCTCATAGACTTCCTGGGGGTAAGAATCAGCTACTCATTTTAATAAAAAAATCTATTTATTTTATTTGCAATTACATATTTCTGTTTAATAAATCTCTTAATTCACAGAGATACATAATAGAACAAAATAACAAAATCATCCAATCAAAGTTTCATGTTGCTTTACCTCTATGTCCCTTTAACCTACATCTATCTTTCTGCATACTCATTTTTCTCCCTCCTTCCTTCCTTCCTTCCTTCCTTCCTTCCTTCCTTCCTTCCTTCCTTCCTTCCTTCCTTCCTTCTTCCTTCCTTCCTTCTTCCTTTTTTTACTTTCAGTTTTTCTTTTGTTCTTTCTTTTGTTGGTTCTTCATTTATTTTTGTTGGTCATGAGGCTTGAATTCTGGGCCTGGGCCAGAGTTCACAGTGCCACTTCTGGTTTTCTGGTGGTTAATTGAAGATAAGAGTCTCATGGACTTTCCTGCCTGGGCTGATTTGGACCATTATCCTCAGATCTCAGCCTCCTGAATAGCTAGTATTATAGGCGTTGAGCCACAGGAGCCCAGCTTGTTTCTTTCTTATTTCTGTGTAAGTGTATACTCCTTGTTAATCAAAGCAAAATATTATACTTTTGTTGTAGCATTTACCTTGTATATTTTCTCTACTGAATCATTTCTCTGGTCTGAATATTTAATCTTCTATTTTTTTCTTCCCTTTAGCATATAGATATAGTCAAGTCTTTTACAACTCTGAAATTTTTCCTAAACTGTGTTCCTTCTCATGTTTCTTGAACTATTCCTTTTTCTTAAAGTTCAAGTTCTTGGAGGATATTTACTCCCTCTACACCTGCTTTTCCTTTGGAGAATTGGTAAACCTGTTAAAATAAGGTTTCTGTCCTCACCTGTGGAAACAGGTACCTGTCACCTGGAGTTATTTTCACTCTTGCTGTTTCAAAGCTCCCCATGACCACCCATACAATCTGTCATTAATTAGAACCATTCACTAGGTAAGCATGTAGTTGAAATTTATTACAAGAGCAAAGTCCTGCAAGCAGCTTGAAGTGAACATATTGCTGGTGGAAGTTGGAGAAATCTATGCTTAGGTTTTCTGCATCTCACTTCCCGTGGATGGTAGCACAGAAGGGCAGTTTTTCAGAAGTGACAATGCAGCCATATATTCAGAAGTGCTCCTCAGCTAAACTTGTCTATCAAAATGACTGTTGAGTATTAAAGTGTCTGACAAGTCCCTCACATTCAGCCATGTCTACATTTTTGCTCTGACTGGCTTTCTTCAGTGTTCTCTCCAGGCTCATTGCCTCAGCCAGTGTTGTCACCATTCACCACATTCTGCAGCAACATTGGTAGACATCATTTCTCATGTCTATTGAAATTTTGAATCACATAGATTATATCCTATTAAGTGCCATACACTGGTACCTATGCTTTAGGCTCACTGCTACCATATACATGTATGTACTATTCTACTATTCATCTTATCTGACCTACTTATTTTAGGAACAATATAAATGTCTTCTTGATTAACTTGACTCCCAAAAATTTGTTCTCCAAATCAGTGTTTAGGCATGTAACATAGATCTTTGGGTGTTTTGATTTAATATATGTAAATTGGGAATGCTAATCATTCTACTTTCCTAAAATTAATATGAAATGAAATTGAGATAGTAAATTTTATTATATAGTAAGCATAAGAAAATGTTAGCTGCTAATATTTTTGTTAAAATTTAAAGTACTTGAAAAATTAAATTATCATTGTATAAAACAGGTCTGTTACATTGCTGGAAATCACTAATTACTCAAGAAGGCTTGCAGGCCTTATTGATGTCTTTACCTTGTTTGACAACTTTTCCCTGAATTCTATACTTGCATTTCAAGTTATAGTCAAGTGACCAACTGAGATTCTACAAGTAGGTCAAGTCTTCTTTTCTTTTTCCTAAGCTTTTCTACGGTTCTTTCGTTTTGAGTTCTCCTACTCTATTCATCTTCTCTCCCTGACTTCTTTTATCTGAATAACTCCTCACCCAAAGAGAATGAATTTAACACATTAGCTCTCCAGGAAGGCCTTTCTGATCTCACAGCTTGATTATATGACTTTCTGTGTTCTCCTAGAAAAACTGACTACTATCACTGCATACATATATTATATTCTACTGCAACTGACTGCTGTATGGTCTATCTTCATGATTAAGATTTAATTTTTGAGCATATAAGCTATATCTGACTCATCCTTCTGTTTTCTTCCCAGTTCAAGGACTGGTGAATTAAATATAATTATCCTGTGAATTAAATATAACTTCATATGTAACAATCCCAAGAAAAAATACAGCAAAGCTGATTTAAATTGCTAATATGCTACTCGTTGCATTTTCTGTTGTTTTTGCTCTATAGACTGACTTTTGTTTAGTTATGGGTCTTATCGACTTTTTATTATTTGCTTTAATTCCTACATATTATCAATTACCTTATATTATAGGGATTTCTTTTGTTTGATTACTCCTCTTCTTCTCATGTAAATATGTTAAAGTTCCAGTAACTTAACTTTGTATTTACCAGGGAATAGGAAAATAGATGCTGGAGGAACAAATGAATGAATAGAGTTGACTAGTTAGCCCAAAGCGACATAACTAGTTTGGATCAGAGCTGGTTACTATTGTTAAAACCTCATGATTTATACTTTACACCTCTTAATAAGTATCTTAACTCTGATTGTGCATTGTGCACGGAAAGCAGACTCATTCTTCTAGAATACAGATGGGCACAGAGCTTTTGCTAGTTATTGTAGGGCATGCAAATATTAAGGTATTGCCATACTGGTAGACATTTATTTGGTTAGGATTATCTCATCAGAATCTGTCTTGAATACTTCCCTATTTACTGGGCGTTATGACTGCTGCTCTCTGGTTTCAGCTCACATGAGCAGATGAAATCACTCAGGACCTCAGGGTTTGAACTTCAAACACTTCAGTACAATTAAGCATGGAATACTGAATTTATCTGCACAGGGCTATATTTTTCACCTATTTCTTTTTCTTATTGTTGTGTGAGTCAAATACTTGCATGGAAAAATATCTGTAGATAATACACAAGGAAATATGTGAATACCACGAAGTTTCTATATGTTATAAAGCTGAAAAGCTACAAGGCAGAAATTAATTCTCAGCTCAGGTTCATAGGCAACAAACATTGTTAAAAGTGGCAAAAATACAGAACTTTATATCTCTCTAGCTCATTGTTCTCACTCCACAAATTTAACTTACCAATGTGAAAATGCCAAATGCCCATTGAACCATTTCCAAGTTAATAGCATTTCTGTATCAATCCATGTGGACTTTTTCCCTCAATCTGGCACATTTAAAATCCAGTCGGTTTGATTATAAATGAAATACAGTGGCATTTCCAGGGTGCAAACTCCACAAATGGGATCCAATTACCAAATTTGTAAAAGGTGTTTCATCATGAAATAACTTGCCTTTTCCCACCATAATATTGCAAATGGATTAAAGTGCAGGAGTTGGTTTTTATATGCTTGGGCCATATATCTTCCCTTTAATTTTCAAGATACTTGTTTCAGGTTTTTGCAGCTAGGAATGCTTCAATGGAAAGTATTAAAAACTGGTCCATCATTTGCTATATATACAGAATTTGCAGGATGGAAAGTATTTGAGCAGTATTTTAGAATATATTTTAATAACACTTACTCCATAAAACTAAAACAAAACAAAACAAAATAATGTTATTAATAATGTAAAGAATGTAAAGAATGCTGCATGCATTTCCTGTAGAAATGACCTTGCATAGGGACTTTACAGAATTCCTGTGGGGAAGAAACATTTCAGAGATATCTCTTTCCAAGCTTTTAAACATTATTTCTTTTTTAAGTTAACATTAATAATGTTTCTTACTTTTCTTTTTGTTGTAGTTTGGTAGAACTCAAGCCCATGCAGGTTTTTTAGGGCAGTGTTCTATCACTTGATCCACATCTCCAGTCATTTTTGCTTCATGCTAAAGGTTATCTAATCTTTTATTTGTTTCCTTACAACACTTTGAATGATCTTCCTACCTATGGCCTCCCACATAGCTGGGAGCACAGACAGATTTTGCCCATACCTTGTTTATTAACTGAGATGATTTCTAATCAACTTTTGCTCTGGACTGGACTTGAACTGTTGTCCTTCTGATTTTTATGTCCACAGTAGCTAGGATTATAGGCATGAACCATTGTGCCAGCCAGTCAATCATAAAAATGGGAACCATCCTTGGTAGTTCAGATGGAGGCATTATATTTCAAAGAATCTTTTGCCCATGTGAAAGAAAAGATAATAAGTTTACAATAAGAAAAGGAGGCAAAGTGGAAGTTAGTACAGGTCGAGGGAAAAAGGGTAAATAAATGCAGAGGAGAAGAAAGACAGCATGCAGTTAAGAATTCAATGTATGTCCTACAGAATTAAGAAGCATGAGGGAAGGGGTGAGGAGGGAACGGATGGGTGAGAATGTTGAAAGGGATGACATTAATTAAGATACATTGCATCCATAAACTGCTTTGTTAAATGGCAATTATCATGTACAACTACTTAAAGATATTTTTATTTTTATTATTTTATTTATTTATTTATTTATTTATTTATTTATTTATTTATTTATTTATTGGCAGTCCTGGGCCTTGGACTCAGGGCCTGAGCACTGTCCCTGGCTTCTTTTTGCTCAAGGCTACAACTCTGCCTCTTGAGCCACAGCGCCACTTCTGGCCATTTTCTGTATATGTGGTGCTGGGGAATTGAACCCAGGGCTTCTTGTATACGAGGCAAACACTCTTGCCACTAGGCCGTATCCCCAGCTCCAAGATAGTTTTTAAAAGAATAATAAAAAGTGAAAAAAAGAAGCTAGTAATTCCAGGAAATCATTACCTTTTCAAAGAATGGCATCATAGCAGCCAGCATCTTGCAACACCACAGTGAATGCAGAAGCATGGCACACTTCCAGGATACCTGGGGCCATGGGAAGTATAGTCCTGTGAAACCCTACAACTACATGGAAGCTAGTGCTGGATTTGCCCCTCTAGTAAGAAACACAGTAACACCTTGACTTCTCCTTGCTTGGTACTTCTAAACCTTTCTAGACATACTATTGGTTGAACATAGACAGAAAGCTCTGGCACAAGGATATGGGAATGAAAGTTATTTTGTTACAAAGTAGACTATTAGAAGAACAGGTAATAAATCTAAAAGAAAATAGATAAGAGCTAATGCATAGTGGATAATGTATGGAACCCAAATAGAAAATACTAAATAAAGTTGGAATAGGGATCTGGCTTAGTGGTAGAGTGCTTGCCTGGCATGCACGAAGCCCTGGGTTTGATTCCTTAGCATCACATAAATAGAAAACGCCAAGAGTGGTGCTGTGGTTCAAGTGGTGGAGCGTTAGCCTTGAGTAAAAAGAAGCTCAGAACAGTGCTCGGGCCCCAAGTTCAGGCCCCAGGACTGGCAAAAAAAAAAAAAAAAAAGTTGTTTCAAACAGCTGTTGATTCTGTAGTTTTCCAATGATATGTTTAATGTTTAGGAAGGTACTGTATTTTGGGCACATCTACTTTTCTAACTTTAAGCATATGTAAGAAATTAATTAGAAAATATTACAACAACACTTACGAATCCATTCACTTTAGGGAAAGCATGATCAAAACGAAGTAACAAAGGTAAGTGCCTTGTTTTGTGCAACTTTGCAAAATGTTTGTGCTTACAACATCAATTTATCTTTTTGGATGGCATTTTGTGAAGTTTATTCACCTGAGAGTAGAGAAGAAAGCCAGTTTTGGCACTGATTGCGTTCACATGTAACTCTAACGGGTCACCTGGCAGGTGGAATTCCTGCTTTGGCTCCAAATCATAGCCAGATGGACAATTATGTCTACCTGGTTCAAGTATACCTGATTTATAATACCTAAAGTTGCATGATAATTTAGACTAATGATAGTAACAAAAAAGAATTAGACGAGAGGACCAGAGCAATATTATTGATAAATGGCATGCAGGTTTACTTCACAAGCAACGTAAACACCTGGTGCCATTAGCAATATGTAGGCCATCTGTGTTATCTTGTTTACATTCCTCCCTCTCCTCACCAGGGACTTGTAAATCCCTCTCATCTTGCCTTAGTCTCTTCTGGTCTATTGAACTGCTGACATTAAAAAAAAATCTAGGTCCTATTCACACCCTTATAAGAATTATGATCTCTGATTTATGGATAAAGAAAACATGGGTTTGTGCAGACATGTATAAATAAATTTAAGACTGCATTTTGGAATTCATTTTCTTTTTATGTAAAATCAAATGTTGAGCCACAGCTGGACAAATAAAAGTTTTTATTCATATTCTTATCCCTGTTTATTCACTTGCATGTTGGATAATTATTAAGTGTCATATGGTGTGGCAGTCTTAAAGGAGTTTAAAGGACTATTCTAAGAAACTCATCTTTAAGTGATTTTGTTATTGTGTCAACATTACAGAGCAGGAACTATTTAGGTTTTCATTAGTATACAAAGTTGTGTGTGCATCCATCACTCAGAGCTACAATACCTAGAAATTATTGTCAGTAAAAGATTTTCATAACTATTGTTATTTCATATGACTACTGTCATATATGTAATCTATCATTGAATGAAGCACTGTTATAAAGTGCATGCTTTAGCTCAGGTCTTTGTTCTCTGCTTTTGGGTACAAGAATGTTACAATGCCTAGTCCTAGTGATGGGTTTGTTTCCTTTTGTAATCAGCTTTCTTTGCTGCAAGTTACATATTGCCCTTAAATAAATGATTCTTATAACATTCTGTGCCAATCCCATCCAAACTCAAGGGACAAGCTAAATGATCCTAAGCAAAATGAGCTACAAGATTTGGAAACAAGTGGCTTATCTTTCTTGTTGTTATTTCCAATGTATCCTATGAAATTATGCCTTTTGTTGTCTTTCTTCCCCATGGTTTTACCCCTGATGTCACTGTAACTGGCTTTGGTACAATGGGTATTGTATGTACGTTTATTGGAACTAAGGAAGAGGAACACCAAAATGGAGAGACAAAGGGTAAAAGTTGAACCAGTGCAACAGAAATACTTAAATGTACTCACTGCCTTATGTAACTGTAACCCCTCTTCATAATTTTGACAATAAAAATAAAATAAAACAAGTAAAAGAAACACCCAGTAATCCAACTGTCATCAAAATGCTCAGTCTTCTATGGAAGTTCATTCTGTTTCAAGTCTGTATCAAACTGCCAGTAGTCACAGTTTCTTTTGTTGAGTCAAGCTATGTTTCTTATGTGTGTTTCATATATTATATTATTTTATTTTATTTAATACAACACACTGATGTGGTATTATTATCACTTTTATCTTATAAAGAGAAATGGATGTAATGTAGCTAGTAATGTGTGTTATATTACACTGCTTCATGAATAGGTTGTATATAATTACAATACACCAAGTAGTAGCTAGACTAGCTATATAATTCAAAGATCATACAGTGGTATCTTTAATCTCACAGATAAGCTGTGATCAACTGATGATTACACCTATCAAATTTCATTGACTTCATGCTGAAGCCCTCAATTAAATTTTCTTAATTCGAAAACCTTTGCGTCTTTCTTGCATATCTGTACATGGTGTTTATTTCAAAATATACCCAGAATCCCAATACCTCACTGTTTTCATTCCTGCCTCTGAGTTTCAAATCACTATTACCTATCCTAGGCTATTCAGGTAGACTTTTTACTAGGATTTTTAATTTCTGAGAAATATCTTCTTTTCCTTCCATCTAAACTGCTAATCCAGCTTAACAACAACAACCCAAGTATTGAGATGATTTCATATGCCCTTTCTGTGCATGTTCTAATGTCTGTATGTCCATTGCACTAGACACTGAAGACCTGACCAGTACAATGTGGTTTGTTCCCAAGCTTCCATCCCTACCTGCCACATTCCTCTTGCTTACTTTTCTATAACCACATTACTATTCACATTATTTTTAAAACTTACTAAACCACTCTTTGAACATGTCCCTCTATGTCTTCCCAAATTTCCTGGAACTCTGTGTGATAGGTGGTTGTGATAATCTGTTGATAATGAGTCATATTGCTGAAAAGCAATAATGGAAATGAGAGATTTGGTTCTTATATAACTACACTTTTAAAAGAGGTACTTTCATTGATGACTAAAATATATGGCCTAAAAATATATTTTATGTTTATACTATACTCTAAAAATAAAAAAATACAAAAGAACAGCTTTTCCTGTGGTATTAGCAGCACAAATATGAGAACATTTATACAGAAACCAGTGTGTGTCATGCTACATTGCTTAATGAACTGTGCAGAGAGTCTGTAACTAGAACACATAGGACAGTAGCTGTTAAGCAGATTTCTCTAGGGAGGAGTTTAAAAATCCCCTTACCTAGATTATTCCCCCAGACAAATTAAAAACACACAGCTAAGGGTATAGCTAATGTACTGATATTTTTTCTCAAAATTTGAGTCCTGTATTAAATTAGGGTATAAAACTACAGCTATAAGAGAAAAAAGCTAGAAATGTGGGAAATGAGGGTGATGAACAAGGAGCACTAGTGCATACGTGATTATTAGAACTTAGTGTTTGGAAAAAAATAACAAAAACTAAGAAAACAAGTTTGGGGCAAAAAAATTAAAAAAAGAAAGATTCATTCTGGGCAGAATAGACTGATCCACTTGTCTACTCTGAAGAACTTGTATAAGAAAGAAATCTAGAACCCAGTGATTGTGAAACACTTTGAATGAAAAAATGGGGAGTTTGAATCAATCTCTCTACAACTAGAGAATATTTTGTTTACACTCATTTTTGTGGTTATACTGGATGACGTAAGCATGGAAGAAAGGCGGTGAAACAGGAATTGATTGCAACTATCTTGATTGGAATGAAGGAGGGAATCATCTGTGAAAATCAAAATGAATACACAATTTTGCTAGTCTAAGGAGGAAATGTCAATTTTCCACTTTATTCACAGCTATATAGACACTGTTTAAGAACAACTTGCAGATAAAATCTCATTTGCCAGGCAATCTCTTTCAGTTTCAATCTTAAAGGCTGTCAGGGCTCACTTAGAGTCCACATCACTGTACATCACCTAGGGAAATAAACATGTTGCAATTAAACAGTGGGTCATCTAACCAGCTAATTCAGGAGAGGAACTCCACAGAGCATATGTTCTATTCCCTGTACTTGCTAAATAATTGAAAATTCTGCTTGAGAAACTTTATCAGCACAGTCTAAACTTCTGAACAAGAATGTTCTTGATTGAAATTAGAACAAATAAATTGCTTTTTTTACTATTGAAGTTGGCATTTCTGATAAAATTTTGTAATAAGTTTATTTAAAATTTGAGAGAGATAAGCGATTTCATACTGTAAAGTATCAATATTCTGAGGTAACAAATGAATGCAAACAATGTTTATAAGAACTAGAAGATAGAATGAGAAGGTAATAATATTGAGTAGCTTTGAGATAGTTGTGTATCCTAAAAGCAAGCATACAGATAAATTGTAATGGAGCAATTATTTATATTTACCTTTTATTGAAATTTACTCATAGTTCTGGAGTTTAATTATGTTGATACAATTGCTCCAATACACAAGAAGTACTTGTCCAATATAGGTTGAAAATCAAGAATGACAAACACTAGATCTCCACTGGACGTTTTACTATGTGTTAATATTTAAGAACTAGAAACCAGACATTCCTTAAATCTCAAAGGACTAATAAAATAAATTAAAACCTTATACAACAATTGCATACTAATGTGCCCCAAGAGGGACTTCTATATTCTTATACCAAGTAAGATTCTACATTTTTACAAAATATATAATTTATTTTAAAAAGACACCGTACTACCAAACATTTAGAGATGATGCTTCATTCCCATTTCTCCCATGCATTTATGATGAATAATGAGATCATCATATAGGCCACAGGTCATTAGTAACAAAAACATACAGATATAGACAAGGGATATAACCTAAATAACATATCATGACGACAAAATGTAAAACCATGTCTTGGTGCATTGTGGAGATATTGAAATAAATAAGATAATTTTTCTTTATTTAAAAAATTGTAGCTGTATTCATAACGTTGAAAGAGGCTTAGAAACAATGCTAAGGGAGTTTGAATATGTAGGTCCAGTGTGGCACACTTTAATAAATTAAGATAGTTATATTACATAAACAAGAACCAATTCTACTTCATCATTAACATTTAGCCCTAAGGAATGTTTAGCAATTTAATTTTACACCCCCTACATATATACACACTTACAAGCATGCAAACAGAAATACATACACAAGCTGTTTAAGAAGTTTAATTATTAACCAAAGGAAGAACTGTTTTTCACTGAGTCATGTGAAATTAGAAGTATGCAAAGTTGGCATCCAGGTGCTACTCATCTGACCTTGAGCATGAGCTCACCTTTCTATTCCTCAGTCTACTAATCTGAAAAGTCAGAGATTTGAGCTGTATGATCCTTATATTTCTAAGAGGGTCTATATATTAATGTAATTTTCCCTGGCAGTTTGAGGTTGGACTCCTTTCCAAGTCCTTAGCAGCATTACATAAGCTGGTGTTCCAGCTATCTGCCACAGGGGCTCGGGCAGCTCACAGAAAGAAGCATAAAACAAGATTAGGTTCAGGTGTGCATTACCATGACATACCAATAGGTACAGAGTGAAGCTACAGAGTTGAATATGACCTAAGAAGTTTGGATTACAGCCACTGACCAAATCTTAAACAACTTCAGTATATAAAATGTCTTCCTGATTAAAAAATTTCTAAGTAAACAGTAGATTTTAAAGTTAAATTTAATTAACTCCAATAGAAAACATTTGGTGAAATCACAAATGATGTTTGAAAAAGAAGTAATCTCATTTTCATGTATATTTCCCTAAGTATGAAACCATAGAAGCTTTCAACCAAATACCAGGCATAATTACTTATGAAGGGCAATCTCCCAATTTTTAACCTTACACATTTTTCTAGACCAATTATTGTACCATGAGGAATAAAAAGTCAATTACTACCACATTATATATTTATAGAGTGGAATTATCTGAAATGTGAACAGATAAGTTAAGCAGGTGACACATTCTTAAGATTTTTCTATTAACATGATGCCTTATAAAAATGATCCTTTTAAAAGACCTCTTGAAGTAGTGATTCATCTGAGAAAAATTTCATGTAGTAAATAAATCAGAAGTATATACTAAATACACATTAAAAAGGAAGATATGAGTAGACTGGAATTTCAGGATGTTTAAGTTTGAGGCAATAGAATATTTGAGAGAAAACAGTACTTTTCTTTTGGTATATGGGGTGGCTAAAATTTCAAAATCTTAAAATACAATGTGTTGGTAAGACTATGCAGAATTCACTCTCTTTAGTCATGGTGTGAATTCCAACTATTATATTGTAAATAAGAAGAATCTGAAAATATTACAATTACCTATATTTTTAGATATTCACTCAATATCCACTTCTATAAAAATCTACCCTGAAAAAACACTTACATATTCTTCTGGAGAAGGAAATCCACAGGATGTTCATTTTGACATTTGCCAAAACACAATATTGAAAATATTCTAAGTGACTATTGGAAGTTAATGGAACATCTAGGGCATAATCCTAAAGATAGTTGTTATTTAGTGATATATGCCCATCATATATTGTGCATACATAAGTGGAAGAACATAAGAAAAATAAGTTTTTAAACTATGGACTCCTTTGTAAGAACCACACATCTTTTGTAAAAAGAAAATGACAGATAAATATTTTAAGATTAAATTCAGACCTCTACAATGTCAGCCATCCCATTCCAATTAATACTGTTGTTTCAATTTCAACATGAGTTTTTCAGAACATAATGTTTCGAGTTGTAGCATATTGCCTTGTTCTTAGCTTCATCATAAAAGAACTTTATAGTTAAACAGACAAATGTTTGTGTCTTTCTTAGTATTATACTTAACTCAGTTTCAGGATTTCAATTACTATTTCATTTTATCTATTTTTCTGCTACTTAAGATTAATTTTAATGTTCTTTAGAGCTAACTTACCACAGTGAACGTACTAGAAAATGTGTACTCATTGAGTAAGATAAATCATTATGTATAAATTTGGACACATTGTTTATGACTAAAAATGGTATAATTTCTATATTAAGTATACTTGATTAATGCCACAGTTTTTGCTTAATTCACAGTCTTCCTGACCAAATATAAGAGGGTTTCCTTATTTAGAAAGACACATTCATTTCTTTGTGCCTGTAAACTTGAATCATTTTTTCTATAGATATTTAATTCTTAGAATTATTAGGGCTGCTCCATAGCAGTTACACTATAATACATCAAATACATCAGCTCTTCTTTATGCTGTCATTCTTTGTACCTTCTCTAACAAAGAAACTTCATAATACACACAAATGTTAAGGTTTGTGAAAATGTGTCTATCATAGGACTTCCTTGATTTTGGCCAAACACTTGACATTTTTTAGGGATCTATGTAAGTGAATGTTATATCTAACTTCTGAGTCTGTGCATTCTCCCCAAATTTCATGACTTGTTCCACAGAGAAGTGGGAAAAACGGTTACCATGTGGAAAATCTTAGAAACTATGCACACAATGTTCAACTGTAAAAATTAATAAAATATAGCTAAAAAGAGAAAAATAAATATAAACTGATGACCATTCATTCTTTCCTTCTTAATCTGTTTGATATACTAGGAATAATGTACATATATAGTGTTCTGTTTCATAGTGTGTGTTAATAGTATTTAATATTATTCATGTGTCATGTAAATGACACATATTACAAAACTAAAAATTCTCAAAGCTCAACTTCAAAGATATGTTAATTTTTGTTATTTATTTTTTGACAATTTAAGCTCTTTCCAAATGTTTGTTACTATCATCAAATCTGATGAAAACTCATAAGCCTCACTCTACCCAAAGATACACACACATACACACACACACACACACACACACACACACACTATTGTAATATTCTTAATGCACAATACCATTCTAATTCATTTAGGTCCCTGTTTTTATACATAGTATAACTTACCTCTTTTTCCTGCTCCATCATTAATATTCTCTCTTCCACATTACCAAGAAGGTGATCTTTTTACAATGCCATTTGTATAATGCCATTCCTCAGTTTAGTAATCTCCAGTGGCTCCCCATTGTCAACTTGAATGTTTATAAGATCAAAGCATCATTCTAGCTTTTACAGACTGCCTCCTTTCAATTAAGGTCTTTCAATGTTTATCTGTAGACTTAGCTCTTCTCTAGATTCTCACAACAAATCCTAGAGATTTTATATTTCAAGGTATGCATTCCTCAATAAATGTTATTAAAATTCAGAACCTCCTTCCAATAACAAACAAAACAATATAGACAACGTTATAATGAAGTAGAATCAGAGTCCCACAGAGTCATAAATTCACTCTTTCACTTAAAGTGTACATGGTTTGCTGATGTAAGCATTTCCAAAGATCAGTGGTAGGGAACAATTTTGATAAAGAAAGTACTATAGAGAGGGAACATTTAGAATCATCTTTTAGATGTGAAGGCAGAATCTAAGGTACAGAATAATAAACTCACTTTTTATACTGCTTAGCTATGTGTCTCTTTCTATGGAAAGCAGTAAATATTGATTATAGGTTAAAGGCAATTAAAATAATGGACCTGTGTTTGGCAGCCATGCCAGATAATTCTTGGCACTGATAACATTTACCACATAAGCAATGACTGTCAAACTTAATGAACAAACACATTTTCCAGGAAAAAGCACTTAATATTCATTTGCCAAGCATGGGCTGTATCCAATTTGTGGGTTAACACTTAAAAAAAATAAAAGCAGAATGTGGAAAAAGTTGCTTCTCAAAAGAAAACAGAAGATGTTTAGAAACCCATTTTTAAAATGAAAACTTTACCACAGACTCTATGAAGCTGATAAAATAAAGCTATAGTCTCTGTAGGGGAAACAAGTTTCTTTGTGCTAACTTCAGATCCTCCTTTCAAGTCAGAGCAACATTGCCACTTTGGCAGAGTGAAGAGCAAGACATTTTTGTTTTCCGGGGTTTCTTCTGGTAGGATATGGATTGTTACTATTTCTTCATAAAACATCTCTTCTTTGCATTTTCATTGTGGTACTTATATAGCTCCACTCATATATCAAGGGGTTCAAAAGCAAGACCTAGACTCTGACATACCAGGTAAATAGTACGGGCATGAATCAGAGCACCCATTATTGACATCTGGATAGCCCTGGTTTCAACTTGGTTCTAATTAGAATAAAATCCTTCTCACCACCATCTGGGAAATAAGATGAAAGTAATTAGAGAGAGAAACACTCTAGGGCAACACAGCTAGAAGAGAAGTCATTGCCAGACTAGTAATACGTGGAGGAAGACAATTAACATCCATTATTGTAGGATGTCAGCTAACTGTAAATACATTGAAAAGCCTTCATAAGACTTGTGCAAATGTAAATTCAGATTACAATTTTACACAATTACAAGAAATCCCATTCCTTCAACACCAGACAATATAAATTAAATTAAAATAATGGCTAATATGAGCAATTAAATGAAGGACAAGCTACACAAGCCATAAATATAAATTCATATATTTATATTTCTCTCTTCCCACATCCAAATAAGCCCCACAAAACCCCAATTTTGCTGCCATTATATCTCTAGAATCTTGCAAATTTACTCCTTCTGCTACACTTGACCTTTCTCATCTCTTATTCAGAATAGTAAACTTGACTTTCTGGTCTCTAGTCTTCAGAATCAACCATTCAGTCATTAAATTGTATGTAGAAAAATAGTACTAAAACTTTATATCTCTTAATATAATAACCAGGCTTAAAATTCACCCATAATATATTTTTTCTCTCTTCAAGATGCACAAAATCAGTAGACGGGTATCTAAGATTTTAAATGATTTAGACCCTGGGCTGGGGATATGGCCTAGTGGCAAGAGTGCTTGCCCCGTATACATGAGGCCCTGGGTTCAATTCCCCAGCACCACATATATAGAAAATGGCCAGAAATGGCGCTGTGACTCAAGTGGCAGAGTGCTAGCCTTGAGCAAAATGAAGCCAGGGACAGTGCTCAGGCCCTGAGTCCAAGCCTCAGGACTGGCAAAAAAAAAAAAAAAAAAAAAAAAGATTTACACCGTGATTGCTTTTTTTTTCTTTCTTTCTTTTTTGTTGTTTGATTTTTTTTTTTTTTTTGGCCAATCCTGGGACTTGAAATCAGTGCCTGGGCACTGTCCCAGAGCTTCTTTTGCTCAAGGCTAGCACTCTACCACTAACTCACATTCTCAGCCCCTAATTACCTAATCCTACCATTTTCCCTCATACTCACACTGTCCGGTTCACATTTCTGTCAAGTCACATGTCATTACATCAAAGCCTCAAATTCTATCTCCTCAGAAAACTTGCCTATTGTAAGCTTTCTTAAAATATTTATTTACATCTACTTTTTGTTTGAATAACTTCTCTCATTTGGAACTATCCTTAGGTTTATTGTACATGATAGGAGCCTTCCAAAATGATTTCTAGTTTGGGCCTGTCATTTTCTTCAGAGAGGCTCATAACGGTATCCAGATTTATTCTATAATCATGGTCCAAGTGTTCAATTGTCTCTTTTAAGATTCTGGACATAATTAAATGAGGAAGGTAATGATAGTTCAAAGACATTAGAGAACTATTCACAATGGGCATTTTCCAGATGAATGTAAATTTCTGGCCTCTTATCACATACTTTTGGCATAATAGTATAAGTAGGAGATTTTGATACTTGAGGTTCTGAGTTAAGGTGGAAAGGTACATTGAGCAATGTTAAAACAAAGGAATAAAGGAATATTTCTATCAATTTTAATACTTCATTACTATATTATGAAATATGGACAAAAACAACTCCCAAATTACCAATTTTAGTGAAAAATAGGTTGACTTGGTTGGTTTTGCAAGCTCATATAATTTCCCCAATTACTTTCTCAAACCACTCTTTAGGAAAACAAGGCTACATTTTTCATTAAACATTTTAATGCAGTGGGTTGCCTATTATTCATACCTGTTGTAGACTGATTTTCAAAAGGAATAGAGACTCTATCTAATATATTTAAATTTAAATATCTAAGAAATAAAGGGAGAAGTGTTGTGAGAAATAAGAGACTTTTAATAAGCATCTTGCTTATCATAGTTAATTAAAGCAATATGAGCACTGTGTATTGGCAGAGAAAGACCACTAAAGTCTTAATGAGAAGGTTTACAGTAAAAATGATAAAATGCTTTTAGTATGGACTGCAGGAACATCAGTGTGTCATGTTAGTACAAATCTCTCCACAATTGTCTTATTTCTTCATTCTTTTCCTTTTTTGTCAGTTGTGGGGCTTTCTCTTAGGGCTTGGGTGCTATCCCTGAGCTACATTGTGCTCAAGGCTAGTGCTCTACCACTTGAGTCACAGCACCACTTCTGGTTTTTGAGAGATTAATCCAAGATAAGAAGCTCAAGGGGACTTTTATGCCTGGGCTGGCTTCTTATCAAGATCTTCAGATTTCAGTCTCTTGAGTAGCTAGGATTACAGGCATGAGTGACTAGCATGAGGCTTGTTTTATTTTTTAAACATTATTTCCAACCATTCACGCGCGCGCGTGCGCGCGCGCGCGCGCGCGTGTGTGTGTGTGTGTGTGTGTGTGTGTGTCTGTGTGTGTGTGTCTGTGTTTGATGGTCCTACGGCTTGAACTCTGAGTCTGGGCTTGGATGCTGTCCCTGTGCTCCTTTTTCATAAGGCTAGCACTCTACCTCTTGAACCACAGCACCATTTCTGGGTTTTTCTGTGATTAATTGAAGATAAGAGTCTCACTAGATTTTTCTATCCAGTCTAGCTTTGAACCATGATCCTCAGATCTCAGCCTCCATAGCTAGGACTAGAGTCAGCTTCTCTTGTGTGTATCTCTTATGCCACATCTATTCATTCTCTTATGAAGGGAGCTTGGATTGCTCTACATCAATTCCTTATGTGAAATATTTCCATCTACACATAGTAGTCTATTTTCTTTCTGTCTCCAAACCTTACTTAATTTATAGTTTCAATCCAAAACTCAGCTCTCTCCTCCATGACTTCTTGCATATGAAATACTCTCTCCTAGTTCTAAACTACTGTAAGACTAACCTTTTCATTTAACTTTTCTTTTTGTTCACTATAACTGAACATAACTGGCATTCATTCTTTCATATTAGTGGTAAACAGGATAGAAAACCAATTTCAGATTCATAGTTTAATAATATTTTAGCAAATCACAGAATTATATTTTGCTTCTTGAAGTGATTTTGTATGGAAAGTCATTTATAGATACATTATTTTGTTGAAATGTATATAATTATTAAAATAAATTTAAGATAAACTTTTATTTTATGTAATATGTATAATAAATATATATTTTATTCATATATAGAAATATAATTCCCCTTAAAATGGTAATTGGCTTACTGTGCATGGAACAGATATCCTACTATTTTAAAGACCCCATTAAAATGGTTTCTCCCCACATAGAAGTATTGTAACATGAAGGTTTGGATACAAGGCCATGTGCTAACTACAACTGTGCAAGTATGAGATTTAGTGTGCTGTAACTAGTAAACTGGATAATTCCTGGTGTACACTTCAAAGTAATGACAGCAGTACTAATATCTGAATATGTTTCACTTCTCCCTATGAAGGTAATAACTTGTGGCCATGCACATTATGTGAACATTCTTGTTATTAGCTATTTTAAAAGAATTCCTCTAGACACTGAGCAGATTGTTATGCATAGACCACATACCCTCTCTCTAAATATTAGTTATTTGATGAGTGCATTGAATTGAGACAAATGCTAAATTAAAACATTAAAAAAGTCACTTATGACTCATCCTAGTGGTAGGAACTTGGGTATGGAAATATCAAATGGAAATATCATGAAACCCCCTCGGAATTAGTGAATCCGACACCTGTATCCAGTGCTATTCTCTCTCTACTGTGTGTCAAAAATGTTCCAATTGGCTAGACACCTAAGAAAGCAGAGAAATAAGGGTTTTGAACATTTTCTTAGAAATGTGAAGAAGTGGCCAAGGTTGACATCTGAAGAACTTCCAGTGAATGTTCATAGTCAGAAACAAGAAGTTTGAGCTGGATATAGGGATCAGAAAGCATAGAAAGAAGCTGAGGGGGCTGGGGATATGGCCTAGTGGCAAGAGTGCTTGCCTCGTATACATGAGGCCCTGGGTTCGATTCCCAGCACCACATATGCAGAAAATGGCCAGAAGTGGCACTGTGGCTCAAGTGGCAGAGTGCTAGCCTTGAGCAAGAAGAAGCCAGGGACAGTGCTCAGGCCCTGAGTCCAAGCCCCAGGACTGGCAAAAAAAAAAAAAAAAAAAAAAAAAAGAAAGAAAGAAAGAAAGAAAGAAAGAAAGAAAGAAAGAAAGAAAGAAAGAAAGAAAGAAAGAAAGAAAGAAAGAAGCTGAAATCCAGATAACAACATGCTAATATTCCCCAGGCTTGGTGACTATGGACACTTTAAGCTAAAGATCTGTATCTTATATTTAAGGGTAAGTAGCTTTGAACTTTCACTCAGGATAAATCAATGGAGACATGGGAAGAATGGGCTCTGTGAAAGAAATAGAAGCAAGATCATTCATGAGAAAAATATGTTTACTTGCTGTTTGCTCTTACATGTTTTCGTCTTTTTAGTTGGTCTGAAGATTCCTCTTATTGGCTTTATTATTTGAGTCACACTGAAAGGGTGACATTTGGGTGGCTGGTACTTTCTTAGATTTTACCAGTCTAAGATGTTTAATTATTATACTAATCACAAGAAGTATAGCCAATTCAAATGTCATCTTTTATCATGACAAAGAGATCTTCACACAGATATTCATCCATTCTTTCCTACCTATGATGATTCCTAGAAAACTCCACCCATGGTCATTTCTTTTCTCTCTTATTTAACCTGTTGACAATGTGGTACTCAAAGGCATAGATACCTTAAGAAGTATTGCAGAACTAAAAGTTGGTTCCTCACCCACTTCCCACCCATCACATTGCTCAATAACTATGCATTTTAATGGTGTTTACAAATCATAAAATCTATGCAGAAGGGAACAGTGTTACATAAATGATATTAAATGTGAGCAGTTTAAAAAACATATGTCTTGTAGAACAACAGCCTAAGGCTACTATTTGGGGAAATTGCTGTATGGTCTGATACATTTGAGAAACTGTATTTCATCTCTACACTGAAAATTAGCAATGTAAATTAGCACATTCTAGTCTCTTGTGATAAAGATTCTAGTCTCTTGTGATAAAGATTCTTGTATTTTAGTTCAGTATTTCCTCAAACTTGCTTTTTACTTGAACTCAGGGTTTTTATGTTGTTGTTGGGGTTTTTGTTGTTTGTTTTATTTTAGGTTTCTTCATTGTAGAGGTGTGATCTTAGGACCTCTGTGTTTCCATAATTATTCTGCAATGCTTATTTTTTTGAGATAGAGTCTTACTTCTGTCCAGATTCATTCATGAACTAAAGTCCTCCTATTTTAGACTTTCTTTTTTTGTGGGTTGTGGGTCTTGATTTCAGGACCTGGACATAGTCTCTTAGATTTTATGCTCATATCTAGTATTCTATCATTTTCATCCATAGTGCCACTTCCTATTTCAGGCTTCATGTCATAGTTGGGATGACAGCCACCATACCCACTCTCTTCCTTTGAAATGGAGTCTCAGACTCCAGTCTGGGACAGGCTTGAAACCACCTCAAATGTCAGCTTTGCAGTAACTAGGATTACAACATCAGCCATTGGTTACTGCCCTAATCAATTTTCTTCTTTCTTTCCTTCTTTCCTTTCCTTCCTTTCTTCCTTCCTTCCTTCCTTCCTTCCTTCCTTCCTTCCTTCCTTCCTTCTTTCCTTCCTTCTTTCCTTCCTTCCTTCCTTCCTTCCTTCCTTCCTTCCTTCCTTCTTTCCTTCCTTCCTTCTTTCCTTCCTTCCTTTCTTCCTTCCTTCTTTCCTTCCTTCCTTCCTTCCTTCCTTCCGTCCTTCCTTCCTTCCTTCCTTCCTTCCTTCCTTCCTCCCTTCCTTCCTTCCTTCCTTCCTTCCTCCTTTCCTCCCTTCCTTCTTTTTCTTCTTTCCTTTTTTTTTGAGCTAATATTACTTGGAACATCATTAAGAAAACCTGTTGCAATTTATCCTTTGTTTTTCAACTAGGCTTTTCCTGAAAATGCAAACTTAGTCACATCTTTTTCTATTTGAAATATATCACTAACTTTCCATTTTCTTCAAAGAAATAAATTTTATTTGCTTAGACCTTTATGTATGGTTGCATCTTATCACTTAGATGTCTACATTTTCTGCCATCATACATGTGAAGTGAGGAATACGTGAAAGTGACTGAATTTCCTGCCCATTTTGGTCAGTTTATCTTTACGTCAATATACCTTTTTTCCCTCCCTGGAATTACTTTTTCCTCTTCATAAGAAGAATGTTCCTATGTGTTAAAGGATACTGAAAACCCAAATTCAATATGTCTTTGGATACCCTTTCAGAATTGTTTCAGGCACAGTGCCACTTTATCTATACCTTCTCCTGTTCTTATTTTGTGTTCTCTCATGTGATGACATCCACATTTTAGCTTGCTTATACTCTGTTTTCTCATAGATGCCTTGAACTTAACATTTTGAGAGATCATTGGTTCCTTCCCCTTCCCCTTCCCCTTCCTGCTATAGTAATTCCAAGTGAATATAGTACCAAAAATCAGAAATACAAAGCAAACACTTGGAAACCCTGCTCCATGCTTGCCTTTCCCAACTTTTTCATGAGTCATATTATCCTTTAGGCTCTTACTGATTTAACCTCTGTTCTAAATAGCCATAATCAAATCCTAAATGTCATTTTTCCATGTTCCTTTACTTTTTCTGTTCACTTCCTCAAATAGAATTCAAAGTAATTGGTTTCAAGCAATTCCAGTTCATAACTGATATAAAGGCCTTTAACTTGAGTAAAGACCAAATTCCTTACATAGTATCAGAAATACCTGCATATTTTTCCTCTGTTTCCCTCTATAACCACATCTTACACCATTACCCCAATTTCTGCATCTACTCAGTACCAATTCAGTTCTCTTAACACTTTGAGCATTATTTTTCTCTATCATGGAATCTGTGAATATGCTGTGTCATCTACATGATACACTCTCACTTTACCTGGGGGGGAAATTGTACATAAACTCGATTCTTCATTAGGTTTCTTGTCTAGGGTTTGCTTCTTTTTTGGACATTTTAAAACACTGTGGCTGTAGCAGATGAGTAAATGGAATTGATATGCTTTCATTTAACACAACTCCTTGAATTATTGATCAACAAAAACCCTCACTAAAGTGATAAAACTTGTTAATGCATTATTCCAATTATCAGTCACTATACCACCTCAAGGTACATTTCTTTACAAAATATTTTGATATTAGAAGAAAATATTTTCCTATTAGTTACAGTTTCATTATTCACATAGGGTTGCTTTCTGGTAATTTTGATTAAGGTAGTCTTCTGGACATAGACAGTATATAGTCACGTATAAGTTTATTTGATTGACAGTAAGCCAAGAATTGTATAGTTAGTGGTAGATGTTCCATCACAGACTTCAGGACAAAATAGTAAAATATCTCTGTTGTGAAACCATAAGCATTAGGATTTAGGGTGAATTACTTCCAGCCACCTCCTCGTTTGTGGTGAAACTTTATTTCTTCTTTGGGTGAAAACAATTACTGAAATCTAAAGCTATAGCCATTGATTGTGTTGTTTATGCTTCCCAGGGTAGTTTTAAATTAGTTGGTGCCCGCTATTGAAGTTTTATGGTAATAAATTTATATGTTCCAATAAAATGGACAAAATTCAAGAAACATAAATGTATTCAAATTTGAAAGGAAAAGTATGTATTTTTCTCAATATAATTTTTTGCTGCCTAAATAGTGTTTCTGAAAGCTTACTATTCTGACTGATAAAATTCCAAATCCTGATTATCACTGAAGCCTAACTTTGCTCCTTCCTTAAAAATATTTACTTCTTCATTTACAAGATGCCAAGTCTGCAGTGGGGAATAAAGCAGAAGGTGATCCTCTAAGTCACCAATCCCATGCCTCAGTTCACTCTGAAGCTGACACTAAGCCAAGTATATAGTTTCACAATCCAAACACCCACATATAAGTATTCCTTTCAGATTTAAATTTTAAAAGCTGATGTTTATGAGTATGAATTCTCTTCTAAAAATGTTGAGTGAGGCTTTGGTTTCTACTGTTGGCAGTCAGATCAAAATTGAAAGAGTATCTCAGGAAATTGTGTTTATTATAGTTTATAAGTAGAAATAAGTTGACTTTTAAAATATTTCCTTAGATCACACTGTTTTTCATCTATGAAAAATGTCTGATACAGAGAATAAGTGTAAAGAAAAGAGCATAATGGAACAGAGAATAGCAAATGCAAAAATCTTCCTTCAGTTCACACTGAGTCATCACTGGCAATATAACTTATCAGCATAAATACTTTGTTCAATTACTATTGAGCATTCAACATTTCCCAGAGTCTTGGATGACATTATTTAATTCTTAGAATAACAATGTACTCTTCAGTTTAGAAATTCTAACAACAGGCTGGGCACACACCTGTATTCATGCTACCCAGAAGACTGAGATTGGAAGATTAGCCTTTGGATTCAAGTGGTAGCATACCAGCTACATCAAGGAAGCTAATTGAACAGTAGATCCTGATTTTAAAACCCAGTACCCCCCAAAATGTAAGAAAATAAATTTTGGCAATGGGATTTCCATCTCTGTTTAAATCACATAAAATTAAGACTAACAACAATATACTGTAAGAAAATTTGCTACTGTATGAAGGGAATTTTTCAGTGGTCATTTGCATTGGAGTACAAATACATCCTTACAGTAAGCTTATTGTTTTCCTTACAAACTTTATTATACTTCTAAAGTAAAGTATTTTTGGAAGATAATTAATTTTGAAGCACAGTTTATGCGATGGAGAAACATAATGAAAATTTTCATATTCTGTCTTTAGAAACTTATTCAAAACTTCATCTTGCATTCATTTTAGAGGTATATTTTGAATCTCTTCCATAGTTAATAAACTTAAAAGTGGAATTTATCTTTGTTAGTTACCAGTGCCATCCTAACATTCTGCAAGAGTCAATGCTCACTTGAAAAAATATATTTACCATTTATATATATGATACAAGTACAAGATACAAATGCATAGATACAAAGTGTCAAGTTTTTTTTCTATTTCTTAAGCCTAGGCATTCATGTTTCTCTTTATGAGATTAGTCACAATGTGCTGTTTCTGAAGGATTTTCCTAAGTGTTATTTTCATTTCTTAGTCAGTGCATTGTGAATGCAATGAAATTCATATTTTGAAAATTATTCACTAGTTAAAGCTCTCAAAGAGTATCCTCATTTATTTTCACTTATCTTTGAGTACTCACAGAATTGTTAGGCACTCTATCGCAATTATCAAAAGTAGAAAACTTGAAGACTTGGATATGGCCTAAGAAAATATAAAGGGATAATGGAGAAGTAAGGCTTTTCATTTTGTTGTTGTTTGGTTTGTAGTAAAGAATTTCAGAGTAACTAAAATCCAGACCCTAACACTGAATTACTATACATGGAAAGCAGAAAAAAAATGATTTAGAAGAAGAGTGTTGAGGGCTCATGCCTGTACTCCTAGCTACACAGAAGGTTGAGATTCTAGGATTGAGGTGTGAAGCCAGCACTGGCAGGAATGTCCAACAGACTCTTATCTCCAATAAACTACTCAGAAAAAGGTGGAAGTACCACTGTGGCTCAAGTGGTAGACTGCTAACCTTGAAGCTCAAGAACTGTCTCCAGGCCCAGACTTCAAGCCCCAGGGCTGGGTTGTATAATTGTTTTCTTGACAAAGATACTGAGCCACTAATGGCCTACATAGGTTTAGACAACATACTGAGTAGATGTTTCAGGTCATTTATATAAAAATAATGTGTCTTTACATAAAGTAACGTAACATGTTCCATCTCAGGAATTCAAATTATTTTGAACTGGGAGTCTAAACTTTTGTATATCTTAAACTCAGATAAGCATCAAACATAAGGAGGCTGCAATTGACAAACAGTTATGCCACGTGCTCTCATATACCAAGATAGAGAATTTAACCTGTAAGTGATAGTATTTAGAGATGAGGTTTTTAAGAAGTGCATGGGTCATGTGGGTGGAATATTCATGAATAGGATTAATATCCATATAAAAGAGTTTCTTTACCTCTCCCATATATAAAGGCACAGAGTGAAGATAGCAGCCTATCTACAAACCAGGATGATCCCTCAACAGCAGTGAAATGTACTTACTCTTGATCTTGAATTTCCAAGTTTAAAACAACTGAAAGTTCGCAAACAACTTAGTTTAGGCTAGTTTCTTGCAGTAGTCTGAATGAACTAAGAGAGAATATATTGAGACACAGACCCATAAACAAATACACATAAATAAAATAACACAAATATATTCTGTTTGTTGCCCTCAGGAGGAGATGAAACCATATACAGATTCTAACAAAGGGTCGCTTTTACTGGAAGATTCTTTTCATTGGTTTCTGGTCTCCCCAAATATAGTGAAAAGACATTCTTTGTCAACCATCCCCCTAAATTCATTGAAGCATGAAGATAATAAAATAAAATTTAATGTTACTACAGCTTCCTGGATGATTGACTTCTGTAACTGGACAGAACAGTTTTCTTGGTTAGGGAAGTATAAGGTTGATTTTTACTTGGGTGACTATTTAGTTTTGGTGGCCTGTAATTCAGCAGTTTGTGGATGTGATTAGTTTCTCAAGTCACTTGTTGGTCATTGTCTTCACCTAATTTGATTATGCTCTAACTTCAGTTTTCCTGGCCACTCCTGCTAAGAACCATGTCCAGCTTCCACTAGAAGCAAGAACCAAGGGTACTGCTTTCTCCTAGTAGCCCTCTCCACACTCTTGCAGTAGAGATGAAGACAGTTCTGCTTTCCTTCCCTTTGATGACAACAGCCTCATCAACATTCTGATGTCCTGTTTTCCTCACAGTTGTGCTTTCTTCCTTTATTGCCAGCACTTACCTACCTGGAAGGCTTAGAATCTCTGTCGTTTGGCAGGAATTAAAGACATACACAAACTACTTTTGTTTTTGTTATATACATTGTGTTCAAGTCTACTTACAGAGGTGTTTGAACCTAAGAGACACTTGCTGCTCAATAAAACTAACATAGATGCCAAGTGCAGATTATCTTATGACATTTTTCAGGAATAAGAATTGTGTGGTGTTTAAGCATGTATAAGAGCAGGAGGTTTGGGCTGGGGATATGGCCTAGTGGCAAGAGAGCTTGCCTCGTATACATGAGGCCCTGGGTTCGATTCCCCAGCACCACATATACAGAAAACGGCCAGAAGTGGCGCTGTGGCTCAAGTGGCAGAGTGCTAGCCTTGAGCAAAAGGAAGCCAGGGACAGTGCTCAGGCCCTGAGTCCAAGGCCCAGGACTGGCCAAAAAAAAAAAAAAAAAAAAAAAAGAGCAGGAGGTTGAGAAAGGCAGATTTGAAAAACAGGCATTTAAGAGGTTGAAGAAGGCAGATTGAGAGTTGAGGGCCAACTTAGACTATGTATAGTCCAAGACCTTGTCTTAAATAATTAAATCATAGATGGACAGAAGATAAATAAAAGTTAATAGAAGATAAATCATGCAGATAGGGATATGTAAATATATATATATGTAGAGAGAGAGATAAAAGTTACAGTTATACTTCTTTTGGTAGTCTATACACTTGTATGTAAAAAGAACTTCAAAGAACAATTCAATACATTCTGTTTCTGTTTTGTACATACTAGGAGAATGTTCTGTCATTAAAGTGTACCCTCAGCTTAGAATACTTAACAATGCAAAGCATTGTGATATTACTTGGTAGTACAATAACAACTGTGACAAACCACATTCTATTTTGAAATATCTTAGAGTAAATGGGGAAAACAATGTGAAAAACAACAAAAGGATACGTAGTATGGATCTTGGGTCTTATGTTCCTAGAATAGGGTATTTGACAAAGACTAGTGAAGACACAATGTCAGGCAGCCAGACAACAATGGTTAGCAGGAAGAAGGTACATGAAAGGTATCATTTGCTTAGAAGAAGCAAGAGTAAAAAGGGAATAAAGAAGTAGCAGTAAAGTTTGCATATTTACCAAAGAATTTGATGTTGCTTGATCAAACAAATGAGTTGGGATTGGTTGTAAACCAGCATTAGCTCATGAAAAATTGTATGTACTAGACCAATGCAGTTAGGTTTATTGCTTATACAGTCCACTGAGAGAAACCAACGAATTACATTTAGGATGGATTTAGGGGGAGATTTATATATGGGCTGCCTAGGGGAAGTAGTTAGACTAAAGAAGGAAGTTGTGAATGTTAATACAAACTATGAATTTTGTTTTACCAAAGTCCAGTTTAGAATACAGAGTTCAACTCTCTTTTGTTTTGTTGCAAAGATCATATTTTTGGTTTCAAATGATTTTTCATTTTCTAAGAAATAGAGAAACCATGAATAGTGCAAATGTCAACAAGATGATTAACACAAGTAGTGTTTTCAAAACTACTCAAATAGCCCTCAAGGCATCAAACTGGAATGTAAAATATTAGTTTTGGGTGTTCAATACATAATTTCAATGAAATGCCATTTACATGAAAGAAAAGTAAGCCATTGTTTGTCGAGTAGAATGCTAATTATTATCCTAAGTTCAACTTTAAGAACAGTTCTTCAAGTAAGTTATGAAGTAGATGTATCTGAATTAAGGCAGACAAATGTTTGTTTAACCTGGTTTATGGTTTCCCTGATTTATATTGTGCAACAAATAAAAACATTTTCCACTATGTTCTCTTTATATTAATCCACTTTTTTGTGACAATAAGCTCATTCCCCACACTGAAAGACTTTGAAAATAATTTTTTTAAAAAGAGAAAATATGCTTAGTAGATAGCTTTACAATTAACATTGAGACTCATCTATACATAATCCTTTTAATAGTACAACATGTAGGAAATTTTTTGTAATATATTTCTGTGAATATAAAATATTTTAAAAAATAAACTACATCAAAGTGCATACATGAGGGACTACATTTTTTCTTCCATTCAAGCCATGAATACAAAGTAATTTTGTATGATAATGAAGTATGTTATTTAATTTTGAAATGCTTCTTATCTCTTCTAATGGCAAGTCGCTGGCCTTAATAGAAGCAGAGCAGCACAGCAAAGTAACAAATTTCTCGAGTTATTGCAACTTAAATATTACCATCTGTGTTATAAGTACCATTTAAACATTGCAGGATTATTATTGTTGAGTTCAGGGTAGTAAAGGAACTTCTATATACAGACAAAAGATTGGGAGAGTGGCTTAGGTACTTGGCAAAACATGGTTGGCAGACATTAGATTCCTCAAAAGGCTAAATATAGAACTCCCCTATGACCCAGCAGCCCCACTTTTGGGTATCTATCCCAAAGACCACAAACAAAATCACAGTAATTCCACCAGCACAACAATGTTCATCGCAGCACAATTTGTCATAGCGAGAATCTGGAACCAACCCAGACGCCCCTCAGTAGACGAATGGATCAGGAAAATGTGGTACATATACACAATGGAATTTTATGCCTCTATCAGAAAGAATGACATTGCCCCATTTGTAAGGAAATGGAAGGACTTGGAAAAAATTATACTAAGTGAAGTGAGCCAGACCCAAAGAAACATGGACTCTATGGTCTCCCTCATAGGGAATAATTAGTACAAGTTTAGGCAAGTCATAGCAGACCATCACAAGGCCCAATAGCTATACCCTTATGAACACATAAGATGATGCTAAGTGAAATGAACTCCATGTTATGGAGACAATTGTTATACCACAGTTGTAACTACTTTCAACGTCCCATGTGTATTTGTAGCTTCTATTATTGATGATGTTCTTGTATCACCTTCCTGTGGTTGTACCTACACTATCTCTGTAATCTTATCTGAGTATATTGGAAACCGTGTATACTGGTATTGGAACTAGGAAATTGAAAGGGAATACCAAAATTGAGAGACACAGGGTAAAAAAAGACAAACAACTACAAAAGCAAAACTTGCAAAACTGTTTGGTGTAAGTGAACTGAACAACTCAGGGGGGAAAGGGCAAGGGGGAGGGGGGAGGGGGGTATGAGGGACAAGGTAACAAACAGTACAAGAAATGTATCCAATGCCTAACGTATGAAAGTGTAACCTCTCTGTACATCAGTTTGATAATAAAAATTTGAAAGAAAAAAAAAAGGCTAGACCACAAGAACAGAAGTGAGGATTGCTCAAGATAGCATCAAGGACACTTGCAAGTCATTATAAAATCAGGCAATCAAGATCACATCTTGGGGCAGATAATCAGATAATGCTGATGTACTTTTCTACAGAGAGAAAAATTTTGTGGAAACCATCTGTACCCCATGGTTATACATACTAGATAATACCATTTCATCCCACCTTAAGGATACCATTTGGTTTTTTAAAATTATATACTGAAGCATACATATTATATTTCCTTAGCCCAACTACATCTTTGTTGCCCGGAAACAATTATTCCCTTACATTCAGCCTGCAATTCTTTTATTTCTCTCATTGGACTACATATACATTAAAACTAATTGCTTTGATATGTTCATGTGCAAACTTGGACATTTAGATCTAGAACTATAATAGGTATACTTCAGTTACTAATTTTTAGAAACCAAATTATATTTTCAAGATTTCATGAAATGGTATTACTCCAATAGACATAAAACGGGTAAATATGTTTGACCAAATTTGTTCTGTTTGTAGAAGGTATACCTTCAACTCAGCAATGTCTGTGTTCCCTATGGTGGGATCTTGGCGATTGTTCAAATACCTTTTTTGAAATGAAAGTTAATGATATGCGATCTGGAACACTTCTGCATGGTTATTATCTACTTACTACTATGCCCAGGGAGTTCCCAGACATTACTTATTTTAGTCTTAACAATACTATTTGCAGAAATGGAGAAGTTATACAGAAGTTATTGCAGAAGGTCAGGAACTTCACACTGCTAAGTCAAGATACAAATCCGACCTATCAGAACTCTAAACAATAGTTAACCACTAAATTAAATCTCATTCCTTAGGAATTCATATCTGGAAATAATTTCAAGGTGTCCTTTACTTGTAAAAATTCAAAATATCAAATAGGAGCTAGCAAGGAATAGGGCACTTACTTCCTTTTTGGTAGCAATCACATTGTGCCTGTTAGATACTTGTCCTTTGACACTGAAAACAGGGAGAGAGAAGCAAAATCACAATACTTGTGTCAAATGAGCTTATAACAGAAGTCAGTGTTAGAAGTTAACTCAAAAGAAAATCAGGGGGAAAAAAATCAACCTTAGAGTCAGCAGGGCTGGAATTGGGAATAGGCCTTAGGGCAAGTAGCTGGATAATTAATCTAAAGTCATCAAGATCTGGGCCAGTACAAGCTGAATGCACACAACAAAATTGCTGAGGTTTTCTGCAGGAAACCTTAGTAAACACTGCTATTTATTAATTATTAGATACATTATGCTTTCATGAGGCTTTAAGAGAGTCATTATATAGGAAAAGGAAAAGAGCAGAAGGTGAGGCTATCGAAACACATACAAGGATACAGAGAAAGGGAAGCTATGGGGATTAAAGTGTTTTTACCTAATAGCAACCCACACTAAAATTCTTGGTCTTTAGGTAAGAATTTCCACAAGCCAAATAGAGAGAGATTTTGATTTACTTTAATAATGACAACCCATTTATCCTAAAAGAAAATCAGTTGCTCACACATTCTTTCTGTGTACACATCCATATACTCAAATTCCCATGTAGGAAAAGCTGGAAGACATGTACTAACTATTCCCAATGTGGGAAACCATAGGGCCTATGTTTCTTTGAGTCTGGTTCACTTCACTTAGTATGATTTTTTCCAAGTCCTTCCGTTTCCTTATAGGTAGGGCAGTGTCATTATTTCTCATAGAGACAAAAAATTCCATTGTGTATATGCACCACATTTTCTTGATCCACTCATCTACTGAGGGGCATCTGGGTTGGTTCCATATTTTAGCCATGGCAAATTGTTCTGTGGGGAACATAGTTGTGCTGATGGCTTCAGTGTGTTCTTGCTTGTAATCTTTTGGGTAGATGGCCCAAAGTGGGGCTGCTGAGTCATAGGGGAGCTCTATGTTTAGCTTCCTGAGGAAACTCCATACTGCTTTCCAGAGTGGTTGAATAGGATAATCCTAGCAGAAGATCACAACAGCTCCATAGCTATGTCCATATGAACACATAAGATGATGCTAAGTGAAATGAACTTCAAGTTATGGAAACAAGTGGTATATAATCGTTCTTGTTATTTTCAACATACCATGTTAAATTATGCCCTTTTTCTTTTGTATTTCTCTCCCGTGGTTTTACCCCTGATACCACTGCAATTAATTTTAGTACCCTGGATATTGTATATATGTGTACTGGAACTAGGGAAGGGACGAGAATACTAAAATCGAGAGACATAGGATAAAAAGACAAACCAATGCAACAGCAACACTTACAAAACCATATGGTTTAACCCAACTGTAGAACTCATGGGGAGGAGAAGAAAATGGGAAGGGGGGAGGCAGGAGAAAAATGAGGGAGGAGGTAACAAGTTGGATAAGAAATGTACTTACTGCCTTACATATGAAATTGTAACCCGTCTGTATATCACTTGGAGAAGGAAAAAGCACAGAAATTACTAGGTAATGCATTCTTGTTACCCTACTCCTATCATCTGTCTGTCTGTCTACCTCTTACCTACCTATCTACCTATCTATCATCCATCCATTCATCCATTTAATCTGGATTCTGGAAATAATTTCTAAATTAATATCTGTAATATCATCAATTGTTCATCTATATTCAATTACAGAGTAGCATACATAGGGAAAAAATCCCTGAGAATCATGATGTGTGAGAGAATTCAACACAAGGAAAAGAAATTCAACACAGGACAAAAGAAAACAAAATAACTGAATGTGGAAATATCTAATGTACGAATTATACAGCATTTTTAAAAATTAAAATTTGAAGCTTCACAAAAAAGTCTACTATTCACATAAATGAAAAGTGGAAAATGTTCCTCTAGAATATAATTAGAATTAAGTAGATTTTTCAATATGAAAATATGCTTTTAAAATGAAGAAATAAAGCTAAGCAAGTGGCTCACGCCTGAAATCCTAGCTACTCAGGAGGCCGAGATCTAAGGCTCATGATTTGATGCCAGACCTGGCAGAAAAGTCTGAGGGACTCTTATCTCCTACAAACTACTTAGAAAAAGCTACAACGGCCATAGCTGAAGTGGCAGAGTACTATCCTTGAATACAAAGAGGCTTAGGGGCAGCATCTAAGCCCTGAGCTCAAGCCTCAGAACTGGAAAAAAAATGCAAATAATTGTAATTGAATCAAAGAATGGAAAGAGAAAATAGAGCCTATATATAATTCTGTATTCTTGGACATAAATTCATTTACATTGGTCAAAGTACTAAATGACTGAAATAGAAAAAGAAAAAATCGTATACACACTATGTAGTAATTGGTAAAGACCAAGTTTCTAAACTTTTTAGACTTTCCAGGTGGGGTTTCTATTAAGGAATTCAGGGTTTCTATGAAGGAATAATGTTAAGGAATGGTAAGGAATGTACTCTTTACCTGATTTAGGTAACTGTAACCCCTCTGCACATCACCTTGACAATAACAAAAGTGAATAAAAAGTCTTGGAAACTAGGAATCTAACAGCACTTCATAATAAAATAAAGAAACTTAGTTATTAAGACAAAAACCTAGAGAACAATAACAAAGAAAAATTAAAGAAAACACATCTTGGAATCAGCAAAATAGAAAGCCTTCCATCTGTAGATCTATACATGTCTATTGCATTCACTTACACAGGTGCCTCTCTCTCAAAGCACAGGAAATGATTACTTTCATGAACATGAACACCAGTGAGGAATACAAGCAAATGTGATGTAAAAATATCGTCAGAAGAATGCAATGAGTAAAATAAGTCAATATAATGAATAAAGACATGTCAGAAGCATGTGCCAAACAGTAGATGACAATAAACTCACAAGTAGATTGAAATATGAAACATATGAGATTGTGTTAAAACAGATTTTAAAAACCAGCCCGCATTTCACCTTGGAGGATGTCATTGAGCTAACCCTTCATTGTGACCACTAGTAAATAAAGGAGTATAGCTACATGTAGCATGCATACAGTAGAGTAAGACTCCACTACTCACTAAGGAGAAATATTTCTCTATAAAGGAATAAATCAAGTAGTAGTTAAGGGGGGAAATAAATTACAACCAGTCAAATCACAATAATAAAGTAAATTTAAGCAATAGTCACTAATTATTGCTAATATCAACAAGTGAAAGAGCTGAATTATTTTATAATATAAAGTATGATAAATACACTGTGCCACAAAGTTTTATACAATGATAGTTATGCATTATTTTGCTCCTAATTAATACAAATTTAACTCTGTGATAGGCAGTATAAATTATAATTGCTAAAAGAAAAAAGCCAATACCTCTAACAGATAACAGGAGATACAAGAAATAGAGTTACATTTTGAGTCACACTATGAGTTTGTGATCAGGAAAACTCAAAGTTCAAGATAATTTATATTGGGCTGGGGATATGGCCTAGTGGCAAGAGTGCTTGCCTCCTATACATGAGACCCTGGGTTCAATTCCCCACCACCACATATACAGAAAATGGCCAGAAGTGGCACTGTGGCTTAAGTGGCAGAGTGCTAGCCTTGAACAAAAAGAAGCCAGGGACAGTGCTCAGGCCCTGAGTCCAAGCCCCAGGACTGGCCAAAAAAAAAAAGATAATTTACATTGAAAGATAACCTGGTTGCTCCAGTAACCACAAAAAGTTAAGTTTAAGATGACAATGAGTGATAAAAAAATCTGTATCTTTAAAGAATCTTACACATACACATGTATGTATACGTATATATGTATATGTATGAATATGTATATACACAGATATATATGTTAATACATATATGCATGAAATGCGATGGGCAGATCTCGTTAGAATTATTCAATCAAAATAGCTATTGCCCTGATCATAGAAATCAATTAACAGAGCAATCAACAATTAAGATTAATTTATATTGTCATTTGATTGAAAGATCAAGGCTTTGGATATTCTGGACCTTTATTGTCATTTTCACCACCACTGACCTCAAGCAAATCCCATGACCCTCTAGATCTCACTGCTCGCATATTTAGAATGCAAGCATGGTACAGGGGCTATATAAGAATGTTTTCTCAGACATTACTTTGAAGTCTAGAGCTATAGCTCTAGATACACTAAGTTATACATATACAGTCCTATAATACACCGTGTTATACAGAACAAGTAAACAGGTCCGCAAATACTACATGTACTTACCAAGTATTTTACTTACCTGCATTCTTATTCTATTTTCTTTATGAAAAGAATTTTGTGCTATGCTTGTTTTAATGAATTATAACCTGAGATGGAACATGTTAGTTACCATATTTTCCCTCAACTCCTATAATGTGTAAATATTCAGGATTACTGTTAAAATTATATATATATATATATATATATATCATTGAAAAGACTTTACAGGGACTTCAACAGGTATTTCTCTAATTAATAAAATATGGCTAAGTAAAATTATGTGTACTGCTTGACATTTTAATGCATCAAAAATATAGACACAGAAATCAGAAGTAGAGGCAAGAATAACCAGATTGCACATTGAGGAAATATTTAGAACAGATAAAATCAAATTATTTATTTAGAGAACACTAAGATTATTTATTCAGCATTGGCAAATAAACCTGTGAAGAAGACATCAAATAAAGCTTCCAGAAACAAAATGTAACCACGGCAATCAATATAAATCTATTTTGCAATTATTTTGAAAAACAGTGTTGTTCTGTAATAACTGAAATGAATAATTCTTCAAGAAATATAAGCCATCAAACAAACAACACATCCAGAAGCAGAACAACCTACTCAAAAAAAGACAAATGGTAATAATGATCCTCTAAACATGATAAAATAAGAATTTATCACCACATGAGCAATTTTCTTAAACTTTCTGAAAATTATTATTTATTCCACAAATAATTCTTTTTTTCCTTTTTTTGGGGGGGCCATTCCTGGGCCTTGGACTCAGGGCCTGAGCACTGTCCCTGGCTTCTTCCCGCTCAAGGCTAGCACTCTGCCACTTGAGCCACAGTGCCACTTCAGCTTGTTCTGTTTATGTGGTGCAGAGGAATCAAATCCAGGGCTTCATGCATGCAAGGTGAGCGCTCTACATTCCCAGCTCCAGCCATTTCATTTTATATCAATTCAATTAACTTAATTTTCATTTTTAAGAAAGAAAAAAATACCAAGGAGCTCAGAACAACCATAATCTCACCACTCAGAAATAAGTACCAAAGATAAATGTGTACTGGATCCATCTGGATTATCAGAGAGCAAATACATTAGTGTAGAATTACTTGACCATCATATCATTATGTCATGCCAATTTTATTTGCACCACCAATTGTTTTCTACTCTAAATTCTGTGGTCTACCATTAGAATATCAACTGTATGGAGAATAGGGTAAAATACTTACACGTCTGATTTCTTCCCTATATTGACTGGAATACTTGATCACTGTCTTCTCAAACTGACCTTCTTCCTTATGGTTTTAGACAGATAATTCCATTCTTCTAGTTTGAATTTGGAAACTATTAATAACTTTAAAAAATTCCATGAGTTAGCAGTCCAGGCTCGGTTTAGATGGGTGTGTTTAGCTTGGGGTCTCTCCCGGAGTTTGCATTCAAACTACTGGATAAAGCTTCAGTTTTCAAGACCCGTCTGGAATGCAAACTATTCTCAGTTCACTCTTGTGGTTGGTAGGCTTTTCTACCTTGTGGGCTTGTCATCCAAGGATTACAGGCCTCAGTTCCCCTCTGTGAGGCTGTTTACATAGACAATTTCTTCCCCTGTCCAAGTATCAAGAGTAAGGGAGACTGAGCAAGAGAGCTAAAAGGAAAGTCATTAATCTTTGCTAATCTTTAATACTACCTTTTAAGGGGTCATTTGCTCAGAAGAAATGATTCATAGGGAACAGCCCTCAGTCAAGGGCAAAAAGGACACCAGTGTGTGAAACCAAGGTGAAGGTGACTGTAATTCATTTTCAGGGCTTCCTTTTGCTTTCTCATTTGATTCAGCCAGTATAGGGGCCGGTGACTGTCAGGTGATGCCATTCCTGGCTGACTGTATTCTTCTTACACCAACATCATGTCACAATTTGATATAGGGACAGTAGGCTCTGTTTTTAACTGTAGATTCTGCATTTTATCCATGCATAGGGGCTTGGAAAATGATCTCATAATTATAAATACAAACAGTTTTATAAAAATGAGATTACAGTAACAAAACTGATTAGATTCATTTTAATGTTTATGTTTATTTTCACCTCACTAGCTCATCTAAGAGCCTTTATACGTCTTGCTATTCTTTCATTGCACCTGCTTTCTAAAAGCTTGGAATTATTAATTTTGTCACAATAATTGCTAAGCTAAAACTATTAGCCATGTATTCATATACATTCAACAGCCAGTTTGTATATTGTGAATTTCTTACAATCTGAGTAATTTTCAATTTACATTATGTAATTCAGAGATGAGACGTTCAAGTTTTTGACCATTTCTTTCTACTACATTTGGTTTGTTTTCATACTTTCACTTTTATAATAGATCAAATAGTTCTGTGGTAAACATTGAAATGATTTTGGTGGCTCAGAGGATATACATATATTTAAAACTTCAAATAACCAGCATAATTGGTCTGGAGAAAAGCTTCCCTAATGCATAATTCTATAAGAGCATAAGAATGCTTTCAAATATTGATACCATTGTGTATTATTTTTTAATGGTTAAAGTATTTTTAAAGTCTCTTTAATATTTAAAGTATCTTTCTGTGTTTTAACTTATATTTTGTTATAATATAGACCAATTTTGATGTAGGTAATTATGTATTTTAAATGTTAAGTAATTGCTTATAGTTGTTTATTTTTTCTTTTGCGGAGTGTCTTAATTAATGATGTCTGCTCCATACTTTAGCCATAATTTTTCCCAAGCTTTTTCTTTATTCGTGATTTTGTAAGTCTATTTTTCAAGACAGTTAAAATGGTTGAAGAAGAATTTTGTTTATCATATATTCCTTACATCTTTATTTAAGCTGAACACCTTTTCTTTGCCTTCTTCAAATATTTGCTTACATTTTATTCTTGTATATTTATAATTTCATATAATACATTTAAGCTTTTAACTCTGATTTTTATGCAATTAAAACCACCATCCACTATGCTGTTTCTGATGCCAGAAACATGAGGTTTTCTCAACATTTCATTCACTTTTAACCTCCTTCCACATATTTAATGAGATGTTCTGAAATGTCCAGTAGTCTCTTGCTTTTTACTAGTGAGTATAGTCCACTTCAATATAAGCCCAAGTGAAATAATACTTTGGGCATGTGTGGGCTCTGAGCATGAATATTAACAAAACTTCAGAGTGCTAAGCTGAAAAGTTGGTTCAGTTACTGCTATATCATCTATTTATTATGACGATTGAACAATCAATCTAATCAAAAAGTAATTTAAAATGAGTCTACTTGAATGTTCACACATAAAAGGGTGATTGGTTTCCAAACTTTTTTTTTTAGGAAATCAAAGCATATGGTTGTCTAATCAAAACTCTGCAGGCTATAAATAAATCAACATGAATGTCACATATTCAACTGGAGCAAATTGCCATTAACAACCTTAAGAAACATTAAGATTAATTTTAAAGCTTATCAATTAACTTCATAAATATTCATATAGCAAAATAGCACCATCAGTTAATTTGGGTGTTATGTTGGGTCAACATTCCTAAGGAAGGGTAAAGCAGAAGTAGAAAACTAAAATTCCAGTGTAACATAATAAATACAGAGCATTATTTATTTGCAAGTTATTCCTGAGAAAAGAAATACATGGAGACCTGGTTTGAAATGAAAGAGGTTTTGAAGAACTATTTATCCATGAGAACTGTTTCAAATATTATTATAATTGCTATAGTAATTAGGTCAGAAATATTAAAAAGAGCAGAGGCAATGAAAATGGAGAGAAGTGGTTATATTGCATAATATAGGAGATGCTCCACATATATTTGTAAGTTTGGTTGAGCTGATGGTTAGATATAAATGAGTCTAGAAAATGCTCAGCCTCCACCCTTGAACTTCTGGGTATATATGGATGTTGTGGATGATCAGTGATAAATAACAAATATTAAGAAAAATTCATTTATGTTTCATAGTCATAGAAATATATAGGGTTATGTATAATTTCCGGTGTGTTCATTGTAACAATGCTCATTTTTTTCTTTCTTCTACTCAAGAACACATGTGAGTATGTAAAAGGATTTTCCTTATAAGGATGGACTGAATATTCTTTAGGCAGTTTATAAATTTTAGAACTTTATTAGTAACAATTACCTGTGAAACTTCTTGTGACTTACGCAATTAGTCTAACATGTTATTTCACCAACAAATTAGAAGTTATAATCACACTGTCTCTGAACCTCCCTCCTAGCCTGATTCAGAAATCTTGTCTACTCAATCCAGGCTTACCATTAGAAAAATCTTGGTGATATTTTATTTTTCCATTAGGAAACCTTAGGCTCATATGCTATGAATGAAAAACTAATGAGCATGACCTTGAAAAAAATGTCCAGTGTAATACTACAGCCTCATTGTTGGTCATCTCTCTCTTCTTTTATTTTTTTTTCCCCTGGGCCTTGGACTCAGGGCCTGAGCACTGTCCCTGGCTTCACTCTGCCACTTGAGCCACAGCACCACTTCTGGCCATTTTCTACATATGTGGTTCTGGGGAATCGAACCCAGGGTTTCATGTATACAAGGCAAGCATTCTTGCCAGTAGGCCATATCCCCAGCCCTCATCTCTCTCTTCTTGTGTGCTGTTTCCCAAATAGTCCAGATCCCTTTGACGTTTCACACCTTCACAAATGCTGTTTCTTCTGTCTGGAATGTGCTGTTCTCTTTCAGCTACCTTTGGCCTTAAAAAAATCTGCTCAACTTTTAGCTCAAATACCACCCTTTCAAATTTATTAGTGACAATAATCTAATCTGCCAGAAACTTTAACTACATCTTGCCAATAGTACCTATTACGATGTGCTGAATTAAGCCATATTCTAGTGGCTGGCTCATGTCTATAATCCTAGTTACTTGGTAGGCACAGATCAAGAGGACTACTGTTCAAGGTAAGGGCTAAAGGCATGGCTGAAGCAGTAGAATGCCTGTTCAACAAGTGTGTAACCTTGAGTTCAAACCTAGTATTAGCAAAAAAAAATAATCAAGATGTATTAAATCATTATTAATATATCACAGCACCATTACTCTCTGAATTCTAGAGTTGAAAATAGATATTTGAAAAAAAGAATCTGTGTCATCCATCATCATAGTTCAGTTCTTAACACATTTTTACAATCAATGTAGGCCCACTTAGTAAGCATGTGAAGTTAAAAATATAACTTATAGGGCTTTCTCTAATAGTCTTATGTTTCATACTTTGTCTCTAATGTCTGTAAGTTACTCTGTGAAAAGTTTTTAAATACCGCCAAAAATTGTTTAAATGATTTTTTTAACAATCTCAATTTCTTCATGTCAAATATACATATGTTTACAATGATTACATTTGGTTCTTTTATAGTCTTTGTTTGTTTTCGTTGGTCTTGGAGCTTGAACTCTGGGCCTGTGCACTGTCCCTGAGCTCTTCAGCTCAAGCCTAAGATTCCATCACTTGAGCCACAGTGCCACGTTTGGTTTTTTGGTAGTTAATTGGTGATAGGAATCACACAGACTTTCCTGTCCAGTCTGGCTTTGAACCTTGATCCTCAGATCTTAGTCTTTTGAGTAGTTCTTTTGAGGAGATATTGATCAAGATGTATTGCATTCATAAACTGACATACTGAATGCTAACCTTCTTTGCTCAACTGAAGATAATAAAATTCCAAATTTTCAAAAATGTGCTTTTGATAGGAACATCAGTTTTATTTTGGCATCAACTACCATGACATACATTCCCATGTATTTGGTTGTAACATATTTTCCTCATACACTTTATATTTATAGGCTAACTTACACAATTTATATATTTATATAAACTTATGTGTAAATTTATATATGACCTAATTTTCAACCAATTTAACATTTTTCCTTTTAATTCAAATGTTTACTCTTTAAAATTTAGTTTAATTATTCATAAAATTGATTTTGTTGACTATTTTTCTCTTTGCTTAGAATTGCTCTATTCTTTTTTGCTTCTTTGGTCCATGCTCCTAAGTTTTTAAAGTAGTTTACTTCAGTGTGTTATTTTATCACTTCTGTTGCTCTTTTAGATATCTCTCAGTGATATGTGAATAAATTTACAAAATATTCTTCATTCATCTGTAAAATGTGAACATAAATAACTTGGCTATGCTCAGAATTGTGAAATTTCTTCCAAAAATGTTCTTTTTTTTGTAAACACATTTCCCCAAAGTATACATAAACATTATTTACCATCATTGAAAATCCTGTTTTATTCCCTAAGCCTACAAAACCATAAATAGATAACTTCACCTTCTAAAAATTGTAAGTTCTTTGTGAGATCTTGTTTGCTGGTGTTGAGATACACAAGTGGCCACCTTGGCCTAGAAGAGTAGAATAATTAATATTCTCCAAAGTTTTATAAAATTTACAGAGGCCATAGTTTAATGTATTGGTTGACTTTGAGTATAATTAATTAGAGTTGAACTGTACAGTTGTGGGCCAATAGAATAGAAGTCATTTTGCTTGCTTGAGGTAGCCAGGCAACTAAAAAGCCTATCTTCCAGACCATGATATGACGATAAGGAGCATGGATTCCCTCAGTATCTTTCAAGTGCACTGGGGCAATGGATCGGTAGGCCAAGAAACACAAGGAATACATAGCAATGGCAACTTCCCATGCTGACTAAAGTTACCTTGCGAGCAAATGACAGATTGCTAACACACTAGAGATACTTATGGGAGAGAGAGGAAGCTTGTTCAGCCTTCCTCTTCCTCTTTTTTGCTTTCAAATGGCAATTCGTATATTTGAGCATGTATAAAAGCTGATGAAAGACAAGAGCCAGTGGCTCAGGCCTGTAATCCTAGCTACTCAGAAGACTGAGCTCTGAGGACCAAGGTTCAAAGTCAGCCTGGGCAGGAAGGTCGATGAGACTTTTATCTCTAATTAGCCAGGAAAAATACAGAAGTAGAAGTGTGTCTCAAGAGAAAGCAATGCTAACCTTGAGCAAAAAAGCTCAGGCACAGGACCCTGGCCCTGAGTTCAAACCCCAGGACTGGCACAAAAAAAAAAAAAAAAAAAAAAGCTGGCTGGTGACCATTGTATGTTTTTCTTCAGTAATTCTTTATCAGAAACATCTCTGGGAAAAGTTTCTATCCACAGGTGTTGTGATTCAATATAAATCAATTATATTTATTTGCCTGATTTTTAAAATTTAGTAATTGTCCTAGCTATTGCCGTATATATTCTTATATTATTGCAAATATCTTAGCATTCATATTTTATCACTGCCTATCATATGTTGCATTGCTGTGGTATTTTAATTTAATCTACTTGAGGCTTCAATTGTTCTTTAAAAACAAGTTTATTAAGTTATAATGAGCATAGTTTAAGGATCACCATTCATATAATGTTCTTAAGAAGGAAAAAAATAGTCCTTTAGATTTACTTATGTATGTTCCACTTTTGGTAGCTTACCTTCTTTTTTGTATCATTCTCTTCAGCCTGATGAACTCTGCTAGGATATTTTTTGTGCACTGCAAGTCAGTGATAAAAATCTCTCAGCTTTCATGTGTCTATTATTTTATTTTTATTGAACTCATTATGATGAATGGCTTCACTGAGTACAGAATACAAGTTTTTAGCTTAATGTTAATTATTTTCAAAATACAATTCACTCTTTACTAACTTGTATTGTTTTTTCTCTTTAGTCTCTTGGCAGATTTTTTTTTTAAATGAGACTGTGATAGAACTCAGGGCTTTGCACTTGGTAGGCGGGTATTCCGGCATTTGAGTCATACCTGGAGTCTGCCCTTTTTACTTTAGTTATTTTGCAAATAGGAGCTCTCATTTTCCCCAGGGTTAGTCCAGACTTTGATCCTCCTAGTTACCTTTCTCACAAAACTTGACTAACAAGCATATATCACCATGGCCATAATTGTTACAATGGGTCTCAAGAAACTTTGCCTGGGCTATCCTGCAATTGTAATCCTTTTAACATCTACTTCATCAGTAGCTAGGATTATAAGCATGAGGTATCACACTCAGCTCTTTCATCACTTTTTTTTTTTTTTTTTGCCAGTCCTAGGCTTTGAACTCTGGGCCTGAGCACTGTCCCTGGCTCCTTTTTGCTCAAGGCTAGCACTCTGCCACTTGAGCCACAGCGCCACTTCTGGCCATTTTCTATATATGTGGTGCTGAGGAATCGAACCCAGGGCCTCATGTATACGAGGCAAGCACTCTTGCCACTAGGCCATATTCCCAGCCCTCTTTCATCACTTTTATTAAGAAGAGAACACTCAGGTTTTCTTTGGGCTTCCTTGGTGTTATTGAGTCTGGGGTTATTACATTTGATCAAATTTGAAATGTATCCACTCATAATTTATTCAAATTCATATTTTTACACTATTCACATAATACATTTGCTAAACATTATCATATCATGTCAAGGTGTTCTGTTTTGTCAACCTGATATTAGTATCCTTAACTCTACCTAGTATCCTTTAAGTTATTTATTATCTGCATGTTCTGTGGCAAATACATTACATCTTTTGTATATTTTTCTTTTTTACTACCAATGTTTATTGATAACAGATAATTCTACTATCTTTTATTTAAAGTTATTAATTTCACTTGGAATTAGAACTGAAATCCACAGAAATTCTAATGAAAAAAATCTCCAGTTTTAGAATAAAGTAAATTAGCTAATAATTCAAATATAGAGAGTCATTGTATAGCAAATTAAAAGTCATGTTAGATTATTTTGTTCTGAGGGAAAGCAAAAGAGAAAATGGCAAGTAGCAATGTATGTATTATTTCCTCAAGTCTGTTCTAAAAATGCTCAAAGAAGAGATTTTTCTCTCAAAGGAGACTATAAATAATGGGATTTTTTTCTCAAACTAATTACATTTGCTACAGTGATCTATGGTTTATACTCTGATGTCAGGTCAAGTCTCCATAGGATTAAAAGACTTACTGAAAATACAGTCATTTGTCGCCTACCAGTCATGGGCCTCAGAAATCACCTCCTGGAATTTGTTCCAAGTTATACAACTTGACATTCACCTCAAGATGTATTAAAGTGTCTGTCAAAGGTTTTCCAGTGTGAGTAAGTGCACTATTAGTGTGCACAGATAATGACAGTGATTTATTGGTAGGGAATCAACTGGGAAATATTTCCTTCCTTATTCTTATCATTGATTCTTGAATATTTTTGGTGACACAACAGCAGAATTCCTTTAACCTGGAATCATTTCATGTATTTAAAAAAATTTTGCATATAAGCAGCAGGCCAATATTTTAAAATAAACTTACTTAAAATACCACAAATTCAACATTTACATAAATTATACCAAATCTTGCAATATTCACAAATATTCAGATATTTGTTTTAACAAATTATATTTTTCTTTAGGGGAGTTACAGATCTACTACAATGTCACCACATTGAGAATATAATGTGAAATAAGGTTTATAAATGACTTGAGAATCAGGCTGAAGAAATGTTCGAGTGTCACTTGTGTCTGTTGTATTAAAAATATGACAGAGTTCTAAACTTTAAATGCTCCAGGAAAATGTCTTTTGATATTTCTACCGAAGGAAATAAGAATTCAGCATGTTTTGCTCAATTGAAAGTTGTTCTATAGGTATTTTAAAATTCCCTACATACTTGTATATTTCTTTTTATCTTTTTGATTTATATCATCAGGTACAAGAGAATCTGAAAAATGCTGTAAAATGTTAGTATTTTTCCTTTATAGTACATTTTCTTCTTGAGTTTCTTATTTTGTGTCTTTTTTACTGTCAAAGGAATATACATATGCATATAAATACACATATAATATATAATACTATATATTATAGAGACTATATAATATACTTTATTATATTAATTAGTATGTATATGTTGTATTATATATCATATATAACATGTATATAATATATATAACATAGCCTAATATTTTCAATAGTCTAATATGATTATTTATAGCATACTGCCTTTACCTAAGGTCATTTTATAATTAATCAAAATTATTATTGTAATTTTTGTCTTGTGCCTTACTTTTACTATGTTGCCCAAGTTGGCTTGAACATACAATACTAAACTATTTAATAGTACAAAGTGATGCTAAAATTATTTTTCTCATTTTTGTTTCAGTTTTGAGTGTACACTGGAATAAATCCTATCAATGAAAAAAAATCACAGTTTTGACTTCTAGATATGCTACTCAATCATTTAAAGATCAAAATTATATTTTATGCTATGTGCACGTGTGTGTTCGTGTGTGTGTGTTGATTCTGAGGTTTGAACTCAGTGCCTGGGTGTTATCTCTAAGATTTTTTGCTCTTAACTATCACTCTACCACTTTGGCTTTTTGGTGGTTAATTGGGAATAAGAGCTCATGGACTTTCTTGCCCAGTCTGGCTTCAAACCCCAATCCTCAGATCTCAGTCTCTTGAGTAGCTGGGATTACAGGCCTGAGCCACTGATATTTGGCAAAGGAATAAATTTTAAAAAGAGTCAGCAAAACTTTGATTAATCAAAGTAATAATAAGACCTCCAGTTTAACCATTAGTAACTATTTGTCTTAAGCATCACAAATATTCAACTTCAAATTCTTCAGCCCATAAAAGAGATTATAGTCTCTACTAAGACTCATGCTGTAATTAAAAATCCAATGTATGTTTTGCACAACAGTTAAGGTAACCCCCTAAAAACACCACTCAGTATATAGTAACATATGTCCTTTGCCTTGCAGAAGCTCTGCAGTTTGATGCAGACCAATTTGTCCAGCCTTTCTTTGATTTGTTGCATTTCTCGGCCTTTATTAAGGAAGTTTCATCTTGTGCCAAGGATCCCAAGTGTTTCTGCTATTCCTTCTTGTAGTGTTTTCAGGGTATCTGTTTTTACTTTAAGGTCTTTGATCCATTTGGAATTGGTTTTGGTGCAGAGTGATATATAAGGATCTAGTTGTAGTTTGTTACAGGTGTTGAACCAGTTTTGCCAGCACCATTTGTTGAAGAGGCTATTTTTCTTCCATTTTATTTTTTAAGCTTCTTTATCAAAGATTTCATAGCCGTAGTTCTGCAGGTTCATTTCTGAGTCTTTAGTTCTGTTCCATTGGTCCTCAGGTCTGTTCTTGTGCCAGTACCAATCTGTTTTTATTACTATAGCTTTGTAATACAGCTTGAAGTTTGGTATTGAAATTCCTCCAGCACTGTTCTTTCTGCATAGGATTAGTTTTGCTCTTCGGGGTCTTTTATTGTTCTATATGATAAATAGAAAGCCCACAGATTGGGAGAAGATCTTTACTGGTCATACAACAGATAAAAGCCTCCTAACTAAAATATATATAAACTCAAAAAAATAAATTTGCCAAAACAAATCCTCAAACAACCAATAGCCCCTCAACAAATGGGCGAAAGACCTAAAAAGAGACTTCTCTGAAGATGAAATGAGAATGGTCACTCTGGAAAGCAGTGTGGAGGTTCCTCAGAAGAATAAACATAGAGCTCCCTTATACCCAGAAGCCCCACTTTTGGCCATCTCCTCAAAAGATTACAAGCAAGATCACACTAAAGCCACCTGCGCAACAATGTTCATTGAGGCCAATTTGTCATTACTGAAATATGGAACCAACCCAGATGCCCTTCAGTGGATGAGTGGATCAGGAAAATGTGGTACATATACACAATGGAATTCTATGTTTCTATCAGAAAGAACGACGGAAACTACCCCACTCATAAGGAAATGGAAGGACTTGGAAAAAATCATACTAAGTGAAGTGAGCCAGACCCAAAGAAACATGGACTTTATGGTGTCCCACATAGGGAATAATTAGTACATGTAGAGGAGAGTCATAGCAGAAGATCACAATAGCTCAATAAGTATGCCCTTATGAAAACATAAGATGTTGTTAAGTGAAATGAACTCCAAGTAATGGAAACAAGTGGTATATCATTGTACTTACTTTCAACATGCCATGTGAAACTGTACCCTTTTTGTTCTCTCCTATTCTGTTTCCATGGCTTTACCTCTTCTATTACTGTGTCTGATCTTAGTAGCCTTGATACTCTATATACCTGTATTGGAACTAAGGAAGGGAAAAGGAATACCAAAATCAAGAGACAAAGGATAAAAAGACAAACCATTGCAAAAGCAATACTTACAAAACCATTTGGTGTAACTAACTGTACAACTCATGGGAGGAGAGAAAAATGGGGAGGGAAAGGCAGGGAAAAAGTGAGGGAGGAACTAACATGTAGGATAAGAAATATACTTGCCTTATATATGAAACTGTTACCCCTCTGTACTTCACTTTGAAAACAAAGAAGAAAAAATATATATGTTGTAACAGAAAATAACAATAGAATATTGTCTAAATGATCTTCAGTCAATAGAAAACTGGCCAATACACCTAAAGAAAGTTGTTCTGTTACTAATTTAAGGTATTGTGCTTCGTCAAATTCATCGAAGTCAGTAACTATAGGCAATATGTGCAATGTCTCTGCAAATCTTAATAGAGTTTTCAGGTTATATACAAATATGAGGCTTGCAATGAGTGAAAGTTGGTAGCAGACAATGACTCAGTTCTGTAAATTCCTCTTACTTAGAATATTCCATAACCAACAGGTAATAGAGAATCTCAAATGAAAGTACCACATGCTGAAACTAGAAACTTTGAGATGAATGGTTTCATAGCTTATTATTAGTTTCGGGTGTCATCCTCAGTTAAATCATAAATTATAGATAGATAAATAAATAGATAGATAGATAGATAGATAGAAAGAAAAATATCCTCTTTAGGGAAACTAAAGATAAAATATTTCAGTAAAATATAGCTAGTATAATAAACCTGAATATACTGGCCTTGTTAATATAGTTATTCTTTGCTATTTACTTCAATGCAGTATCACAAAGAAAATATTATTTCTTAGTGTAATTTACTAATTATATTTTACTATCATGGCACAGGTCACAGATTTCTCTTTCTCTAGTGGTAGTAGTAAATAATTTACATACAATTCAAATCATATTTCAAAATTATAGCTATATCGATGAAATAATTGGTTTTCAATGGCAATAAAATGCAATAAAATACTATTCCCTTGGTATATACTTAACTGACTATATAGAGAGCAGTGTATGCTTTTTAAAAGGTTATAATGGCCTGGTTACATTTTAATAATAGAAGTACATCTTTAGGCACTCTAAAAAATACATAACTGTTAGTTCCATTTTATAACCATTAACATTAAGGCTTAAAATCATCTTGTTCACAAATGAAATTTTTTGGCTTGAGTGAAGGAAATTTAAATTGTTTCATGTGTATGCATTTCTTATTCCAGAATTTCATGTTTCGATTATGTGACTAAATTTAAGAGGAAAGTAATTTGAATATGGAAGATGTGGAGAAGTCTCTCCTATTATCCATCCAACTTATATCTAGACAAGAAATTACAAAGGAAAATTTACTATCTGTCTCATCAACTCCAGAATATTTTGTAACTCCACAACCATAGAACCTGAACATAGATGCTAAATAAAATGAGAGATTTCAACTTCCTATACCAACTTCCTTTAACCATGTCTTATTAACTATTCTGGAGATGCAATCTTCTCTTTTGTGGATGTCAGTGTTTTCCTCTAACCTTGGCATCTCTCCTAAATACCAGATTCTTTCAATAGCTGAAAGCTCTTCTTTCTATCACTCATTTTATTACCTTAACTGAGAAAGTTTGTCATGCCTAATTACCTAATATATTTTCAGGAGAACTATATTTATTTCAATTGATAGCAACTTCTTAAATATCTTTTCATTAGAAAGATTACTCTTCTAAGATTCCAAAATCACGTAAATTAGGATTCTAAAAACTGGGTATAACTTAAAGACCTATCCAAGCGGAATGACTTCCACTTTCTCATTTATTTTCTATTTTAAGCAATTATTAAAATAACTGGATTAAAAATACCACCTTTGATGTCATTGTAACTGACTTTGGTACTGGGTATGTGTTTATTGGAACTAGAGAAGGGGAACACCAAAATGGAGAGACAAAGGGTAAAAGGTGAACCAAAGCAACACAATACTTATAAGACAATATGCTGTAAACCAAATATACAACTCAGAAGAGCTGTTGGGAGGGAACTGGGAAGGAGGGAAGGTGGGAGAAAAATGGAGGAGGAAGTAACAAGTTTGATAAGAAATATACTCACTGCCTCACGTGGGAAACTATAACCACTCTGTACATTACTTTGACAATAAATAAATAAACAAACATTAAAAGTAAAACTAAATAAAAATAAAATATCTGACTGATTGCCTAGGAACTAAAGTTGAGAGATGCCATAAAATGCACAAATGCATTTATTATCAGAAATTACATACTAACTTTGGCAAACACAAAGCAATTTAGAATATAACTGAAATGTTCCAAGTACTGAAATGTACCAAGTATTGAGCAGAAAGATCTTGCTTGTGAATGAAGAGTTCCTATTTCATTGCAGCTTGTAAATGCTGAGTGTAAATATCTTTGAGAATTGTATTCCATCAGATTTTGCTTAACTTCTGATGATTGCCTGAACAGAAATTGGGCTTATAAGGAACCAAATAAGGTTTTAAAAAAAAAAGTGTCCATTCAATCTTCCTCACAAGTGTGCATGGGTCTCTTTGCATTCATAATGGCCTACCTTAAAAGGAAAGTGTTACTCTGTTCTTTCTTTTCAAGGGATGGTCATACGTTTTGTTGTTGTTGTTGTTGTTTGTTTGTTTGTTTTTAGTATTTTATAAGTCAAGTAGCCTAATTGAACAATCTTTGTTATTACTTTAATCATTTGAATTAAAATGATTGTTCCAAGAGTATTTTCCTATAAATTTGGTTATATGTGACTACATGAAATCCTCTCTCTACCAGACCTACTCTGACTGACATCAATATAGGAGAGAAATATGTAGAAAGGTCAAAACAACAGATAGCTAGTATCTAAAAAATTGGATTGTTTCTTAGATTCAGAGCAGATGAAGATACAAACACCATCAATATGGTCAACTCAGAACAATATTTCTTATGAATTCTCAGTTATTTGGAAAAATAACTAGAGAAATTTATCAGATAATTTCTAATTTGAAGTTATATAGTCTGAAAAAATGTTTTCATTTTCAAACAACTAAGGAAGTAGATAGTTTTAAATAGGATATTTTAATAGTATTTTTTTTACAGAAATGGTCATAAATATAGTAAGTATCTTTAAGCAAGTACATGAAAAATATTTAAAATAATATTCTCAGAAGATTACCTCCACAAGGAAGATGTTGGCACAAGATTATATGATTGACAAACTATTTTAAATGTTTCAGAAGCATAGATTTCCTTATTTTGTAATTAACATAGAACATTGAAAACCTGACCTTCAAAATGACTTTCATGAGTTGAATATAATTATTAAAACATGAAAATGATTCAAAATAGAAAAAATTAATTATCAGACTTACCAAGGAATTTATATATGCTTTCCAAAATGAATTTTAGATAGATGGAGACAGGTAGACAGGTAGATAGATAGATAGATAGATAGATCAAAAGATAGATACTCAGTATTTTACTTTTTGTCAGTTGTGGGGCTGGCCTGGGTGTTGTCTTTGAGCCTCTTTGTAGGAGACACAGCACCTTTTCTAGTTTCTGAGTGGTTAATTGGAGATAAGAGTTTTAAGGGGACTTTCTGACTGGGCTGGCTTCAAACCCCAATCCTGAGTAGGATTACAGACATGAGCCACAAACATCTGGTTTAGACAACAACATGCTTGATGCCAGTAATTCAAGAGAATTTGTCCTTAAGAAAACTGTCTATATGTTCTTTCATATGAGAATGCACCTTGGAGAAAACCAATCGTTTTCTTGATGCTTTTCAACAAACATTTAAGTGAATTTAGCATTATTTTTCACATCTTTTGTTTCAAATTCTAATTAATTTTCCAGAAGCAACAGTTTCATTAAAGACAAGACTATAATAAAAATACACTGTCATTTAAGATGACAGTGTCCAAAGCCACCACATCTTTCAAAATCTCCAAGTGTTACAACAATCAACCATGTTTGATGCAATTTCTGTTCTACTCAAACTGCAACAGGCTACAGAATCCAGAAGGTCTGAACTGTATGGTTCATGGTTTTACAAAAGAATACGAAGAAGAAGAAGAAGAAGAAGAAGAAGAAGAAGAAGAAGAAGAAGAAGAAGAAGAAGAAGAAGAAGAGAGAAATGGAACCTATGTTTTTAGTGGATATATTTATCTGCTATGTCCATTTTCATGCTCCAGAAATAATCACTTCTTTGAGTTTTCTTCTTGTTACTATTTCTATTAATTCTTCTTTTACTTGGTACTAGCTGACCTTTGACTCTTTATAGTTTTTTTTTATAAAAACACCATCAATATATAAAACATTCAGAATACTAAATTTTCATTCACACTACATATTCTTTCTCTCTCCATAAGTCTGCAACATATTTAGAGAAATAATATATGCTTCTGTGGAAATTAGATGTAAATAATTAAGTCCTAAGAAGATATCTTAAACAGGAGCACATGTTTATTACAAAAGAGAATTACTCTGTTCCTATGCTAAAGCTTTTGTTAATGACTGTAACTAACACACATTTAAAAATGAGTAATGATTCTTATTGAGGAATTGCACTAAACAAGAGTTGTTGTATTGATTTTTCACTCTTTTTATGGCAGTGCATCCTGAATATGGAAATGTTTCCACTGTAAGAAGATGAATCATTTTTGGTTTATAAGAATTCTGTCAGAGGGAGTAAGAAGAAATCAATAGACTTGAAGTTGCAACCAAAATTGTTTAAGCAACGTGAGATACGAATGGGGATGTTTAAACGAATACTATGAATTATTCATTATGTATTTCTTCAAGAAAATTGATGAGGCATAGTAGATGCTATTTCAAGGGATTTAAAAAGAACCTAAATGCAAAGTGAAATTCTTACCTTTAGAAGGAGGGAATAAAATTCTTTTGTATTTTTCTTTAGGTGAATGTGCCTCAATGTTTGTTTAAATATCAAATATGTATTAATTTTAAAGTTCTTTTTTTAACTTAGATTTATTGATCACCAAATCTAAGGGGAGATCTTTTTTTCTTATTAGTATTATAATTTTTTTTCAAATTTTTATTATCAAACTGATATACAGAGAGGTTACAGTTTCATATGTTAGGCATTGGATACATTTCTTGTACTGTTTGTTACCTCATCCCTCATACCCCCCTCCCGCCGCCCCCCTTTTCCTTCCCCCCACTGAGGTGTTCAGTTCACTTACACCAAACAGTTTTGCAAGTATTGCTTTTGTAGTTTTTTCTCTTTTTTTACCCTGTGTCTCTCAATTTTGGTATTCCCTTTCAATTTCCTAGTTCTAATACCAGTGTACACGGTTTCCAATATACTCAGATAAGATTACAGAGATAGTGTAGGTACGGCCACAGGAAGGTGATACAAGAACATTATCAATAATAGAAGCTACAGATACTCATGGGATGTTGAAAGTAGTTACAACTGTGATATAACAATCGTTTCCAAAACATGGAGTTCATTTCACTTAGCATCATCTTATGTGCTCATAAGGGTATAGCTATTGGGCTCTTGTGATCCTCTGCTGTGACTTGCTTAAACCTGTATTAATTATGCCCAATAAGGGAGACCATAGAGTCCATGTTTCTTTGGGTCTGGCTCACTTCACTTAGTATAATTTTTTCCAAGTCCTTCTATTTCCTTACAAATGGAGCAGTGTCATTCTTTCTGATAGAGGCATAAAATTCCATTGTGTATATGTACCACATTTTCCTGATCCATTCGTCTACTGAGGGGCATCTGGGTTGGTTCCAGATTCTAGCTATGACAAATTGTGCTCCGATGAACATTGTTGTGCTGGTGGCTTTACTGTGATTTTGTTTGTGGTCTTTTGAATAGATACCCAAAAGTGGGGCTGCTGGGTCATAGAGGAGTTCTATACTGCTTGCCAGAGTGGCTGAACCAGTTTACATTCCCACCAGCAATGAAGTAGGGTTCCCTTTTGGCCACATCCCCTCCAACAATTGTTATTGTTAATTTTCTTGATATAGGACATTCTTACTGGGGTGAGATGGAATCTCAATGTTGTTTTGTTTGCGTTTCTGTTATGGCCAGTGATGTAGAGCACTTTTTCATATGTCTCTTGGCCATTCTCATTTCCTCATCGGAGAAGTCTCTTTGTAAGTTTTTAGCCCATTTGATGAGGGGGCTATTGGTTCTTTGCTGTTTTGTTTTGGAGGAAGGTAATTTTTTTAGTTCTGCATATATTTTAGATATGAGGCCTTTATCCATTGAATGGCGGGTAAAGATCTTCTCCCAGTCTGTGGGCTTTCTGTTTATCTTACGAGCTATGTCCTTTGCCATGCAGAAGCTCTGCAGTTTGATGCAGTCCTAAGGGGAGATCTTTTGGAATGTTCAATCTAATGTTATTTTATTAAGGAGGAATCTGGTCATTCAAATATGTTATTTATTATCAATTAATTAATGGGGATTAAAGAAATAATCATTGAATTGATATTTGTAGTCTTTTTTCAATTTTATTTTATTTTATTTTTTATTTATTTATTTTTTTTTGGCCAGTCCTGGGCCTTGGACTCAGGGCCTGAGCACTGTCCCTGGCTTCTTCCCGCTCAAGGCTAGCACTCTGCCTCTTGAGCCACAGCGCCGCTTTTGGCCGTTTTCTGTATATGTGGTGCTGGGGAATCGAACCTAGGGCCTCGGGTATACCAAGGCAGGCACTCTTGCCACTAGGCTATATCCCCAGCCCTCAATTTTATTTTTAAGTAGTTGTACAAAGGAGTTGCTATCCAACAAAGCAGTATTTAAATATAATGAATCTTGGTATTTGAACACAAAAGGAAAATGCAGTCATTTTTAATCTTCCATCCATGTTCATTCTTTTATAAAATCTTGTGATATTTGAGGTCAAATGGATTTTATAATGCTTTTACCTTAGTTTCTTTTACTCTGTTACACAGGTTTCTTTGGCACAGAAGAGGACTATCAGTCCATTGGCAGATAATCACTGTCTAGTGTATGGTGCTAAGGATAAAGATGTATATTCATAGGGTGCTTATTCTATCATTTGTTATTCCAGTATCTCCCCAAATGTGGTCAGGTGTGTGATTCCCTACCAAAATAATATATCTCACCAGTTCCCTCACTCATAGTCTACTTCCTTTCTTTGAGTTTTCTTCTTAGTACTAAGCTTTTTCAAAATTATCTAATTTCTTGGGCTGGGGATATAGCCTAGTGGCAAGAGTGCCTGCCTCGGATACACGAGGCCCTAGGTTCGATTCCCCAGCACCACATATACAGAAAACGGCCAGAAGCGGCGCTGTGGCTCAAGTGGCAGAGTGTTAGCCTTGAGCGGGAAGAAGCCAGGGACAGTGCTCAGGCCCTGAGTCCAAGGCCCAGGACTGGCCAAAAAAAAAAAAAAATTATCTAATTTCTTGCCTACTGTCTTCTTCTCTTTCTAGAATATAAGCTCTAAGAGGTTTATGCTACTCATTCTTGCCTATATGAAAACTCTACATAAAAGAAATTCTTAATAAGCTTATAGAAATTAAAAATCATAGTATTTTACACATTCCCTATATATGCTTGTAAAGTAGTCAAAACTCAGTGCCAGTTCATTTGATAACTGTCTTTACATGGTTTGTAATTAAGTATTAAGTATTAACACAAAAGAAAGCTGCATAGAATAAACAAAGGATCCAGAAAGGCATTAGACATCATGGTAAGCATGCATCTTACTTTTTTCCAAATTTATTGGTGTACCTTAATTGTAAAATGAGAGGGGTTTTCTCCACATTTATATTGTGACATATCTATACATAATGTATTTTGATCATATTCCCCTTCTGTTATCCTTTTTGGTTGAACTTTCCCTCTTCCACATAACGAATCCTCCCTCTTTCACTTTCATGTCTAGTACTCTGTTTATATTTGAAAGTAAAAAAAGTGTGATATTCATCTTTGTGATATGGTTTATTTTACTTAACATGATTGTCTCCAGTTATATTATTTTGCAAATAATATAATTTTACTTTTAGTTATGGCTAATAAAATGGTTACACAAATATATGACAGTGTCTTAATTCTTTTATTTAAGGACTCTAAACTGATTTTTACAACTTTCCTAATGTGAAAGGGCTGGTATAAATGTGGCTTTGCAGGTATAACTATAGTGAGATAACTTTCCTTCTTTACCCAGCAGTGGTAAAATTAGATCATATAGTCCTCATTTTAATTGTTTTTTGCAATTCTCCATATTGATTCCTGTAGTAAGTACACTAATTCACATTCACAAATTGATATATTCCTCAACTGATATATTGTAAATTTCCATTGGAAGTTCAATAATATAACTGTTTTAAAAATGTTTATTTTAACAAGATATATTTTGATAATTGTATCTTGATTCATACATACAACGTTAAGAACAAGTTAGGTTTTCTGAAAGCAGGATCTGTCTGCAACCAAGTGCGCACATGTGTTTAATTGAATGCAACTTATACATTCATTAATGACGGTTCATGTATCAGAAGGGCAAATGATAGCTCATGCCACAGGCCAGGGGCCAAGCTATGTGTATATGTATGCATATATATACGTATATATATTTACCTCTTTTACTTTCTGTAATCCTTAGAAGTTGAGTTAGATATCTTACTTTTATAACAAGAAAATTCCATCATTCATACACTTTCTACTAAATTACAGGATGAAAAATAAAAACCAGCTACCATAAACCACAGATGGCCAATATATAATCAGGAGAGATCTTTTTTAGATGAAAGTCTATAGCAAAATTTAGCCTCGTCAGAGCTGTTTTCCACTCCTTTCTACTTACCAGTAAGTATTTTATATACTGTTATTTATTATTACTTTGCTATATATTCACTACCTTAAAAATATTTCATATGATATCAATTCCAGACCCTAAGCTAGACAACTCAGATAAAGGGATGAAAGTATTCTGACACCTGGTTTCAAAATGTTAACAGTCGAATCCAATCAAAGTAGAGTTAATCATGGAGGACTGCAAGTTCTGGAGCCCACTTTCTGGTTATAGTTTGTATTCTTGAGGAAAATACTTAAACATTATCTAAATACTTGTAAACTTGGGGATTGTAGTAGTTGATATATAAATTCATGGAGCTGCTGTGTGAAAGCTGGGTATCAAGAATCACAGAAAAGTCAGCATAAACTAAATACAATTATTTCTGGATAAATACAATAGCTTCTTTGTAAACAATCATTATAATTTACAAGGATATTTTATTTACACATAATCCCATGAATGTATACATTCTGGTGATTAATGTTTATTTCTAATGTAACAAATACCTAGAAACTATTTTGCTGAAAGACACTGACTCTTCTTGGACCTATGAATACTCAAAAGCCTGGGAAACTTAGCCTCCCTACCACCACTTTGCATCTGTTTTTGCTCTCAGCCATTCTGCCAGCCACCACCCTGGATTTCAGGGAGGGCAGGACTGACTGGACTACATTTTTATGACAAGGGATTAAGGAAAGAAGGAAAATATCCCCATAAGAGAGCAGTGGGACCACCACAGAAGAGACCACACTTCATGCAGAAAGGACTTACCTATCCTGAATATATCATTCTCGAGAAGTGACCCCAGTAACAGTTTCTCTGTGCATCCTTAATAATGACTAATCAGGCCATCCTTTGATCAGCATTATTTAATAATTATGTCTATCTTTTTACCTCCTGCCCCAATACTTTCTCTTTTGAAACTTAAGCAACTGCTCGTAAACCAAAAGATGAACCATTTCTTTTTGCCTTTCTGAAATTTGCCTGTCCTACATAATAAATCTCTTTTCTCTGTCTTCCACCAATGCTTGACTATTTAGAATTGGTATAGTAATGGAATGAGACATGTGGAGTCCCTGGAATTGGGCCTGAGTCCTAGAACTCCAATTACACTACAATGGCTCTTTTAGGAATTCAGTATCCACAATAACTAAGAAGTGCTCACCTTCCAGATCATGAAAAGTGGCTTTGAAGGCTTATGTTGTGCTTCTTTATGCTCTTTCTTCCCACCCAATACAGTTGAAACGTTTCTGCTTTCACTGAAGGCTGACCATTGCTCTCATCTTCAGCCTTTCACACTTCATCCTTGCTGTTCACTTTTACTGTAATGTTCTTTGTTGTTCTCTTTCTGTACTGCACACATAGCTACAATTCTACAGAATTGTTCCCATCAGCCTGTGCTCAGAGCTGCCCTTAGGGATGTTTGCAGAGAACAAATCAAGACAATACCTCACATGTTTTTCATCTCTGTTAACATTTTTATCCTTCTTTAATATGAATGCAAATATAAAGAAATCTTTCCTTTTTTAAATTATATTTATATAGATAGATACAGAAATATCTATCTGTAGACATAAAATATAGATTGATACAGATATAGGTGTATAGAGATAGTAATATCATTGTGCTGATTTTAGGGCTCAAATTCAGGACCCAGGCATTGTCTTTAAGCTTTATTGCTTAAGGCTAGCTCTCCACCACTTGAGTACAGCCCCACTTCCAGCATTTTGATTGTTTATTGTAGATAAGAGTCACACAGACTTTCTTGTTTGGGCTAGCTTTGAACTGTGACCCTGAGATCTCAGCCTCTTGACTAGCTAGTATTACAGTTATGAGATACCAACACTTAATTTAGATCATATTTTCATTACCTTTAAGTAGTTGTATGAAGAAGTTACCAATTGACATATAAGTTATAAGTACAATGTTTTTCATTAACCTTTTTAAAAGAACTGTCAATAATTGCTAAATACTTATTTTCACCTCACCTTCTTGTTTCAAAATCAATTTCAATGAGACTTTAATTCCCACCACTCCACCAGTCACCTATCTCAAGATCACCAGAGACATACATGTCTCCAAATATTAGGTCATTTCATTTTGTCGATATCTTATCTGGTTTCTGATAGCATATGGCACACCAATGATTCACTTCTTTAGGATACATACACTTCACTTCTGGGAACACACTTAATTCTCAGGCTTCTTTCAGAGTTTTCAAACTTCTCAGATTTTTTTTTCTCACAGAACTCCTGTAAAAACAAAATTACCAGCCACAAAGGAAACTACTATCCCCTTACACAGTTGCTAACTTTGTCTCTTGGCTATCCAAATAATTTCTCAAACTTGATGTTTGACCATCCTCCATTCCTCTCCAGTTGTCAGTTTTCTCTATTTTACTATCAAGCCAGAATTCTGGCAGTTATATAAATTCATTCTTCAGCTTATCCTTTCAGTTGGCCACCATTACACATATATATTTCTATCTTCAAAAATATACCTCAAGACTATTCCGTTCTCTCCATTCTTACTATTAACTGCTCATTACTTGTTTTGCATGACTGCTATAATAGTCTCCTAAGCAGGTCTCCTGCTCCCACCTTTGCCTCTCTACAATAAATCATTTACAAGGCACTGGGTGTAATAGTTCAAGGGATAAGTGAAGAAAAAAAACTACAGATTTTTGTTGTTGTTGTTGTTTCTTTCCACTAGAGCATCCCAGGAGAGCAAGGACTTTCTCTTTCACATTTGATGCTCTCACTTTGTTCTTAGAGCAGCAGACAGAACAGAGTTGATGCTCAAAATACACATTGAATAAATAACTGATGAATACATCTTCAAAAATAGAGTTACTAGACAGGGACTAAAAACTTTGCCAATTGGGAGATGGAAGAGAGACAGGGTTTTCTCCCTTGATAGAAATTCTCTCATTCTAACATCCCAGGTTTCTTCTTCCTCTTGTCTGTCTCTCTGCATCCCTGTCTCCTTCCATTTGCCCTCCGTGTTTTTCTTCTCTTACTTTGCTAGTGCTCTATCTTTGCTTTAATTAAGTTTTCACTCCATATGCTGTATGTCTCCAAGGAAAGAATTTGACTATAATGTTCATCAGCAGGATGGGCCCCAAGGAGAGTAGCAATGTGTCCTGTTAACTGATTTGTAAAACAAAGGATTCTTGCCAGGAAACTCAGCACATACTCTTACCAGCAGCCATTGCCTGCTTTGTACCTGACATGATTTTGAATTTTCACATCACTCTATCCATTCCTCTGGATAGAGTGTCAAAGATCTCCATAAAACAGAATGTACACCTTTGAACACCAGTTCTTCAGGGATAAATATCCTGTAAGTCAAGCAAATATTCCACTACTGTAGTTTCCTTGTCTATTACATATGTTGGTAAGACTTTTCTACATGTTTTCCATATTTCCATTATATGAAGTAGCATATATATGTATATATATATAACAATATATAGTTTAGAAATACTGAAAATGTGATATTTTAATAGGAATATGTTAAGTCATTATTAATAAAACAAGTAATTGATTTCCTTTAGGTAATCTTCTACTTCTGAGAGGCATGACAAATTCTGCAATTATTTGGTATACATATTTATTTTATTCACACAGGTTAAGTGTTTGCTAAAAGCTTTTCTGCAATATAAACATACTATATTTTTACTGTTCTTCTGATTACTAGTCTAGTGGAAAAATATCCTCCGCTTTTTTCTATGTGTATTTGTTATCATACAGGAAGCAGTACTGATTGCTAGTATAGGAAATCATTTTTACTAAAAAGCTCTAAGATTTGTGCAATGCAAAGTTGGAGGTTATTGTAGGAAGATTCAGTTCATTAGAAGAAAATAAACATCAGCTTGTTTAGCAAGTCAATTAAATTTCCATAAATGATATACAATTACACAATGGTGAATACTGGGAAGTCTTAATTGATGTGTCTATCTTTACCAATTTTTCTTAAAATGAAACCAGTCAGACAGTCCAGTAATGAAGTAATCATTAGTTACATAGAAGGTAAAGATTATGATTTACTGCACAAAGCCAGTCCAAGCATGTTCTGTAGCTCCCCTGAACAAATTTGTTCAAAACAAATTCATAATTTCTTCCTTATATGCAGTCCCAGTAGGCCTCAAACATACCATGCTCTAAGCCTTGTGGGTCGATACCCATCTTTTTCTTTTTCCAGTGATATTTATTTGTCCTTAAAAGAAAAAGTTCCTGCTCTTTTTTAGCTCCCAAATCAGGCAATTTTCTTCCAAGGAGACAATCTACTATCCCTTCTGTACTTTTCATCACAAGGCAATATCCAACATAAGATATATTTACTTGATTTACAACAAGGCTTTTCATCAAAATTGGTTGTGTATGTTCCAAAAGTTTGATACCTTTTACATGTATTCACTAGTATATGCGCATAAACTTGCAAGGATGTAATATAGTAGGCATCCAATAAGTAAATCCATTTCTTGAACTCTTCCTGGGCATATATGATATTAAATATCAAGTTTATTATTAATATCAAAAATAATAAAGCAATTATTAATAAGCATTTTTGTTTTCTTATGATGAAATAGTATATATTTTATGTAGCCAATAGCAGTACCAAAAAATGAAGTCTCAAACTCATAATATACTCATAATTTGAGAGCTGGAAAAATTGTGATGGGGCAGGAAGTGAGGTTACACTGGGGTCAGAATTCTGAGAAGGAACATGACAGATGGTTTGTTGTCAAAGCAATGTTTTAGCTGTAAAAGAATATTTTGTTGAGCATCTGCTAATTATTTTATACTGGAATATTTTATACACATTATCTAAATTAACTCATTTGATTCCTCATAACAAATCTGTGATGTGTTAATTATTAAACACTGGCTCCCAACTTGGTTTTTTTATCATTCATTATAAAATAAAAGGCTTAAGTGTTTGCTGATGAGGTGTTAAGACATTGTCATTTGTTGGCTGGCTCCTTTACTACTTAATGAAAGTCTAAACACTTAAAGGTTAAAAATAATGGCATAGTTTGAATTGAAAGAGACAGTGGGGAAGAAGCCAATGGATGAAACTTTTTGAACACACACAACAGAAGAGTTAAGTCTTTTCAATTAGACTGCTGTTATAGTCTTTTTTTCCCCTTATTTATTGTCAAAGTGATGTACAGAGAGGTTACAGTTCCATACATTAGGCATTGGATACATTTCTTGTACTGTTTGTTATAGTCTTTTTAAAAGTTATGTGTCTTTCAGTATAAACCATCTGCTGTTCAGGATGAGGGGTAGTGGTGGCTTCAGCATTGCTACATGTATATTGTGTGGCTAATTTACTCAAAAATACAGTCATCACTTACAGAATTTTGTCTGCTATAGGAAGAAACCAATCACAAAAGAGTACAAACTACAAATGCCTATTTTATTGGTAAGCAGAATTAGACAGTTTCTACAGTTTAACCGAACTAGTAGAGCTAATCTAGAAACAAAAACCAATGACAAGAGTTTGAATTTTCTTTTTTTTTTTCTTATTTATTGTCAAAGTGATGTACAGAGAGGTTACAGTTCCATACATTAGGCATTGGGAACATTTCTTGTACTGTTTGTTACCTCCTCCCTCATTCTCCCCTCCCCCCCCAATGTTTTGAGAAATAGAATTTACTCCCTTTCAGAGTAGTTTTTATTGTCTAATGGCCCAGATATGTTCTATGACAGCTTATCCTAAAACTGAACTTTTAATGTCTACCCTGGTTATAAGACATTCAGAAGAAGAATTGAATAAATTTGGTAAGTTTCTCCGAAGTGCAATAAAATATTTTTGTCTCTGACTGTCTAAGCTCCTCTACTTCTCCCGTCCTCATATATATATATATATATATATATATATATATATATATATATATATATATATATATATATACCTTAGGAATTTGAGTAGTTTAGCCATGAAACTGTAATGACATCACTTTTATCCATCTATTGACAGTAAGGTGATTAGGTGGAAATGAACCACATTCTCTAAGACCATCTTTAAAATCCCAGATTTATAATGTGATAGAAAATGCCAAACTCTACTTCAGGTTATCAAGGTTCATCAGCTTGTAGCTACAGTTTTATTAAAAGTAAGGGAGCTAACTTTTTCTTATCATACCTAAACATCCTGGCTGCACTGCACATCAGATTCCCATAAAAGTACAGAAAACTAAATGACAGATAACTATAGGATTTACTTTATTTCCACCAGCAAAATTCACTTTCTGAGAAGTGTATTTGAGAAAGTTGGTCTTGAAAATATATGAATTAAGGACAGAAAATATGTCTGCATGTGATCATTTAATTTATTACTTTGCAAGATACCTCTGACATTCTTCAAGGAATGGGCATTATCTTATTGTGAATTATATGATAGAAATCAGTTCATGTCTGATTTCAATAAAGCAGGAAAAAAAGAAGAGGGAAATGTATGCTGGAATTGCATGGAATAGGAACAGAACTACATGATGGAATGGAGGCAAAGTGGACATCTGATGAGTCTTGTTTTTCTTAATTGTTCACAAATATTAATGGAAATAACTCATGGAAACTTCTAGGGATGAAACATCATTGTGTTAAGACTAAATAGATATTTTCAATGAACTATAAATCCAGTAAACTTTACCATTATTCTCATCTCTATTACCCGCTGTCTGGTTGTGACCATGTTTGCCTGTTTTCTAATTGAAGTTACTTAAATTTTATTAATGCTCAGAAATCTTGAATAATCTTAAATGCTGTTTAGTTCAAAGTAACAATTTTCTGTTAAGTACTTTTAATAAAACTATTTTTAAGTGAAAGATAGTTTTAAGTCATGAGATATACATTGACATTTATTTTTACTTCTCTTGGGCACAAATTCTATAGGTATAGGAGGCTTGCTTTGATCTCTGAGCACAAAGGTGTGAAAGTATCAGATTTAAGATCTGTAAAACTATTTCTTATGAATTAAACAAATCTCATTACAATAAATGGCTAGAAACCCTTTTTGACTCAATTCACTGTATTCTGGGTTGACTGAGTTTCCCAGTGGAGGCAGTGTTTATATACATTTTCAAAATAGGAAGGACAAGAAGAATTTAGAGTACAACTACAAAAATTCTGTCTATCTCTCTCTCTCTCTCTCTCTCTATATATATATATATATAATATTTGGAATGAAATTTACTTAGAGAATAGAACTTGTCTGGTTAGTGTTTAAATTTTAATTCTTAGAACAAAGCATGGCACATAGAAAGAAAATAGTAAAGATTTCAGAACTGAATACTACATTATCACTTAGTAAGTTGATTTCTGAACCACTCAATGCTAAAGATTATGAAGAAGCAAATATGTTCTTGGCCCATGCTTTCCTATTCAAATTTTTTGAGCCATGCTTGAGTTTCCCTTAGGCTTCCCATAACTGTATTAATTCATTTATTTGTTATTATTCATGTTTTATGTAAGATAAACTAATGTACAAGAAATGATATGTCCATATCCATCTATCCAGTCATCAATGAAAATTAAAATACAATATTCTGCCTTCAGAAAATCAGTTTCACTACATTGAAATTGTATACTTTTAAAAGGAAGACAAAGATCCAATACACACACAATCAGTTTAGTATGCTCTTAAAATAGTGATATATACATTCTAATACTTATTTATAGGCATATATATTTGCCTTTTCACTGGTGAAAGCCAAGTGTATCTACAAATATAAACATGTTCTGAGTGTCAAACTCCTATAAAAAGAAGTGTTACAACTATTTTGCTATTCTGTAGTGATGGGTATAAAAGTAAGAACACAGACTTTTCTCTTTGTCTTTAAATATTACAACGTCTGATATCCTTTCAGAATGCACGAAATGTGTAAATGCTGTATACTTCTATAGAAACAAGATTTCCTGAACATATAGAGTCAGCACTAATTATGATTTCATCTGATATTCTATAATTGCATATACTATTAATTCCTTTTTATACACTCCTTGGAGTCCGTAGGGTCCTTGAAATCCAAGAAAATATTTCTTATTAGCTCATGACTTTTACCAACTTAGCCTAGCCTGGCAAATATTAAATGTCTCTGAATAATTGTTATGCACATGGCTATGAAAGATTCAATAACGCAGCTTTTTTCTCATTAAGAAGAAAAATAGTGCCTACTCTATTGCATAGTTTCTTTTCTTTTTTATTTTTCTGAAACAGAGAGCAAAGTAACTAAAACAGCCACAGACCTCGATGCTCGTTAAAGTAGATTGTAAATCTGAGCTATATTTTGTATTCTTATGCTGAGTAAAAATAATAAGTCACAAAAACATACTGTTGCTTTGAGCTGTCTTATATCACCTTCCCAAACTTTTCTGAGCACATAATTGTGCATGGAGCTATTACAACATACACAGTTCAAGCCTTCAAGAGTTGGGACAATGTTGAAATGAATACTTACCAAAGAGATTGATTCTGATACCAATTAATATGTTATAAATCTCATAGATAAAAGTGCCAGAAGCCTCTCTTCTTTCATTCTAATACAACCTAGGCAGAACTTCAAAACATCTTTTCTTTCTTTTAAATTATGAAACATTTAGTCTTTATTTTACATTAAAAAAATCCAGAAACATCTGGTCTCAGCATGCTTTGTTCCTATACTAACATAGTTAGTACTAAAATCCTGGAATATGTTTTTGTACAACTATACACTGTGGTATTGCTTCCTGAAGAGAAGTGGCAAGGGTGCTTTGTTTTGTTTTATACTTCTGTAGCCTATAAAGAATCTACTAGGCCAAAGGGATGAATTCTTGCCTGGGGAAAAGTAATTTCCCTTAGATATCTTCTAGCCATGTTTTGGTTGCTAAGGTAAATGTGCCTGTAAAACTAACTCTGCAGGCCTCTCAAATTAGAGATGCCATCAGCTATTACATTAATGCCAGCACACTTTAACTTAATGAAATGCATTTCACGCTGTTATCACAAAATGCACTTGAGAGAGGCAATACAGTATTAATGCAAATGGTGCATCAAGCAGAAATGCGTTGTTCATTGATTTAAAAAAACATCATATTCTCTGTGTGAGCAAATATATCAGTACTAAATTCAGTTTAGCTTCATACTAGCACTCATACATACACACTTTTCATATCCTTCCATTAATTGTTTCATGCTGTGATTTTAAAGATAAACCTATGTTCTGGGTGAAATACACACTGTATTTTTGAGATTTTGGAATAAGCACATTTGTTGATAGTTACTGAGGTGATGATACAAAGAGGACTAGAACTAAAACTCAAAACTGGAAGGTGTTGTGTAGTCCCTAATATAGTCAGTTCAAGTTAACAAAATTCATTAAATGTGTTGTTGAAGTCCAGGCACAATGGCTCAATCCTGAATCTCAGCCTCTCAGGAGATGGTGACTGGGAAAACTGCAGTTTGAGAACTCTCATAGTCAAATGTTAGTGACAGTGCATCTCAACAAAAAGTCATCTGAATGTGGTAGTTAACACATATTTGAAGCTATTTGGAAAGGACACATAGAGTTTCTGAAGGACTGAGTACAGCACCAGGCAAAGCAAAAGATTCCAATTGAAAGATAATTTGTTAAAGAGGCTATCTTTCTTCTAGACTATTGTTTTAGCTCCTTTATCAAAGATTATGTAGGCATAGTTCTGTGGGTTCATTTCTGGGTCTTCAATTCTGTTCTATTGGTCTTCAGGCCTGTTCCTGTGCCAATAGCAAGCTGTTTTTATTACTATAGCTTTATAATACAGCTTGAAGTTTGGTATTGTAATTCCTCCAGCACTGTTCTTTCTGCTTAGAATTGTTTTTGCTATTCTGGGTCTTTTATTGTTCCATATGAATTTCTGGATTGCTTCCTCTATTTCATTAAAACGAAAGACAGCCTCTTAAACAAATGGTGCTGGCAAAACTAGTTCAACACATGCAACAAACTAAAACAAGATCCTTATATATCACCCTGCACCAAAATCAATTCCAAATGGATCAAAGACCTCGAAATTAAAACAGATACCCTGAAAACACTAAAAGAAGGAGTTGGAAAAAATTATACTAAGTGAAATGAGCCAGACCCAAAGAAACACGGACTCTATGGTCTCCTTCTTAGGGAACAGCACAGGTTTAGCACAGGTTTAGGCTAGTCACAGCAGAGGATCACAAGAGCCCAATAGCTATACCCTTATGAACACATAAGATGATGCTAAGTGAAATGAACTGCATGTTATGGAAATGAGTGTTATAACACTGTTGTAATTACTTTCAACATGCTATGTGAATCCGTAGCTTCTATTGTTGATGATCCTCTTGTATCCTCTTCCTGTGGTTGTACCTGCACTATCACTGTATCTTATCTGAGTACATTGGAAACTGTGTATACTGGTATTAGAGCTAGGAAAGTGAAAGGGAATACCAAAGTCGAGAGACACAGCATAAAAAAAGACAAACAACTACAAAAGCATTACTTGCAAAACTGTTTGATGTAAGTCAACTGGACAACTCATGAAGGGAGAGGGAAAGGGGGAGAGGGAGGGGGGAATGAGAGAGGAGGTAACAAATAGTACAAGAAATGTATCCAGTGCCTAATGTATGAAACTGTAACTTCTCTGTACATCAGTTTGGCAATAAAAATTAAAAAAAAAAATAGAAACATAATGTAAAGTAAAATTGGCTGGTTTGATGTGGAGGTCAGATCTGGCTAGCAAAACAGGGCAGAAGCTGACTCCATCCCCACTATCTCCCCAGCCCGCCCAAACCCCTCCCCCCCCCACCAGAGGCATGGGAAGATCCCCTCTCCTGCTAAACAATAGATTTCATAGACAGAGCTTGCCAGTGAACTGACCAGCCAGTCAAGTGTAAACCCGAGAACCCCCACCCAATCACAAAGCCATTGTCGTGGCTATCCCTCCCCCTACCCTATGGTCAATAAAAACCCTGCTGAACAAAAAAGTGGGGTTTAGGACCGCATGGTCACTGCCATGGACGGTTGTGGGTCCGGCTGGAGCTGAGTTAAAGGACTCTCTTGTCCTTGCATTGGATTGGCTCCTTGGTGGTTTCTGAGGGGGTCGCTGGTCTGGCACATAAGCTGGAGGTGTGGCTGGGTGGTAAAATTCAAACCCCACAAACACTACCATCGAAGGGTGGGGTACAAAACACAGAGATATAAGAGAGTCAAGATAGAGGGACATAATACCTCTTTTCTTTATGGTAAGAAAACTTGTCTTTTGGAGATTGACATGCCAGCACCAGCAAGGGATACCGTTAAAGCTGCGTTACTGCTGTAATTTGCATATGAAGAAAGGGCTGTGAGAACCAAGAAAACTCTGTTGAGTGTCTCCTAAAGCTAATCCACATTTGCATCACCAAAGCAGTGAGGCGAGAGGTGGAGCTGAACTCAATCTGAGAAAATGACAGCATTTCCAGGAGAGAAAATAGGCAGACTGACAAAGACTGAACCAATTCAGCAAGGATACTCTAGACATTATGTTGGAAATGAACTACACAGCTTGGGGGAAAGAAGTTCAGAGGGGAGAACAGGGAGAAATGAGGGAGGCAGTGACACTGTTTAAAAAGAAATATATTCATTACATGACTTATGTGACTGTAAGCCCTCTGTACATCACTTTTACAACAAAATTTAAATTAAAAAAATAAAAGAATCTCACTTTGTGCCCTCATAAGACCTTAGATTATTCCAAGTATTTCTTGAAAAGAAAAGGACTATGCTTGTTAAGGACAGATTGAGGACTGGCATATTGTTAGTATAGTACATGGAAAGGGATGAGGAATTTAGAGTTTTGCATACATGATCCAGATGAAAGTAGAGTCTGAGACTGCAAAGGAAGATGTCACTTCTTTTTATCACTCCAGCAAAGTAAGTGATTTTTAAAGTACGTCAATCAGCCTGCTAGTCTGTGAGGAATGAGTAATCAATCAGCTGATCGAGAGGTAAATCCCCAGAAGGATCTTTATAAGGCAAATGTTAACTGAATATTATGTTTAGCCCAACTGAAAAAAAAATGTATGGAAATACAGATAGTTGTTGGGCAGAACTGGCTATGCAGGGAGATCTTTTTGGCAAAAGCATAGTAGTGATTTAAATTTTTTTAAAAACCTGATAACCATGTCCTTCTTCCATAATTTTCAGTCCATTTGCTCTGGACAAATATTCTGGAATTTTAAAGAAATATTTTGAGAGGGATCTTTATGTTACTCACTTGAAAATCATAACATGGTTTGGTTTTCCATCAGATCATGTCCACAATATTGCTGTCTTATATACATACCTTTCTAGGATCTGAATAAAAGATGTGGTAAATTCATTGGCAGATCCTAATTCCTATATGATAAGTAAAACCCTTTGACAGGATGTTGCCAAGATAATACCATTTAGTGACAAGCCTCAGATGTGGATTGTCAATATAAAACTTCCTGGGTAATTAAAGTCCTTCTTCAACAAATTAATGAATGACTTTAATCCTTTTTAACCTGCCTATAAACTTGTAACACTTGCTGACTCTGCAAAACATCTTCTAAAATATGTTTCCTTGTGTCTACTTCCAGGATTCATTCTTTAGCATGATTACTGATTTCGCCTCCACCACCACCACCCTTGAGGTCTGTTTTAGGGTTTGTAGCCAATATCAAGGAAAGTATTGGGAGAATACATTTCACTCAAATGTCTTGTTTATCACAATAATTTTTGACAGATCTATATTGATACACTTTTTTTGTATATGCTCCACGTGTATCATATAAAATTTATGTATTTATATCACTTTAGAGCTCTCATAGTGGTGTTTATACTAAAAGCAAATCTTGGAAATAAATGACATTGTTTACTGCCATCTTCTCTCTAATGGAATCCAGAACCAAAGTAGCATTTGGCAAGTTACTGATTTCCCATAGAGCCTCTCCAGTGTACCTTACCTGACCCCCTCATAATTTGCGTTTTGTTTTTCAAAGAAAAGCATTCTGACATATTGAAGATGAATAATGTGATCAGTAGGTACACATATTGGACTTCCAGTGGTGATTTTATGTTAATAGCAAGTTTTGGAATGCATGTCTCAAAGCAGTTAAAGATGAAACTGGGTAAGATGAGTCTATAAACACTTGAGGAACACATTGGATAAAGGAATTATACTCTTCTTTAAAAAACAATTCAGAGAAGGTGCTATCGACTCCAGCTATTTATAAGGACATGCACACATACTTAAGAATAGCACCAAGGCTTCTATGTTTTCTGATTTTCAGTATTTTGAACTTTTAAGGAATGCAAGTTAGCAGTGGTTCATGACTTATTGGGAGGGTTGTTTATTTAGGGCTCAAACATGGTTTTCATGAACATTGAAGACAAACAAATGATCAGGCAAATTTGATTAAAACTACTGTGCAATGGAGTGTATATTTGGAGAAAAAATATTTACAAAGGACAGGTTGTCATTAAACTTTAGATATACATGTGAGTGTGAGTATATAGGTACAACTGCACATTATTCATAAATTAATATATTAAAATATATACATTCATTTATTCAGTGAGTAAGGGTAAGAATGTTATCACTTGGAAATTTTACTCTATAAAATGCCTTAGCATTTGTAAAGAATATATATATGCATATATACACATATATATTTAAAATATAAATGTATATATTATAGATAATTTATAACTATTTAAATATAAAGTATAAATACAAATGTATGTATCTATAATAATAAATTTATGTTTTTCCAAAATATTATACATGTTAAAATTATAATCTATAAGATTATAAACCTATAATCTAATAATATTTTTGTTTAATCTGTCTCACATATATACTCATCTTTATTCTTAATAGAATTAGTGTCAGTAAACAGCAATGTCAGTTTATCTTTTAAAAGCCTAACCTTATTAATAATATATAAATTGATAGATCTAAAATTTACCCAGTATACATACATGCACACATACAAACACAAAGACAGACCCATATCACCACAATATTTTTCCCAGGGACAGATTCACAGTCCCTTGAGATTTCACATAAGCTACCATTTGACCAGTTCAAAGAGATTGTCATGTTAAAGAATCATGCTGTGTAATGACATTTCTGGGAAAATTAAGGTACCTTCGAGGACAACATAAGACAAGAATATACAGGTAAGTGGACCCTGTAAACTTTCTGCATGTCTTGTGCCATTTTTGTATATTTTACAAGGGGTCCTTTTAAAAGGAAGCTAAGTAGATTTTTCCTTTGCATTTGGTCAGAACAGTTCTTGGCGCTCCTAGATGACTTCCCTGCCTTGAAACTGTCATCATTTTGAGCACACTGATTTCTCTCAGAGATCTCCAAGGAGGACCTTCTGCTTGTCATGTGAAATTCACATTACAAAAGCAAGGCTGACAGCCTTCAACAATCCAAGAGAATTCTAAAAATAATTGTAGATATCCAAGGAGGGGGAAAAAAAACAGTATGCACTGAAAAATAGCTCCCTCAACTTCTTCTTTTTTTTTTCAGTCAGAGTGGTTTGCAAAGACTGAAGCCCGAATCTGTGTGCAGAAGTTGTGGTATATCTTTCAATGCCACTGTCTCATCCAGCTGTGCACACTACAATTAAATCATAACTGACATGCTTCAACATTCCATAGTGAGTCCAGTCCCACCAAAGGCACTGAAATTATCATATCGATGGACTTCCCAGGCTTAATAGATTTGATAAATTAGTCATCATTTATCCATTTTCAACTTGAAAATCCAGTTAAAATTTATCTAATTGATATGCAATAAGTACTTACAATGCATGTAAAGAACTTACATGGCATTTCATAAGGCAAACACTAGAATGTAACATATTAAAATTAAACTATGGGGATTTTGATCTTAGGCAAAGTAGAATAAACAAACTTTATCCAGATTAATTAACCAAATAATACTACAAAATCTAGATAGGTATCTGCAGAAATTTCCAGGAGATTCTAAAAAAAACTAAATAATAGAAGATGGATAGGGAATTTGAAATAAAAAGTACCACTGAAGTGACTATGAGTTTAACAATTACATCTACCTATATGATATTTTCCAAACTGGTCTTAGAATAGCCTGAACACTGAACATAGTATGAATGTAGAAACAGAGAGATTCTAAGTCTTTTTGTTCTAATTTGAGAGGAGAATAAAGAGCTTTTGGGAAAACAATGGCAGAGTACAAAGTCATCTAATATGAGAGAACACTTTAATTTAATACGTTGTTGCCCTAAGAAGAGAGAAAGAAAATTATTGCTTTTGTGTATTTTCCTATCCTCCCATTTGGCACTCAGATATGTAAAACTCAGTAAAACTCAGTGGAAAGGGTTAAAGAAAGTAAAGCTCCCTAACTGGAGGAAAAAGGAAAACCTGAGGCAGATTCATATATTCCCAGATATTAAGCAACATGTTCTTAGAAACAAATTCACTATAGAAGAAAGTAAAAGGTAAAATGTTTAAAAAATGCCTTAAGATAAATGAAAATGCAAATTCAACAAAACATATGAGATGCAGCAAAAGTATTTTCTAAGTAAGAACTTTATGGTAAGAAATGCCTACTTATAAAATTAAGATAGATCACAAATCATAACTATGTTACAATTTAAGGAACTAGAAAATTAATACACACACACCACCACCACCACTAAGCTCCAAATTAGAAGGAATAAGGAAATAATTGGAAAAAAGATCAGAGAGAAACAGCAGGAAATATAACGAAAATTAATGAATTTTAGGAAGATAAAACCAAGAAATATTTAGCAACACTAAGAAAAAGGAAGACTAACATAAAATCAGACTCACTCCAATAGGATACATTGCAAATGATGTCACAAAAACACATAAGATCATAAAGTACTAAATAATTATATCCCCCAAATTTGATAAGTTAGAAAAAATGAGTAAGTTCCTATACCATGCAACCCATCAATAATGAATCTAGGAGAAATACAAACATGATCAATCAACAGGATGTGAAGAGATGGAGGTGTTTTTTTTTAAGTTTCTCTTCAAGGAAAATTTCAGTACTGATCAGCTCTACTAAATGTTTAAAGAACATGACGCAATCTTTCTCAAATGTTTCTAAAAAATTGACAAGGAGAGACTACTTCAAATTGTGTGTTATGGAACCAACTACAAAGCTAGATACTAAAACTATACAAAAGGAAAAATTATAAGAAAATATCCATAAAGAAAATACAGGAAAATAGAATCCTCTAAGTTGGCCACAGTGGCACATGCCTCAATCCTAGTATTACGGTGGTGAGGAGAGGCTCCAGGATGCAATCCTGTGCTATTGAGACTCTGTCTCCAAAAAACAAATGACAACAACAGTCTCAAAATGCTAGGAAAAAGAATGGGAAAGATTATTGGCTGCAAGTTTATCCTTGGGATGAAAAGATGATTTAATATACACAGCGAAACAATGCATATACATTATTAATTGAATAAAAACAAAAGCTATATGATCATCTCACTATATTCAGAAAAATTTTTAATGGACTTCAACAGCTTTCACTCATAGTTCTCAAAAAAATACAAACCCAAAAAACTAAATATATCACTTTTTTTCTTTTTTTTTGCTAGTCTTAGGGCTTCAAATTAGGGCCTGAGCACTGTTAGCACTCTACCACTTGAGCCACACCACCACTTTGTTTTTTGTCTTTTTGTGTGGTGCTGAAGAATCGAACCCAGGGCTTCATGCATGCTAGGCAAGCACTCTAGTGCTAAGCCACATTCCCAGCCCACCATCAAAAAATTTTAAAGCTAATGAATTTATCAAAATTCTAAGCTACATAACAAAAACCAGCAGCACATCTATACATTAACAAAATGAAAATTAAGTCAATAAAGTACTATACAGAATAGCTAAAAATAATAAAACTTAAATTTAATTGAAGGAAATCAGAGCGGAGAAGCTAAAATCTATGGTGGCTGAATGAAACTGAAGGAGATGAAACAAAAGTATCTTATTTTCATGCATTAAATGAGTGAAGTTAAGCCAATTTATACATTCAATACAATCTATATACCAACTCAATGACGTTTAAACTGAAATTAGTTTGTTTTTTTCCCCCAATCATGAGGCTTGAACTTTGGACCTGGACACTGCCCTTGAGCTCTTCAGCTCAAGGCTAGTGCTCTACCACTTGAGCCACAGTGCCACTTCTGGTTTCCTGGTGGATAATTGGAGATAAGAGTCTCACAGACATTCCTGCCCAGGCTGGCTTTGAACTGTGATCCTCACATCTCATCCTCCTGAGTAGTTAGGATTATAGGTGTGAGCCATGGGCATCCAGCAGGAATTAGTCATAAAACTTATATGGAACCACAAAAAAAAACAACCATGGAAAATAAAGCAATCTTAAGTAAGAAGAACAGAGCAGTAGACACTACAATATCCAATCACAAATTCTTCGACAAAGTTGTAGAACTCAAAGAACTTGCATAAATCTGCAGAAAAACATATCTAAAACAATACAATAGAAGATAAATTAAGAAATTAATGCATAAATTTAAGATCCATTTGTTCCAACAATTGTACCATGAATAAAGAATGGAGGGGAAATATATTCAATTAAAGAATTTACAAGAAATGTATCCAATGCCTAACGTATGAAACTGTAACCTCTCTGTACATAAGTTTGATAATAAAAGTTTGAAAAAAAAAGAATTTGGGGAAGGTGGAAATGCATTTGCAGTAGGATAAAATTAGACAGTCATCTCATGTTACATAAAAAAATCAACTGAAATGTACTGAAATCTTGAAAGTTAAGAAATCATTGGAAGTGGATCTGTGGATCAACTAGTAGAACACTCACTATCCTTAAACAAAAAAAGCTCAGGGATACTGTCCAGGTCATGAGCTCAAGCCCCAGCACCTGAATAAAAACAAAAAGGAAACATACACAACTGAGAATCTTCCAGAGAAAAACCATAGAAACAATTCCATTACATTAGTTTTGGTCCTTTTATTTTGAGAATATGACTCTGGGAAACCAGGTGAACTTAAATTAAATTTGAAAATTAAATACACACACACACACACCACTACAAGCACCACCACCACTAAGCTCCAAATTAGCAGATGAAATAAGGAAATAATTGGGAACCAGGTGAAATTAATATATATTAATATATAAAATTAATATATAATAATATATTATATATTTATATACATTACATCAAGATGTGGGTGTGGTATCAATGTGATATATTAATATATATTATATTAACATATAATATATGTCAGATATGTTATATTAATATACATGCAAATTAAATAACATAAAACTAATGAGTTTCTGAACAGACAAGGAAACAAATAGCAGAATAATGGGATTGCCTATGAAGTGAAAGAGGACAAACGCAAAGTATTCATCTGATAGGGGCTGCATGTCCAAAATATAAATAGAACTGAAGTAATAGTAGGAAAATAAGGAATACCCATTTTAATATGAAAAAAGGAACTGAATAGATGCTTCTTAAATTGAGATATAAAATGGGTATATTAAAATGTTCATAATTATTAATCAACAGATAAATACAAATCATTACTATAGTAAGCTGTCCGTTCAGACTGACTAGTGTAGATATGATCACATGATGTAACAATTATTACCCCTATGAAATAGCAGCATCTATGAACAAACATGTCAACTAACATACATGCCTATAATGTGATATGTAATTGCTAAAACTAAATAATATATGTCTTGTTTCATATGCTTATCATTTTGTGGGAGGTCTACCTAAATCTGTCTTCATCAACAATATGTTATTACTAATTGAAGTAACTATAAATCACAGTTCCTAAAGTTCTTCTGCCTAAATTTCATCTCTTCTTATCAACATATCCTTAATATATTTAGCCTCACTCTTCAAATTCTCACTTCTCAACCAAGTTCATTAGTATACACGGGAAGACTATAATCAAGACTTTAATTTAATGTTTTCCTAGAACTAATATTCTTCTGGAATTTTCCTTGTATTTTGTTTCTTTGAACTATGAAAGCTATGGTTGAAGGGCTATATCACATACTAATTATGTTAGCTGTAGAAAAGTTCTGTCCTTTCTTGTACAGTTAGAGAATAATTATCTATCTATCTATCTGTTACCTATCTATCTATAATTGTAGATATTGCTGCCTTAATTTTCTGGGGTCGCTGGTACTTTATTAAGTACCAGGAGGTTGATTGGAACTTTATCTAGCACCAGAGATTCTAACCTTCCACTTGCTAGCTCAGGGAGAGAACCTAGGTCATTGGAGGTGTGTTTCTAACATAGTATGCTTCAACTGCAGTTATATATGCATGTTATACATATTCACCAATAACAGTTTATCCTTCATTTTCAAGTAAACTAATTGTCATTGGAGTCTGTTAGGTGCCTCGTGACAGTCTTTTAAGCTGTCAGCGCAAAGAATGTGATAACATCTCTGTAGCTAATAAAGAGGCAAACATTGTGCATAGATATAGCAGAGTAACAGTCAAAGATTTTAAGCAAATGATTCCAATATATTTGTATTTTCTCATTCTAAAATTTTATCCAAGTGAGTGACAAAGTCCTTTTTAGTAAAAGAAAGAAATAAGATTGAACATGAATATATATGTATATATCATACCAAAATAAGTCTTGTAGCTATAAATTCTTCAATACCAGGTAATACCTTGGTAAATTGAAGATCAGATTCCTGTTTTACTGATAGGTCAAGATGTGGGTGTGGTTTCAATGTGATAAGAATAGAGTGTGTTCCTGGTCCTGAGTAGGCTGCTACAAACCTGGAATATCAGTATTTGTAATTACAACTCAGAGAAAGAGACAGGTTTCTACTTATCTATGTCCCTGAATGTATTTGTCTTAATTTTCTTATTGAAATATCACTACAATTAAAAGTGCAGTCAAATTTTAGTAACCTGCTACATAGTAGTATCACTAAAAAAATATATATATATATCTAATATGAAACTGTGGTATAATAATAATACTATAGGATTTCTAATAAGACTGTAGAGAAGTCAAGTGGGCTTTTATAAAACTGAATTTAGTATCAACTTTCAGTATATATCTGGAAAACACATCTTGATCTTTGAAAGCCTAGAGAAATAGTAGTTTTTACATCATTTGGGCTTTGAAGGCAGTTAAAATTTGCTTTATTCTTCATTTATAAAATTCACACCGTATTTTTAGCCCTCCATAGAAATAAATCTTAGACTCCTTAAAAGCCTAATGATATACATTTCTACCGTCATGCTACTGTAATAGATAAGTGAGTCATATTAAGCCATAGTACAATGTATTGGGCAGAAAGTGAAGAGCAGTGATGGCATAAGGGACAGGACTAATCATTGACTAGTTAATGCATCTTTTCCAGAATTTGCATTAAAATATTTCAGAAAGTAGGTGGAATGTATAATCACATACATGTACATATGTAAAGTATATAATATACATAACATCTGAAATGTGAGTCATCAGCATTTTGAAGTCATATAAAAAAGAGTAACTGCCCAGTTTGATATTTATAAATGTATTATCAAGATGAATAGAACAGATGACCCTCTCAATGACAAAGGTACTTATACCTCACTCCCTGCAAGGGTGTCAGGAATTTCTCACCAAAAAAATGTCCAAGCAAGTGTAGTTCCTGGTCCTGTTCATGAAGCTAATGCTTTTTTAGAATTGCTGTCACCTTCCAAAGGAATAGAATAAAGATCTAAAGGGGCTGGGGATATGGCCTAGTGGCAAGAGTGCTTGCCTCGCACACATGAGGCCCTGGGTTCAATTCCCCAGCACCACATATACAGAAAATGGCCAGAAGTGGCGCTGTGGCTCAAGTGGCAGAGTGCTAGCCTTGAGCAAAAAGAAGCCAGGGACAGTGCTCAGGCCCTGAGTCCAAGTCCCAGGACTGGCCAAAAAAAAAAAAAAAAAAAAAGAATAAAGATCTAAAAAGCTAACTTTTCTTTAATGTACTGCAGGCCAGTGATAAACTACAAAATAACCTATTATTTTATCAACTGTTTACATCAGTTATTTGCAGATTGATAATTATGTTACTCAATTACAACTGTATGTGTATTTTAACATATTACTACCATTTCAGAGACTTTATAAATATGTACATATAAATAAGAAGTGATGATTAAATTTAGACACTACAAATACCTAAATGTTTTCATTACTCTTTTATGGAATTGGAGAACTGATATTCAAAAGAAATAATTTAAAGAACTGATAATAAACATGAATTTAGAAACGGTAATTTAAATTATTTATGAATGTTATATTTAAATTTAGTAGTTTTATAATGCAGTACTTGCTAAGAGGCTGAATGAATATTGCATGTTTAGGTTTAAAGATTTGATGGTCTGTAACTAAAATTCAAATGCTTTTCTAAAACCTTTGTTTCTATATTATGTTTTTACATTTCTTCTTTTGTGTGTGTACTCATCCTTATGCTTCAATTCAGGCTGTTGTGCTATCTTTTGACTTTTTCACTTTCTCACTAAAGGCTCTACTCATCACTTGATCCAAGCCTCCAGTTCTGCATTTTGCTGGTTATTTTGGAGATGATATTGAGCAGACTTTTCAATTTAGGCTACGTTCAAACAGATCCTCAGATTTCAGCCTCCTAAATACCTCTAAGATTTCAAGCATGAGCTAATTGTGCCTGCTTATTTCTTAGTGATCAAACAAAAAAATAAAACATGATAGTCATATTTCTAAAACCTCTTGTTTTTCATGAGGACATTCTTTGTTTGTGCAATTCTTAAAAACAGTTGTGTTCGTTCCACTATACAAAACCAATGGCAAGCTTCTTTCCTCCCAGCCTGCCCTATTTGCCCTATTTGCCTTGTCTTTGGCATAAAAGAACAACTCAATGAAAAGACATGGGGATGTGTTTAAAATAGGTTTAATCTGGTTCCTTTATTTTAAGAGTTTATACATGTTAATTTAAGTGACTTCAATTTGTAATCTTTTTTTTCTAGATAAGTTCAATCAAAAATCACTAAACGTAAAACAATAACAACTTGTTTCTTTATACTGCTCATCTTACTTTGGGAGACACACAGAAGTCAAAGAACATAGATCTTTAACCCAAGGTATATGAAATGTGAGGATGGAGAAAATATAACCAGGCTTCTACTGATTATAATCAAATACAACAATAAATAGAATGGGAGATATTTTAAACTTTATGATGCTACAGAAAGGAAAGAAAAGGGGCTGGGAATATGGCCTAGTGGCAAGAGTGTTTGCCTTGTATACATGAAGCCCAGGGTTCGATTCCCCAGCACCGCATATATAGAAAATGGCCGGAAGTGGTGTTGTGGCTCAAGTGGCAGAGTGCTATCCTTGAGCAAAAAGAAGCCAGGGACAGTGCTCAGCCTAGGACAGGCAAAAAAGAAAAAATAAAAATAAAAAAGGAAAGAAAAGATTAATTACTCAAAGATCTTAAAAGCAGGAAGCATTTTGTCATTCCTAATAAGCCCAAAAATACAATAGTCACAGTAATAATAATCACAAAATATATAGTACCTTAATATTTAATGAGCCCTCTCATATTCACTATCTCATCTGTTTCTTTAGTCTTGTGTCATATTCAGAACTATCATTAACAGTCTGATGACAGACATCTTGTAACATCACTGACTAACTATTTAAAAATTAGTACCATATGTGAATTCCAGTCCATAACTCCTAAATAAGCACAAGTTTTGTTTTCTGATGAAAAATAAAATAGATTCAACAAAAGAAGCCATTTTGACTTTCCTAAAATACAGACAAGAAAAGGAACTTTATCATCATATTCCTGTGTATCTCTCTCGAATGTGTTGAAAATACTTTTATCTCTTAAAAAGTACATGGCTTTGAATAATTTATGAATATAATAGTCAGGAACCTGGTTTTATAGCTTTCTGGACAGATGGCTCTGTCAGCAAAGCCAAACACTATTTTTATGAAGTTTCAGCTGAATGTCAAAAGGAAACGTATCCTACTAAAATATTAACTAACACCACCTCATTCCTAATATATAAGGAAGTAATTATGAATGTGAATTTTAACCATTATCAATACAATATTCATTTAGGAATTTAAACACCCACCATATTGAGTATATATAAAGGATCCTTTAAATAACCATACCCAATCTCCTTATTTTTGAAACCTAGAAAACTTAAACATTACTCATTAATTTACACATCTAATTAACTTGCTTCCTGAATAAAGGGCTCTGTTTATAGTTAATGCACGTAAAGTTTTTACATATCTCTTTGTGTGTGTGGTGGAGTGAAGGGTGGGGGTGAAGTTGGGCGATGCCATTCTTCAAGCTTAAACTCAGGACTAGAGTCCTGAGTTCTGGTGTCTGCATCCTGGGTGCTGCCCATGTGCTTTTTTGCTGAAAGCTAGTGTTATCTACCACTTGAACCACAGCTCTACTTCTAGCTTTTTGGGTGCTTAATTGGAGATGAGTCTCACAGACATACTTGCCCAGGCTGGCTTTGAACCTCAGTCCTTAGATCAGAGCCTCATGAGAAGTTACAATTTCCTGAGTGAGCCAATGGAGCCCTGCAATTTCTTTTCATTTCAGTCTCTAGTATTCTCAGAACAATTTAGCATATTTATGACCCTATATAATATATAATCTCAATAGTAAATATTAGTTGTATGCTCCCTTGATATTCAAAATAAATATTGATTTACTACATAATATATTGTAAATACTCTTATAGGTACCTAGTGTTTTGAGACAAATTATATGAACATTTAGATTAGATGAGATGAACATTTGATTTAGGTTACATGAAAGTTGCAGGTTTTTTTTAAAGGATTTGTTCTGTATTTAGTTTTGTCTTTTGGCATAATGATCCAGAATATAATTCTGATTATACCATTGGACAGTAAACATCCTGTACAAATATTTTTTTGAAAATGATGTTAAAAAACACTTATAAAACATTCAGTATACTGCCAGCAACTATGTGACAGGCTTTATGGGCCTCAGTTTGAATAATGTGCACGTGAAACTATAGCAGGTAGATAATCAACCACACACACGCACACACACACACACACACACACACACACATCGCTGGTTATTTATTTTTATGTCTTTACTTAATTTGGTATTACTGGGGTTTGACTTTATGGCCTCACACTCACTCAGCTTCATTATTCAACAGGGGCTCTGCCACTTGGGCCACATCTCCAGCCCTATTTTTTGCTGATTAGTTTTACAGGGTGAACTTTTTTTCATGGATTGCCCTCAAACCACCATCTTCTCAATCAACTTTCTGAGCCACTAGAAACAAGCATGAGCCAACAGTGCCTGCCCTTTCCCACCCATTTTAAATCACCACACCAACTACCAATATCAGTAAGTAATAAAAGATTTTGCAGGACCAGGGCTACAGTGCTGTTTTCATTTCTGACACTCTGAGGCTAGATTATATGCCATTACATGGCACACATTCTTTGATAGTGGTAAAGAATTAACTACAGTACCCCAAATTTACAGTATAAGAAAAATCTTGCAAATAATTCAAATTATATGAGGAAGAGTTTGATTTTGCTATACTTTTCCATGATAGGAAACAGAGAAGTCAATATTGACATCATAAAACACATACCAACTTTATAAGTAAAATGTCAGAATTACTAATTAATAAAGATTTTGAGAAGCTATTAGTGGTGACACTGCTATTGAAATAGCATTAGTTATAAATTAATTATGATTAACAAAGTATTTTATTTCTATTTCAAAGAACTATCAATGTATAAGCTATGCATGTGTAAGAAAAGGGAATCATTCTGATTTGGTAGTGATGGCCACTTTGCTGGGAGATAGGGGCCCTAACTAGGCATCTTTAATAATGGTAATAATATTTTGAGAAGATGGAATCTAATAGTTGATGACAAAAGCACTTGATTCTAAGGGCATAACATTATTGAGTAAGATTTAAGCTCATTTCTAGCTGTTTAATTTTCATTTACTTGAATACTTTTAACAAATATTATATAGTAACATACATAATCTGTTCATTATAAAACAAATTTATAGATAATTCCAGTCAAATAAAACTTCATCTAATTTACTTATACTATGTATGGCTTCCAATAGTTAGATGAGCCTTTGTAAATGTTTCTATGATAAATTTACTCCACAATCAGGAGAGGAGAATTTTCTATGTCTCCAGATAGTCCATTACTTCTAGATTAAATCAATTTGCCTGCAGCTATCTTGTGTTTGTTTTCCTTTACTCTGCATGATCTCTGTGTGCTGCACTCATGACATTGTAAGTATTATCAATTTGTTCCATTGTATACATGGCCATAATTTGTTTATTCTGTCACTGATGGCCTCATTGTTCACATATTGGTTCCAACAAGTACTTCCAAAAAACAAAAAACAAAAAACACAATTCTATGGGGATGCTTTTCTTTTATAGTTTATTCTTTCTGTGATCTACAGGAGGAAATCTAAATTAACAATTTTCCTTTATGCTGCATTATGTTTTGTATTCTACATTTTCTGCCTTAATTCAATTCTTCACATTTTATATATGCTATAACATAAAGATTAGGGATCTTTGTTTTCACATATTCAAATATTTCAGAAATGTCTCTGATTTTTGCTGTAACTAACACCTGAGATAATCAGGTTATAAACAGAATAGTTTTATTTTAGATTACTTTTAGAAAATTTAGCTCTTTACATTGGGCATTTAATGGAGCATATATTAGAGCAAAATCATGGCCAGAAAATAAGGTAGAGAAAAAGAAGAGTGGGCTTATTTCCCATAATCCTCTTCAAAGATATGAATTTGATGACCTGCACACTTGTCACTAGGATCCATTCTTAAAAACTTCCAAATTGTGCCAAGCTGGAAACCATTATTTTTTTATTTGTACATATTAATTGTATAAAACTCACTCATTATGCTTTTTCTATATATGAAAAAAATATACGTTGATCAAATTCCTGTGTTTTACTGTTATCCCATACTTCTTTTATCAGTATACATACATCTGTCAAGTACTTTACTCATATTCATCCCTTTTCACCTTCAACTTTTACCTTTCCCCATCCCTCCACCTCCCACCACTGAGTAGTCCTTATTTTATACCTATGACATTATTGCTATGTTTCAAATTTAGATCCTACATGTGAGAATATTTGTTATTTGTCTTTCTCTACCTGTCTTATTTCTTTTTTTTTTTTTTTTTTTTTTTTGGCCAGTCCTGGGCCTTGGACTCAGGGCCTGAGTACTGTCCCTGGCTTCTTCCCGCTCAAGGCTAGCACTCTGCCACTTGAGCCACAGCGCCGCTTCTGGCCGTTTTCTGCATATGTGGTGCTGGGGAATCGAACCTAGGGCCTCGTGTATCCGAGGCAGGCACTCTTGCCACTAGGCTATATCCCCAGCCTCTACCTGTCTTATGTCACTTAATATTGTGAGCTCCTGTGCATTTGTCCTGTAAATAACAAAATTTCAGTCATTCTTATGGCTTCGTAATACTATATAGCCTTCATCAATTGATGGGCACATAGGCTGATTCTGTTGTATTACCCCTGTGAACAAGAACACTACTGATACACACATAGCTATTCAGATATCTTTGTTGTATTCTGACTTAATTCTTTTGGATAAATGCCAAGGATTGGTAAAGCAGTATCATATGGTACTTATAGTTTTAGATTTTTTCTGAGAAAACTCTCTATTGGCTACAGTTAATTTAAATTCCTATCAACAGCAAATAATTACTTCATTCCCCCATCCCTATCAGCCTTTTTTTTTTTTTTTTTTTGGTCTGTTTTTAATCTGACTTAGATGAGGTGAAACCTAGTATATTTTTTTTATTTGAGTTTTTGTTTCTTATTGATAAAAATGTCAATTGTTTTTTCACCTATTAGCCATTAGTACTTCTCCATTTGATAACTAAATTCCTTTGCCAATTTATTAATTATTATGTGTTCTTTGGGTGTTTAAGTTTTGGAACTCTTCATATGGTCTGCACAGTAATTCTTAATCTGGTGAATAGCTGGCAGATATTTTCTCTCATTCTGCATGATGATAGTGATGATTCTGATGATTATTTCTTTTAGTATGAATGAAGTTCTTAATTTCATGCGTTGCATTTTGTGAATTTTCACTCTTTCTAAGTAATTGGAGTCTTGATTAAGAAAAAATGGTTACCTATGTTCTTAATTTAAAAAATAACACAACAAATCCTTATGTTTCCCTGAAGTAATTTGAGTCTCAAGTGTGAAATATAGAATTTGATCCATTTGGGATTAATTTTTGTGCAAGATAATAAAGAAGGATCTTGTTTAAGTCCTTACATATGAATATTCAATTTGGGGGAGCAAGGTGTTAACATAGACTTCGTGAGGTACAACAGATAGGAACACTAGTTGTCTATTGTTTATTTTTAGACATTCTGGTAAATTAATTGACTCCACATGTAAGTCCTATTTCTTAGTTGTTTTTGTTTATTGATCTACAATTTTCATCCTTATACCATGATGTCCTGAGTATTACAATTTATTATAGCACATTTTAATAATATGTAACATAAGTCTTCTTTTTGTTTTGAAACAGACCTTTGTTTTCTCACATGGCCCTTTGGCTTACAACTTGTGCTCTACCACTTGCAATCTTCTAGTCCAGTATTTTTGCTAGTTAATTGGAATTATAGTCTTTTGGACTTTTTGTCCACACTGGCATCAAACCTTGATTTTTAAGTCTTAGGCTCTTGAGTAGCTAGGATGACAGGAATGAGTCACAGGGATCTGGATTTTTAAAAATAAATTTTAACAATTCTAGGTACTACTCATTGCTAGAACAAAGAACTTAAGGTTCAGCAACATTTATTAGCTTCTACTAATTTTGAGTAGAAGATCTAAGAGTAAGCATTCATCCTACTACTCATGAGGTCTCTAGTAATAACTAGCTGAAAACTTTCCCAATCTACTAAAAGATTATCTCGCTATCTGGACAATGATGATATAAACTTAAACTCATTTCTTTCTACATAGATTTATTTTAATTTTGGATCAAGAAATAATGCTTATTTATAAGTTTGCATATTTATATTATTTCAAATTAATAAAAATAACATTTAGAAGGAAAAATAAAATTAACGTTTTATTTCTCTAATTTTCTCTGTGAAAGATGTTACATTTTAAAGAAAAAGTGAGACCTGTCATTTTGGAAAACCTAAAGAATAACTACTCTGAATATCTAAGATAGAAATAATACTGTTAGAAAATTACCAAGAGAGACCTTATAAATTTCATTATGATTTCTAGGAATGGTTATAGAAGAATTGTATACTTAAATTATGTTAGACCACTTAATTGATTTTTCTCAATATATATCTGAAAAATCCCATTACTTCTCTGTTCTGGATGAGTCTAAGAAACCTGCCCAGCAATCATAAATGCTGCATTCAACTTGCTAGCTCTCTACTTTGCATGCTATTGGGCTACAGACCCTTGACAAAGTAGAAGGTATGGCATAAATTTCTCACTTATAAAACTAACTATTGATGGGAAAGCACACACAGAAAATACCCACTTCCACATTTAAAGCAATATCCCTTGGAATACAAATAAGGACAATAAGGCATACCATACTGTTACTTAGATTAGCAAAGCAATATTTCTAATTGAATTGTGAGGAAAAAAGTCATAATGTTCACAAAAAGGAATCACCTCTTCCACATTCTTTTCCTGGTTGTTGTTTCTTAGATACATTCACTCATATAAGGATTCTTGCCAAAGTGATCTGGCTACTGTTGCAGCTATGAAAGGCAGGTATATTTTATACAAAGACTTTGTCAGAATTGATTCATTTACTGTACATTTTCCTCCTCTTCACAAATGGAGACCTAGAGCTGATGGTCTCAGAGCAGATGATGCAGAATTGAGAGATGCAGAATTCGGCCATGAAAGTATCTGTAGCAAGCTAACTATAGTCTACATATGAAGTTAAAGTGAAGTAATCACTGGATTTTTTTAAAAAAAAATTTAATTTGTATCTAACATAATTTCAGAACTGGATTTACTGACTAATTATGAATGAACATCAGGGGCAGAAAAAACCAGAAGGTCTAACAACTTGAAGTAACACTAGTGATTCTTCAAACTAGCTTTTTAGTTTGTTGCAGATTATGCTATCATTTTTCTGTTTACTCTAATTTTAGACAAAGATTGTCCCTTTGGAAGTGTTGATGTACCTATTATGAGATCTGGGGTATTCTGGGGGCATGAACATTTAGATTATAATTAGAGTCATTAAACATCCCAGTATGTCAACATTCACTATTAACCCTAGATCAGAAAAATAAATCCATTCTATGTAACTAAGTCTCTCAAGTAATTAAGGAAACTTCCCTCATTAGAAAAATTCAGAAACTATTTCTTAATTTGGTGTCTCCCCAACTTATTTTTGGGACAGGTACATGACAACAATAAAAATGCTGATCAGGAAAGTAGTAACTGGTTCTTGTGATCCAAGCTATTCAGGAATCTGAGAACTGGAATAATCACAGTTCAAATTTAATCCAAGTAGAAAAGTCAGTAAGATTCCAGCTTCAATTAACCATCAAAAAGATGGCCTGGAGGCATTTCCCCAGTGCTAGAGCATCAACCACATAAAAAAAGACAAGTAGATAAACCCTAAGTTCAAGATTCAGTATGCACAGAATAAAAGAATGTTGATCAAATCCCTATATGTTGGTTTATATAATAGCCCTCCATAGGAATAGAAAAGAAGAGCCTATGACATTAAAATACTTAACTATTACTTAGGTATAAAATATAAAAATGAATTAGAATCCAGTGAAATCTTCTTTAAGCCAATATCACCTGCCTTCCTACACAATAAACTTAGTTGAAGGTATTATCTTTGGAAGTGACACTGTGGCTCAAAGTGGTAGAGTCTAGGAGCTAAAAAGGGCTAAGAAACAGCACCCAGGCCCAGAGTTCAAGGCCCACAACTAACAAAATAAAATAAAATAAAATATTTTTAAAAAGATATTGTCGGAGAAGAGGAAGATTGTGCGGCCACAGTAGGGAGGTACACTGACTAGCTCCAAGTGAATAGCGAGCTGGGAACTCCAGCACCCAACACCCCATCAAGAATCCAGCAAAACCAGCAGACAGAAGCAGTGGAGAAATGCAGGAAAACAAAAAGGAGCAAAAAAGAAGAGCCAAAAACCTACACAGAGCTGGAGAATCTACGGGGCACCCTCCCCCTACCAGCCCACCCTGGCCCGAACAGGGCTAGGCTGGGAAAGGGGACCCGGCAATCGGCAGACCGATGGCCGGGAGTGCAGAGTCCAGACAGCGGGACTCCACGGACACTAGGGAGAGTGCGGACCAAGACATACGGCCATGGTGGCGACGGGAAGTTGGGGCCCACACCGGGAACGGACAGATGTAAGCATCTGGGGAACCCAGTGGTGCAGAAGGAGAGAGCCGGGGACGCCATCACTACCTTTAGCCACACCCGAAAGACCAACGGCGGCGCGGGACACACACACAATCCAGGACCAGTGAGTCCTCCATTACCCCCTCCCCCAACGGGAGATCAGCTTTCAGAGACCCAAACCCTACAAAGAAGCTAGATCTCCCTCCCTCCCCCTCCCCCAATGGGAGATCAGCTTTCAGAGACCCAAACCCTACAAAGAAGCTAGATCTCCCTCCCTCCCCCTCCCCACCCCAAGGGAACAAAGAACCCCCAAATCAGGCGGGAAGCTCCCATTAGGCACTGGGAAGTCACAGGAGTTTAGCAGGGGAAGGGCAAAGCAGCCCCAAGGCCGCCCAAGATCCTGAACTGGCTGAATCGGCCCTTCCTCCTTCCCAACAGGGGCCAGGGGATGGCCGGCAGTGCAAGTCCCACCCGAGGTGCCTGGACCTCGCGGAATTTTACAACTAAAATCACAGGGACTGGTGGGCAATACCAGCACAACAGGGACACCTGGGCCTGATCACGCACCCCCCCCTTGCAGCGGAGGCACAGTCTGAGGGCACTAACCCGCACCTGGACAGTTGATCCCACTGGGCCCCACACATACCACCCCCCACAGCAGACTCGCGGGAGGGCGCAAGCACAACCCAACAACCCGGGGCTCGCTCTGATAGGTTTACCCTGCTCAGGTGGATGGTGCTGCCACAGCGGCAGCACACAGGTGGGCGGGGCTCCCAGCGACAGCGCCTGCTCTGGTAGGCACGCCTACACAGCAGGGCAGAGCTGTCCATTGGCCCGTGCCAATTGGCGCATTCCGCAAAAGTGGGTGGGCCACCCCTCAACAACAACCTCCCCGGAGCAGTCTACACAGGAAGGCAAACTGCATGAGAGGTGAACTCCTCTGACCAAGATACAGGGTGGAAAAAAGAACCAAAGAAGAGATAAGCCTCCACACCACGCTGAATCAGCGACCAGCAAACCCCCAACAGGGGCATGCTAGGGTCAGCACAGCACAGCGCCAGGACACTGTCCCACAGAGAAAGACACAGAACCTACCGCCCCCCAAGAGCAGGGAGAGTGACCACCTCAGCAACAACCGAGAAGGTCACGCTCACCCATTGGGAAGCAAGGTTCAAAGCCAAACCCAAACCCAGAGCCAGGACACCAGGACACAAGGCTCCCACTGGCGGACCAGCGGGAAACAACACAAAACCAAACCAGAGAAGCCACCCACAGATCCTCAGATGCGCAAATCACAAAGAAATATAACACAATTCATCAAAGAGCAAGCAAACTCACCAGCTCCAAAATGCAGCATGACTGAAGAGGAGATGGAGAATAAAAAAGCAAATGAGGCCATGTTAACAGAAATAAGGAAAACTGTCAGAATCAAAATCAGAAAACAATTCCAGGAGTTTAGAGGGGGAAGTCTTGAAGGACATCCAGGAAGCCAAGAAAGAAATGGAAGCAAAAATGGATACAATGCAAGCCTTCTTTAAAGAAGACCTTAATATCCTGAGACGTGAAATGCATGAAAAAATAGATTTAAAATACAACTCTTCAAAGGAAGTAATTTCCACAATCAGAGCTGATCTGAAAACCATAAATAGCTCTCTGACATCCATCAACTCCGCAATTGAATCCACAGGACAAAGAATCGACCATATGGAATCCAGAATCTCTCTCTTGGATGATGAAGCAGCCGACAACAACCAGAAAATTACCACACTCCAAGAAACAGTGAAGCTTCAGGGAAGACTAATCCAGGAACTAATGGACAAAGACAAGAGATATAATTTGCGCATAACGAATAGAAGAAGGAGCCAAATACCACAGCAGAGGTCTTCATCATATTTTCAATAAAGTTATTGCAGAAAACTTCCCCATTCTCACAAAGGACCCCTTCAGGTAACTGAAGCCTATAGGACACCTGGCAGGCCAGACCCCAGAAAAGCCACCCCAAGGCACATAATATTCAAGACTTCAGATCTCAAGAATAAAGAGCAAATTCTGAATGTAGCCAAAGTGAAGAAAGAAATTTTCTACAATGGGAAGAGGATTCGAATAACAGCAGACCTCTCCACACAAACCTGCCAAGCGCGAAGTTAGTGCAAGAACACCATCCAAGCACTACAAGCTAACAATATGCAACCTCGGATCAAATATCCAGTGAAAGTGGAGTTCACATTCGAAGGGAAAACCAGATCTTTCCATACCAAAGAGGATCTAAAGGAGTATGTGAATAAAAAACAAGTCCTACAGCTAATTCTAAGAGGGGAAACCTACCTAACAGAGATCGTACAAGAGACACAGACAGAAACAGAAAGAAACTACAATAGCTAAAGCCCAACAGAAAGAACAGCTCACTAAAAACAAGGAGAAAAAAAAGAGGAAAAAACAGCCCAACAAGAAAATGGAAGGAGAAAAAACACGCTTATCCTTGATCTCTTTGAATATAAATGGTTTAAACTCTCCGATAAAGAGGAGCAGACTGGCAGAATGGATCCACAAACAAAAAGTTGACATCTGTTGTCTACAAGAGACACAAGTTACAGCAAGGGACAAAAACAGGCTCCAAATGAAAGGATGGAGCAAGATCTTCCAAGCAAACACACCTACCGAAACGGCAGGTGTAGCCATCCAGATCTCAGACAAGCTGGACTTTTCATTAAAATCAACTCAAAAAGACAAAGAAGGACACTACATATTAATGCAAGGAAAAATCCAGAATCAAGACATCACGGTGGTAAATGTATACTCACCAAACAAAAGAGGCCCTACGTATGTCAAGCAAATTCTCACAGAATTACAGAACAAGATAGACCCAAACACAATCATAGTGGGTGACTTTAATACCCCACTCTCTCCAAGAGACAGATCCAACACCCAGAGGATCAGCAAGGGAGCTGAGGACCTAAGTAACACCATATCCCAAATGGATCTGACAGACCTATATAGAATCTTCCACCCTACACCTTCTTCTCAGCAGCCCATGGATTATACTCCAAAATAGACCATGTCATAGCCCACACAAAGAACCTCAGCAAACACAAAAGTATTGACGTCATCCCATGTAGTATATCTGATCACAGTGGATTAAAGGTAACCCTCAATAACAACAGTTACCACAGAGGCTATACACATTCGTGGAGGCTAAACCCCACACTGTTATCCAACACTTGGGCCACAGACCAAATTAAAGATGAAATCAACGAATTCATATGCCACAATGACAATGAAAATACATCACAAAAAACCTATGGGACACAGCTAAGGCAGTACTGAGGGACAAGATCATCACCCTCAGCACTCACATTAAAAGAATGGAAGCAGAGCAGGTGAATAACCTCACGATGAAACTAAAACAATTGGAGAAACAAGAAATGACCAAATCTAAATCGACTAGGAAGAGAGAGATCACAAAGATTAAAGAAGAGATAAATCTGATTGAAAATAGAAAGACCATTCAACAAATAAATAAGACTAAAAGCTGGTTCTTTGAGAAAATAAATAAAATTGACAGACCCCTTGCAAGAGTTACAAAAAAAAAGAAGAGAAGAGACTCATGTATGTAAAATTAGGGACTCCACCGGAAAAATTAAAACAAGTACACACGATATTCAAACAATCATAAGGAGCTATTTCCAAAACCTCTACTCAGCAAAAAACAATAATTTTACAGAAATGGATCAATTCTTAGAGAAGTACAAACTGCCCAAACTGAACCAAGAAGAAATAAATCAATTAAATAAACCAATAACTTACAGTGAGATACAGGAGGTAATCAAGAACCTCCCAAGAAAGAAAAGCCCAGGCCCAGACGGATTTACCAACAAATTCTACAAAACCTTTAGCGAGGAGCTAATACCAATACTCCTCAAACTCTTCCATGAAATAGAAACAGGGGGAGAAATCCCAAACTCATTCTTTGAAGCTAATATCATACTCATTCCCAAACCAGGCAAAGACCTAATAAAAAAAGAGAACTACAGACCAATATCACTAAAGAACACAGACGCAAACTCCTCAATAAAATATTAGCTAACAGGATCCAGAAACTGATCAAGAAAATTATACATCATGACCAAGTAGGCTTCATCCCACAGTCACAAGGATGGTTCAACATCCATAAATCAATCAATGTAATTTACCACATAACAGAACTAAAATCAAGAATCACATTGTTATCTCAGTCGATGCCCAAAAAGCCTTTGACAAAATAGAACATCCAGGGCTGGGAATATGGCCTAGTGGCAAGAGTGCTTGCCTCCTACACATGAAGGTCTCGGTTCGATTCCCCAGCACCACATATATGGAAAATGGCCAGAAGGGGCGCTATGGCTCAGGTGGCAGAGTGCTAGCCTTGAGCGGGAAGAAGCCAGGGATGGTGCTCAGGCCCTGAGTTCAAGGCCCAGGACTGGCCAAAAAAAAATTAAAATACAACATCCATACTTATTAAAGGTTTTGGAGAGAACAGGAATAGATAGAAGACTCCTCAAAACAATAAAAGCCATATACAACATATACAACAACATATACAACCAATTGCTAATATCATATTAAATGGAGAGAAACTTAAATCATTCCCCCTAAATTCAGGAACAAGAAAAGGATGCCCACTCTCCCCACTTCTTTTCAACATAGTGCTGGAATCCCTAGCCATAGCAATAAGGCAAGAGGAGGACATCAAAGGGATCCACATCGGCAAGGAAGAAATCAAGTTATCCCTATTCGCAGATGACATGATCTTATACCTGAAGGACCCAAAAAAACTCAGTCCCCAAACTCCTACACCTAATAAACCATTTTGGCAAAGTAGCAGGATACAAAATCAATCCACAAAAGTCATCAGCTTTTCTGCACACCAGCAATATACAAATAGAAAAGGAAATTATGGAAACAATTCCATTTACAGTAGCCAAAAAAATAATAAAGTACCTAGGGATCAACTTAACCAAGGACGTGATGGACTTATTTAATGAAACCTATAAAAATCTAATAAGGGAAATCAAAGAAGACACATGGAGATGGAAAGACCTCCCATGCTCATGGGTAGGCAGAATCAATATAGTGAAAATGGCCATATTGCCCAAATTGTTATACAAATTCAATGCAATCCCTATCAAAATCCCAGCCACATTCTTCATTGAAATAGAGAAAGCAATCCATAAGTTCATATGAAACAGCAAAAGACCTAGAATAGCCAAAGCAATTCTAGGCAAAAAAAAAAAAAAAAAAAAAAAAAAAAAAAAACAGTGCAGGAGGTATCACAATACCAGAGTTCAAGCTCTACTACAGGGCCATCATAACAAAAACAGCCTGGTACTGGTATAAAAACAGATCGGAAGACCAATAGATTAGAATTGAAGATCCAGAAATAAAACCGCACTCTTACAGTCAGCTGATATTCGACAAAGGAGCTAAAGACATACAATGGAATAAACATAGCCTCTTCAACTACTGGTGCTGGGAGAACTGGGCAGCCATATGCAGAATACTCAAAGTAGACCCAAGCCTATCACCATGCACCAAGATCAACTCAAAATGGATCAAGGACCTCAATATCAGACCTGAAACCCTGAAACTACTGAAGGACAGAGGAGGAAAGACGCTAGAACTTATAAGCACAGAACGAAACTTCCTGAATAGAGTCCCAGGGGCACAACAAATAGGGGAAAGACTCGACAAATGGGACTACTACAAATTAAAAACTTTCTGCACAGCTTATGACATAGCCACCAAAACAGAAAGACAGCCAACGATATAGGAAAGGATATTTACCAGCACAGCAACAGACAAAGGCCTAATATCTGTCATCTACAGAGAACTCAAAACACTAAGCCCCTCCAAGCCCAATAAAACAATTAGGAAATGGGCAAAGGAGCTAAAGAGAGACTTCACAAGAGAAGAAAGAAAAATGGCAAAGAAACATATGAGGAAATGCTCAACATCCCTGGTAGTAAAGGAAATGCAAATTAAAAACAACCCTGAGATACCACCTCACTCCAATTAGAACGGCCTATACTCTGAACTCAGGCAACAACAAATGCTGGAAGGGAATGAGGAACCCTTCTCCATTGTTGCTGGGAGTGCAAATTAGTACAACCACTTTGGAGAACAATTTGGAGGTTTCTCAAAAAGCTCAATACAGACCTACCCTATGACCCAGCCATACCACTCCTAGGCATCTATCCAAAACAGCAAACCCCAAGATATCAAAAAGACATTTGTACTTCCATGTTTATCGCAGCACAATTCACAATAGCAAAATATGGAAACAACCCAGATGCCCCTCCACAGACGAATGGATCCAAAAAATATGGTGCCTATACACAATGGAATACTACATAGCGATTAGGAATGGTGAAATATTGTTATTCTCAGGGAAATGGTCAGAACTCGAACAAATAATGTTGAGCGAGACAAGCCTAGAACACAGAAAACAAAGGGGCATGATCTCCCTGATATATGACTGTTAAGAAAGGGAGACTGAGAGAGAGTAGAGACCAAGTCTGTGAAACCAAAAACTGCTTGTCAAATAGTATTTCCCACAGGATTGGGGCAGAGACCCAACATTATGTAACTAAAACCAAACAACTATTCAACACATAAAGGTCAAAAATTGACCTCTCAGTGGAATACAATAGCTCAAAATCTATGTATGTACTTTCATATAAGACTACTGTCGACATATTGTCTAATATCGACATTGCATTTAAAGCCCTACGCGAATTTTCTTGGGCTTGGCCACGTGGATACTGTATATGTTGTTGATACATTGTATATTGTATATATGTCTACCTGACCTAGAGACGGGAAAGAAAAACAGGGCATAAGATATCGCAAGAAATGTACACACTCCCCTACTATGTAACTGTACCCTTTTTGCACAACACCCTGTCCAAAAAATTTGTGTTCAATTAATAAATAAATTAAATAAAAAAAAAAAAGAAGTGTCTGGGAGGTGCAGTCAGGGGGACTCACGAGGCAGTTTGGAGGCGCTGGGGCTCATCCAGGGAACAGGTGTGGATGATTGAAATAAGGGTGGGGACCAGGGCAGGTATTGCCTTCCAAAGACATTTGTCCAGATTAGATTCTGATATTGGATGTTTTAAAGGAAGATGTAAAAAATAATTGCTCAGAATGTGAGAGAAAATTTAAACATGAGTGCAAGATTTTTGGCTTTAGCCTTCATAGCAAGACTCATTTGTTTGTTTTTGCCAGTCCTGGGGCTTGGGACTCAGGGCCTGAGCACTGTCCCTGGCTTCTTTTTGCTCAAGGCTACCACTCTACCACTTGAGCCACAGTGCCATTTCCAGTGTTTTCTATATATGTGGTACTGAGGAATTAAACCCAGGGCTTCATGTGTACCAGGCGAGCACTTTACCATTAGGCCATATTCCCAGCCAGGAAAGACTCAATTTGAATAGTGGATTTAACAGTCTAGTTTGGTACATTAAGCTATTTTGGTACCCATTAGGCTTTCAAGTTGGGATGTCAATATCAAGAAGAAAACTAGGAAGGTGGGGTACCTAGAGTATAGTATTCCAAGGAGCACTGCATGTCCCACTGAGTCCAATGCAGCTGATAGGTCTAGCAAGATGAGGACTGAAAAATGACAAACCCCATCACATATGAGACAGATGATGTTGATGAATATGATTTCTGTGTAGAAGTGGAGGTAACAGCTTGAATTGGAATTCAGGAATAGTGAATTTCTGGGTTTTTGTGTTAAAATAAAGGAGATCTCTGAAAAAAAAGATATTGTCTTTATCTTTCAATTACTTTTCTACTTTTATATGAAATCAGAAAATCATTATTAAAACTTGAATGCAGTTAATATTATCTATAGATAACTAGTTTAATTTACATTTTACAAAAACTAAGAAAAATTAATACTAATAGTAATGGTGAAAGCCAAGAAAGCTTTTGATTCAATTAGTGATGGAAAAATTGTTCAATATACTATGACCTCAAAAATACTTCTAAGTAGATATAGACCCTATAATAAAGAGAAAAGGCTCATACTATACACATTTTTCAATGTGGTTCTGAAAACTAATTATAAATATCGAAATGTTTTTATTGTTTGAATTACTCAAAGTCCTTGCTAATACCATGAAATATATACTAAATGCCACTTTTAAAAATCTTCCAGTCACAAATGGGACTGCTTCAAACTGCAGAACTTCTGCACGGCAAAGGACATAGCTCGCAAGATAAACAGAAAGCTCACAGAGTGGGAGAAGATCTTCACCGGCTATTCAACGGACAAAGGCCTAATATCTAAAATATATGCAGAACTAAAAAAATTACCTTCATCCAAAACAAAACCGCAAAGAACCAATAGCCCCCTCATCAAGTGGGCTAAAGACTTAAAAAGAGACTTCTCTGATGAGGAAATGAGAATGGCCAAGAGACATATGAAAAAGTGCTCTACATCACTGGCCATAAAAGAAATGCAAATCAAAACAACATTGAGATTCCATCTCACCCCAGTAAGAATGTCCTCTATCAAGAAAACTAACAGTAACAATTGTTGGAGGGAATGTGGCCAAAAGGGAACCCTACTTCATTGCTGGTGGGAATGTAAACTGGTTCAGCCACTCTGGCAAGCAGTATGGAGATTCCTCAGAAGGCTAAACATAGAACACTCCTATGACCCAGCAGCCCCACTTTTGGGTATCTATCCAAAAGACCACAAACATAATCACACTAAAGCCAATAGCACAACAATGTTCATCGCAGCACAATTTGTCATAGCTAGAATCTGGAACCAACCCAGATGCCCCTCAGTAGACGAATGGATCAGGAAAATGTGGTACATGTACACAATAGAATTTTACACCTCTATCAGAAAGAATGACATTGCTCCATTTGTAAGGAAATGGAAGGACTTGGAAAAAGTTATACTAAGTGAAGTGAGCCAGACCCAAAGAAACATGGACTCTATGGTCTCCCTTATAGGGAATAATTAGCATAGGTTTAGGCAAGTCACAGCAGAGGATCACAAGGCCCAATAGCTATATGCTTATGAACACATAAGATGATGCTAAGTGAAATGAAATCCATGTGATGGACATGAGTGATATATCACTGTTGTAACTACTTTCAACGTGCCATGTGTAACTGTAGCTTCTATTATTGATGATCTTCTTGTATCACCCTCCTGTGGTTGTACCTACACTATCTCTGTAATCTTATCTGAGTATATTGGAAACCGTGTATACTGGTATTAGAACTAGGAAATTGAAAGGGAATACCAAAATTGAGAGACACAGGGTAAAAAAAGAGAAAAAAAACTACAAAAGCAATACTTGCAAAACTGTTTGGTGTAAATGAACTGAACAACTCATGGGGGAGAAGGGGAAGGGGGAGGGGGGAGGGGGAATGAGGGATGAGGTAACAAACAGAACAAGAAATGTATCCAATGCCTAATGTATGAAACTGTAACCTCCCTGTAATTCAGTTTGCTAATAAAAACTTAAAAAATTAAGAAAGAAAGCAACAGAAAAAGAAAAATATCTTCCAGTCACATTTGTAAAATCACAATACATAAAATGTCTTTTGAAATTATTTAATTATTTGGATTATTTTGATAAATAGATCCATTTATGAAGCTCCTCAGATTAAAATATTAACTGTTTTTAGTACTGAAAATTACAAATACCTCTTAGCAATGAACCCCAACTGTGTAGTTCTGCTAGATAACTGCAAACCTGCTTTCTATTGATAGAGATTGCATTTGCCTTTTCTGACGCTGTATAGCTACCTTCATTTAACATATTTTCAGAATTTTTCCATCATGTAGTATCTATGGTACTAATCATAAAAACAATATTTAAAAGAGACTGACAAATCTTTCTCAATGATGCATTATAACAGTTCAGATATTTTATTTTCAATAATGGCTCTGCTGATGATGAACCAAACAGGCATTTACAAGCCAGTAAAGCACTCCTAGTCATTGCTTCCTACAAAATGGAGACTTGACTGAAATATTCTGAAATATAGTAATAAAAAATAAATAAGAAAATATAAAAAGGCATCTTTACATGCAGTTCATAGTGGATATTCAATAAAAACAAACAAACATGTTTTCTCTCTTTGTTCCTGGCCTGTATCACATCTTGAACTCAGGGCTGTGCACTGGCTCTGCTTGACTGCTAGATTAGTGTTTTACAACTGGAGCCATACTTCCAGCCAAGCTTTTTGCTGGTCAATTGGAATTGACGTCTTTCATACATTTCTTCCTTGGCTGTCTTCAAATCACAATCCTCTGCATCCCCCAGCCTGCTGAGTAGCTAGGATTACAGGCATGACCCACCAATGTCTAGCTAGTAGTACAATGGTTTCTTAATAATGGTATTCAGGAACTCCATCATCATCTTACATTATTTCAACTAGCAAAAAAGTATCTGGCTTTTCATTTACAGTTTATAAATCAAACTTTTGATGAATTTAATCTATTCCATTTCAATACAAGGAACACTAATTCTTTTTTTTCTTCAAATTTTTATTATCAAACTGATGTACAGAGAGGTTACAGTTTCATACGTTAGGCTTTGGATACATTTCTTGTACTGTTTGTTACCTTGTCCCTCATACCCCCCTCCCACCACCCCTTTCCCTTTCCCCCCCTGAACTGTTCAGTTCACTTTCACCAAACAGTTTTGCAAGTATTGCTTTTGTAGTTGTTTGTCTTTTTTTACTCTGTGTCTCTCAATTTTGGTATTCCCTTTCAATTTCCTACTTCTAATACCAGTATACATGGTTTCCAATATACTCAGATTTGATACAGAGATCGTGTAGGTACAACCACAGGAGGGTGATACAAGAAGATCATCAATAATAGAAGCTACAGTTACACATGGCATGTAGAAAGTAGTTACAGCAGTGATATATCACTCGTGTCCATCACATGGATTTCATTTCACTTAGCATCATCTTATGTGTTCATAAGCGTATAGCTATTCGGCTCTTGTGATCCTCTGCTGTGACTTGCCTAAACCTATGCTAATTATTCCCTATAAGGGAGACCATAGAGTCCATGTTTCTTTGGGTCTGGCTCACTTCACTTAGTATAATTTTTTCCAAGTCCTTCCATTTCATTACAAATGGGGCAATGTCATTCTTTCTGATAGAGGCATAAAACTCTATTGTGTATGTGTACCACATTTTCCTGATCCATTCGTCTACTGAGGGGCATCTGGGTTGGTTCCAGATTCTAGCTATGACAAATTGTGCTGCGATGAACATTGTTGTGCTAGTGGCATTACTGTGATTTTGTTTGTGGTCTTTTGTTATAGATACCCAAAAGTGGGGCTGCTTGTACATTCTAAGTTGGCATTGAAACAACCAACTCTGAACTTTGCAGACTTACCTTTAACAGTGTCATTCTTTTCCATCCTTCCTTCCTTCATTTGGTTGTTCATTAATTCATTGTTTATAAAAAGCACTTCTCTGGTACCTACTATGGTAGGTATCTCCTTCTAAATGCTCGCTTTATTCACATCTCTGCCAGGGATAATTTTCATTGAAAGACTTTTATGGGCACCCAGTCTTGTGGTTCCTACAGTCTTCTTTCCCATCTATCTATTGTATATCCTTTGTTACTCTTATTCTTGTCCATACAAAACACACATTATTTTTTACTCACAACAAAGTGCATGTTTCAAGACAAATCAAGATTTTGTTTTGTATACTACTGTATTCTCAAAATCTACCAAAATGTCAGATGTAGAATAAAAGCTCAGTGAACCGTGATTGATTCAACCTGTGGGACCACAGCTATGTTGACAACACACTTCACTACTCAGAGTTGCCCAGTGAATTGTCTTTCCTTCTCTGTCTCCAAGAAAATGGTTGTTGCCTTCTGTGTTAACACAACATTCTGAGTGTGAATTTCTTAGGGAAGTTGAATAACTCATGCATATTTTTTTTTCTTCTTTTGTGCTCTGCAGTCCTTCATATTAAACTTAAGGTCTTACTTGACTTACTGTACACCTTTTCTACAAAGTAGGTCAAAGATCTTGTATCCAAATAAAGTCAATAATAACAAAACTACTAATCTTAGTGTTTGTTTATATTTTATTGCCATTTCTGTTGCATTATTTTATATTTAAACAAAATAATTATTCTAGGGTGTTTTCCCAGTCAGAAGACTTAACTAAATGTAGTCAAACTTTGTAAATTTTAATAATACTAAAACTTCAGTTAGTGAACCTGAACAGAAGGTCTTGAATAAATCACTGTTAACTTCTTTGTTCTCCTTCTTTTTAACATAGTCTTCACTCAATGGCAGCAAGTGGAGATGTGTTTAGAAAAACATCCATTTCAAATGTCAGATAAAACTTTTTCCAATAGCATGTTTGTTTTTAACATAGAATTTCAAAATAAACTTTATCTTGAGAAAGTAGAAGGAAAGAGAAATTAATCAGAATTAATGTATTTTAAATACAATGGTGAGTAGTTTTATAGACTTATAAATATATATCATAGACATTATTATATAACATTGTATATGGGAGTATCAAAGTAATTAATATTTCATCCAGTACAGTGTAATGAGATTTGTACTTTTCTTTTTCAAAAGAGAAGTAATTAAGGTAGATTATTATTTTGTTCCAAATTTTTTTAATTTGTGTTACCAAAATTTTAAGAGGCTAAGAACAAAGTTCTTCATTCCTATCAGAGAATAAAATGACACTCAAGTTTTCTGAATTCTAGTTTAGTATTATGAGTTGTTTTAAATTTCTGTGGTTTTAAAATATATGCACACTTCTGGGTCAATGAGATAATTTATATCTATCTATTTATTTATTTTTTGCTGATCCTGCTGCTTCAACAACTCAGGAATTAGGTGTTATTCCTGAGTTGTTTTGCTCAAGGTTTGCACTGGGCCACTTGAGCTTCAGCCCCACTTCTGGATTCTTTGGGGGGGGGGGGGTTATTCATTTAGAGATAAAGAATCTCAAGGACTTTCCTGTCCAAATTGGCTTCCAACCTAGATGCTCAGATCTCGTCTCCCAAAATAGCCAGGATTATAGACATGAGCCACCAGATGCCTCAGTCAAGAAAAAGGATTTTAACAAGACAAAGATTACAGAAATTAAAAACAGAGAAAAAGGGAATAAATGAAAGGAAAGAGAAAATATAATCACAAACAGTACAATACAAAACTTCTTGTTTCTGCTTATTGGTGGTCTTTTTGATAAAGATCATTTTATATGATCATATGTACATATCTATTGAGCCCTTGTGATCCTTTCCTAAGACTATCTTCCTTTGTTTTTTTATTTCTGTACACTTTGTCTTGTATATAAGTTAATCTGATTTGGGGAGGGGAATGGGAAGCACAGAAATGGTGGGACAAAGCGTGAATCAGTTCAGCAGTGATACTCAATAGACACTATATTGGAAAGGAACTATACAACTTTGGGGAAAGAGATGTCAGGAGAGGAAAAACTGGGAGAAAATGAGGGAGAGGGTGACACTGTTTTAAAAAGATGTACTCATTACTTTATTCATGAAACTGTAACCACTCTTTACATCATCTTTACAATAAAATTTAAAGAAGAATATAACTTTATCTGAATTCTCAGGGTTTGAAAATAAATAAGATGTTTTTTTCTTGTAAATTTGAACACAATGTGCCTTTGACTTTAGCATTTATTATCAGGCCTGGATGAAAGACAACAGTAATTCCACTCTTCCTTTATAAATGAGTTGCAATTTTGAGTGAATTCAAGTGTATAAAGTTTGTCTTCATGACAAGCTTAATTGATGACAAACACTAATTCAAATTTATCTTTTCTAAACATAATACTATTTGTTTGTTTATTTGTTAATTTATCTCCAAATTAGAGATGAGAGATTCTGTCTTCTCAGAAGACAGAATCTGGCTTGCGTATCAAAGGAGGGATGCCATAGTTTTTCTGGTAAGCAATGTCAGTAAACTAAATAGAGGTACTGAAGGTGCATGCAAGGTACAAGGACACTTCATAGATTGATGGCTGTGCAGTTGATATATGAAAGCTCAATTGAAATTGTACTTGATAAAACAGATAGAAGTAGAGACAACACTCCATGTAAATAAGGCTACAATTTGTGTTTACACAGAAGTCTGAGGCTGGGCTGGGGATATGGCCTAGTGGCAAGAGTGCTTGACTCATATACATGAGGGCCTGGGTTCAATTCCCCAGCACCACATATACAGAAAATGGCCAGAAGTGGCGCTGTGGCTCAGGTGGCAGAGTGCTAGCCTTGAGCGGGAAGAAGCCAGGGACAGTGCTCAGGCCCTGAGTCCAAGGCCCAGGACTGGCCAAAAAAAAAAAAAAAAAGTCTGAGGCAAATTCTGGTTAAGATTTCTTATTAAATTCTCAGAGATAATTTATGAAAGAGAGTGCAACATGAGCCTAGAGAGATAAACCTAGATGGCACTGGGGAAGTCAAATAAATAACATACAGCAAACTACAGAGTTTGGCTATTTTTCTTTTACATTAAATAAGCTTGTGTAGAATTTAAATTAAATTTACAGAGTTGGTCCTGGTGATTCACAACCATAATCCTGGGTATTCTAGAGGTGGAGATCTGATAAGTGAGGTTGGAAGCCAACTCCAACACAAATTCATAAACCTCTTATTTCTGAATACTCTACAAAATCTAGAACTAGAAGTATGGCTCAAGTGGTAGAGCAGAAGCCATGAGCAAAAACTCCAAGAGTTCAAGACTCCAAGTTTAAGCCCAAGTACTGAAACAGAAAGGAAAAATCAAATTCGCATTTTAGAAAAACCACTTAATAGATATGAAGTAGAGAACTAAGTAGTATATAAAATAGATAATTATGTAGAACAGATATAATATATATTAAATAATTTGAACAGTTATGAAGAACGTATGTACTAGAATATATGCCAATTGTACCAGATAATTGACTATTAGTACATAACCAATTATCCCATTATATTCTATCACAGTTTACCATTTGACTTCAATGATGATGATATATACATTTCATTATACAACACTCACTTCTTAAAACTCCAAAAGTTTCATTCTGCTGCAGAATCAAAATCCTGTAATCCAACATCAAGTCCAGGTATAGAGAAAATTCTTTGAGTGGGTTGCTAAAGTATAATTCTTAAGTATATTTAAGTATAACTTCGGTTGTAAAATAGTTTATCATCTTTATGTTACCCAATATCTAATTGTGGGATAAACATTGAATAACCATTATGTATTTGCCTGGTTAAAGAAAAGGAAACTATATTAGAAACACAAAGCTAAATTATAGAAATTTTAAATTCCTGTTGAGATGTCTCTTGGACATTCAAATCTTGAGAAAAATTTTCCATGGCTTTAAGCTTCACTTTCTGGGCTCTTAATTTATTCCAACATCTGATTTTCCAGTTTTCTTTTTCATAAATTACAGTATTTATTTTCAACTTTTATCATCCACCACTGAACATTACGGACCAATATTCTCCCTTTTTTCTCTGCCTCTCTTTCTGTGCTTTTCCTTCTTCTCCTCTTCTTTTCCTCTTTCTTCCCTCTCCTCTTCCTTTCCCACCACCTCCTCCTTTCTTTTTAAATTGTCTTAGCTTTCCAAGTTCATGTTAATGTTGATCTCTGTAAATAATTCATTCCTAATTTTGTGCATCTTCTATAAATCTAGCAGAAATACAATCTATTACACAATGCCACAGCTACAAAACTTTTGAAGATAAGCCTGTTATTCCTTTGGCTTCTATTAAATGGATTAGAAAAATGGCCATTTTGCTCTGCCAAAGCTTTACAAGTTCAAAGATTTTCTGAGGTTCATCCTTTCCTTGTCTGAAGAGCATTGTGATTGAAATTTTCTTTTAGGGATATTTACAAGTGTATTATACTCACACTTTTAACTTCATCTTTGAGCCACATTTTTCTCCTGATAGTACACTGGGTTAGATATTTCTTCATTTGTTTATCTATTTTCCCCTAAGCAATCCACTTATGGCTCACTGTCAGTGTATGGCCTTTTAATGTACTTCTTTCCCCTTCCATTTTACTACAGTCATCTCAAAGGAACCAAATGACGCTTAAAATGATTACAAAGTCTCCTAGCTATATGATCCAACAAAATTAAGTAAACATTTCCTGGGTTTTCTATCTGGACTTGAAAATACAGCCTTTTCTTCCAGTTTCCAATAGCCTTTACTTAGTTTTCCTTTAAGTCTTTACCAAAAGCCCTTATCCAGTTTACCCACAGCTATGTAAAGCCCCTGAAGCTACCTGAAGACCAGTAAGGTTTCTACTAGCATCTTGTCAGAGCTTGCCACCTGATTCCAAAGACATTCCCATGTTTTCAGTCTGAATTATGAGAGCAGCCCACTTACAGGTGTCAGAGTTTACAAGTACTTGTGTTTTCATCTTTATAAAAAGCAACAACATTACATTTATTGACTCATACAGTTTCGATGGGTTAGGAATCCAATCTAACATAGCTGGGCATAGTTGGACATTTCTGGATCAATTTTATAAAGTAGTTCTAATGAAAATATTGTTTAGCATTTCAACTAACTGATGGGAATGCAGAGTCCATTTCCAAGCTCAAGAATGGGAAGGAGAAACAGAGATCTTCATTACTCCACAGCTTGCTCCATTGAGCTACTGAACAAAGGAAAGTGTATGTGTGTGTGTGTGTGTGTGTGTGTGTATGTGTGTGTAGTGCAAGAGACTGAATTTAGGGCCTCAAATATGCTAAGCAGGTACTCTGTCATTGAGCTATATTCTAATGTTATAATATTTGCCCAAATTACTAAACCAAAAGTGTGTGACAATGTGAAAGGCATAAGCAACAGTTTTGTATAAAGTAATCTCAGAGTGAAATATATCATTTCTCTTATTGTATTCTGTTTCCATAAGACAAAACCATCAATTCTGGGCAGAATTTTGCCTTCAAACTTATGATTCTGGGATTCTAATTATCAGTACTTCAGAATGTGAATTTACTGGAAAATATGATATTTAAAGATAAAATTAACGATGTCATACAGATGTGCATTACTTCAATATGATTGGCATAATGAGATGAAAACTAGGATGCAGATAGGGAAAGACAGAAGAGTTCTTGAAAAAACAAATGAAGGGGCTGGGAATATGGCCTAGTGGAAAGAGTGCTTGCCTCGTATACATGAGGCCCTGGGTTCGATTCCTCAGCACCACATATACAGAAAATGTCCAGAAGTGGCACTGTGGCTCAAGTGGCAGAGTGCTAGCCTTGAGCAAAAAAGAAGCCAGGGACAGTGCTCAGGCCCTGAGTTTACAGCCTCGGACTGGCCAAAAAAAGAAAAAACAAATGAAAAGCAGTCATCTACTCACCAAAGAGAGGAGCCAGAGAAGAAATTAATCAGGTTGATATTTTTTAAGGCTAGGAATACCACGTGCTGTGGCCCACACTTTATAATCCCATCATTTGAAAGGCTGACACAAGAGGATTGTGAATTCAAGGCCAACCCCAGGTAGCACAGCAATACCCTATTAAAAAGAAAGGAAGAAGGAAATGAATGCTATTGAAAAATAAGCTCTCTAGAAAAGAATTTGGTGGCCCTTGGCATGGTTATCTTTTAAGAAATGGGTTAAATGCTGTAGCATAATGCATGATACATGTGAGTACAGTGTATTCAGAGACAGTCAAGAATGGGAAGATGAAATTAGACAGAAGTACAAACAAATATCGAAGTGAAAGTTTTGTGTTTTGAGTGTTGGTCATAAAATGCAAGTCTGTAAGGCTTGTGGAATGGGTACTGCCCTTCTTTACCTGTATGGTCATTAGCAGTTGTTAGTTCACTACAGCTGTCTTGTTCTCCCTTCAACCGGTTCTACCTTTCTATTCTTCCAAACACAGACACAGACAGACATGCTTCTTCACACACATACATAGACAATGCAATTCTGTGCTTCTGTCAGAAAGAATGGAATTTCCCCATTCATAAGGAAATGGAAGGACTTGGAAAAAAAATCATACTAAGTGAGGTGAGCCAGACCCAAAGAAACATAGACTCTATGGTTTCCCTCATTGGTAATTATTAGTACATGTCTAGGATAGTCCTAGAAGAAGATCACAATAGCTCAATAGCTATGTCCATATGAACATGTAAGATGAAGCTAAGTGAAATGAACTCCAAGTTATGGAAATAGGTGGTATATCATTGTTGTTATTTTCTACATGCCATGAGAATTTATTCCCTTTTTTTTTTTTGTATTTCTTTCCCACGGTTTTACCCTGATATTACTGTAACTGATTTTAGTACCCTGGATATTGTATATATGTGTATTGGAACTAGGGAAGGGAAAGGGTGTCAGTAACCACTAATTCATTTGTAATATTACTAAAATAGCACTTAGTTATTCTTTTCTTTACTCCTCAATTAATAGTTTTACCATGAATATCCATTCTGATTATGATAAAGATTAATGTTTTGGGGGTTACATAGAATTACTCTATTCTTTATTCATAAACTGTGTGAAAATTTTAAATAAATATTATTTATTATAATTTTCATTTCTTTATTGTCAAAGTGATAATCAGAGGGGTTACAGTTTCACACGTAAGGCAGTGAGTACACTTCTTATCCAATTTGTTATCTCCTCCCTCATTTCCCACCCCCCGTTTTCTGCTCCCCATTTCCCTCTCCCCTGCCATGAGTTGTACAGTTGGTTTACATCATATAGTTTTGTAAGTATTGCTGTTGTATTGATTTGTCTTTCTATCCTTTGTCTCTCGATTTTGGTATTCCCTTTGTTCATATGTACTACATTTTCTTGATCCGGATGAGTGGATCAAGAAAAGAATTTGAATAGTATAAAATATTTTTCTCTGTCTTACCTTGAGATTTTGCTAATAATCATGAAACTCAAGTGTCTGTAAAACTTAGGATGATGACAAATTCTCTTCTCAGGTTATTAAAAATAAATGTGAATCAATGTCTGGAAGTGTTTGCTTTGTCCTTTATAACATATGGATTCAGAAAAGATTCGATTGTAATGTCTTTTTGCTTCAATATTCATCAGTGAATCCCTAGCCAAACATTCTGTGTACTGGATTATAATGAGGCATACATTATCGAAGGCCAACATAGGGGATCAATTAAGTAAGACTCTTATCCCAAAACAGTAGCTGGTAACCCTATTGGGGGCGACCTCTGCACTCACATCTAGCACTAATACCACTTCCTAGGTTACCATATTTTCATCTGTGGTGGGTTTTCCTGATACAAGGGCTGGTGTGTTCTGCATATGATTTGGGTTGCTCTCAAAACATGTTTGCTGTCTTAATGAGTTCTCAAGAGACAGCAAAGAAAGTAGGGCTTCTCATTTACAGGACTCACAGTGATTTAAAGCATTCGTTATAAGGAGTCCTCATATGAATTCGAATAAAGCTTTTTGGTCTGAAATTGTGCACAATATCTGAAGCCTATGTCCAAATTCTTATAAAAAGAAATAGAAAATCTACATAGCAATTGCACCATGAAGTAGTATCCTTACTTCAATGAAGGTCATCTAAAATATATTAATATTTTAATGATAATGTTTCAAATTTTAGTGGCAGAGATTTTATTCACACAAAACTGGATGCAATGTTTAATTGATTAGTTGGACTAAATATTGATATTCTTGAGACAAACATGTTGGTATGAAATGACAATCTTTACAAGACAGAGTTCAAAATATAATTTAAATCAAATATACTGAATACTGATAAATGCAATTCATTATTACCTAGCGGGTAAGAGACAAACAAGGTAAGTATGATATTATTTGATACTCTCAATAGGAGCAAAAGATCTGTTGTTGTCTGGTAAGGGGAGGCTGACTTGCATATTAGACTAGAGTCTTTTGGTTTCTGTATCTTAATATCTCATATTCCCCTTTATATATGGACTTGCACATTTCTTAGAGAGAAGGAACATTTATTTGACTGCTCAGAGATGTTTGTGTATTTGGGGTGACAGTTTTATCTTATAAATCTTCCGGACATACTTTTTCTCCAGTTTGACTTTTTTTGTCATTCTCTTCAGTTCATTCAAATTTGCAGAGCCTTTCAAAGAAAAGATGTTTAATTTTTAATATGTACAGATTTTTATCTTTAAGTAATTGTACTAAGGAGCTGCTATTTAGCAAAGTAGTTCATAAATGTAATGGATCTAGAGCAATGTCATCCCTCTCAACATTCTCTCCCACTCCTCTCAACTCCAACCCTTTCTCAGTCCTTCCTCTTTTCATTGGTTTAGCCCCTCCTCTAGACCCTCCCCTCCCCCCTTTTAGTTTCTATTTTTCTGGCATTTATTTTGTTGCATTGTGCCTTAGCATTTCTAAGAAATTACACCATTTCAGCACTCATCTACATCTACCATATTTCAGTGAATGCATTTATATAAACTTACATACTATGCCAGTGTTCATTTATGTATTTATAAATTAATTCTAGTTTCCACATATGAAAGGAAATATGCATCTTTTGTTTATCTGGGACTGACTGACTTCACTTAACATGTCCCCCACACCCACCCATCCCAGGTCCTTCCATTTCATTGTAAATGTCACAATATTATTCTTTATAATGGATAACTATATATACCACATTTCTTTGATTCATTCATCCATTGAGGGTATCAAGGCTGATTCAATATATTGGCTATGTTCAGTAGTGCCTCAAGGAGCATGTTTGTGCAGGTGGCTTTACTGTATCCTAGTTTAGAATCTTTTGGATATATGCTCACATAAAATGCTAGATCAAAGAACAGTTCTATGTGTGTTTTTTAATTTAATTTCATTGTCAAGGTGATGTACAGAGAGGTTACAATTACATACATTTTTCTTGTCTTTCTCCTACCTTCCCAATGATTTTTTTTTTTCCTTTGAGGAACCTCCATACTGCTTTCCAGAGAAGATGAACAAGTTTACATTCCTACCAACAGTCTACGAGTGTTCCTTTTCATCCACATTCATGCCACCATCAGTTATTATTTTCGTTCTTGACAATGGACGTTCTAACTGGGATAAGATGGACTCTCAAGTGTTGTTTCAATTTGCATTTATTTTATGGATAGAAATGTTCAGCATTCCTTCATGTGCCTATTAGCTAGTTTTGCTTCTGTGAAGTTTTTATTTAGCACTTTTACCTCCTTATTAATGGAGTTGCTCATCTTTGAAGATTTAGTTTCTTAAGCTCTCTGTGTTCTAGATATATGACCATTGCCTGATTTATAGCTGGAAAAATGAGAATTTTTAAGTTTGAGGAAGTCCTACTTATTGATGATTTATTTCTTTGGTTATGATTTTGAAGTTCTATATAAAAAGTCATCACTGTATTCTAAGGTATTTTATTCATTCCTATTTTAACTCGGTGGTTATTTGACTACTATTAGTTAACATGACTCTTTTTGCTTCACTGTGCTTCCTTTCCTCCTCTGGATAGTAATTTGCCTGTATGTGGGTTGTTTTCTGTGTTATATATTGATTTTACTCACCTATTTCTCTGCTATTTCATGAATACCATATTCTTTAAATTATTATCAGTTAAAGCCTTTAGGTTGTATAGTAGGATATTCTGAGTCTTTACTATATATTTTTTACAATCCACCTACCAGTACTCATAAAATATTTTGTTGAGATTTTTCAGTTGGTTTATGTTGATTCTATAGAGCAATGTGGGAAGAACTGATCTTTTGACAGCACTGGGAAGTTCTCTTATCCATGAACATAAACTCTCTTTGCATTTATGTAGCTATCATTTGATATCTTAGACCAGTTTGTAGTTTTTTCAGAGATCTTGCATATGTTTTGTTAGATACTTTTTATTCATGTTTCCTTTGAATGTACTTAATAGTATGCTTTCCATTTCTAATTCTACTTGCTCATTGCTGATACCTGTGTATAGGAAATGATTGCTTCTTATGTATTCTTTAATCAGTTTAGGCTGATATTCCAGAAATCTGTAGGCTACATGCCTCCTGGAAAAGATAAATGTCTTACAAATCTGAAAGTTCAGAAGTCCATGACAAAGATGCTAGCAGATTTCAGTGACTGGTGAAAGCCTGTGTACTGGTTCATAGATGGTTGTATTAATTGCTACCAGCTCACAAAGCAGAAAAGGTGAGGGAGTTCTCCCATGTATAAGTGTTAGGCTCTTATGATTTAATCACCCATCCAAAGTTTAATTTTCTAATACCATGAGTTTGAATTTAGGATATCAATCTATTATTTTTAATGAACATAAATATTCAATCTATAGCATATATTAACCAGCTATAATTATTACTTAGTTACAGGAGATTTTTTTTATATCAGTATAGCATGAACAACATCTCATTTGTTCTTGTACTAACTTTCTCTTTTTTAGTCTAATATTCACTAAGGCATCCAGTGGAATAATAAAAAGTAGTGGTGAAAAGGCGAAGTATTGCTTTATACTTGTTTTTAGCAGAAAAGCTTTGATTTTCTAAGGAATAAGCTTAATGCAAATTGGCATTTTATACATATTTTTTACCAAGTTAAGAAAAAAATTCCTTCTATTCTTAGTTTGCTGAAGTTATTAAATATGAATATTTGATTGTGTTAAATGTTTTCCTTTTAATTTAAATTGCTTTATCTATTAATATGATGCATTTTCTTGCATATGTATTCATGATATTGAAATTATGTTAATTTTTTACTTTTGGACTAGCTCTGAATACTTTTATAAAGTTTTGGATCTATTTGCTGGTATTTTGTTGAGGGCTTTGCATCTATGTTGATAAGATTTATTTTTCTGCCTTTTAATTTTTATAATATCATTTCTTTTGAAATGATGGCTGTGTAGAATGAGTCAAGAAGTATTCTCTTGTCTTCTACTTTTTAGAAGAGACGGTTGAGAATTGTTTTAATTACATTGTTAAATATTTAGTATTCACTAATGATACTCCCTGGACTTAGATATTTCTAGTTTGAAAGATTCTTTCTTTTTGTACATTTTATTAGCATATTCTAATTGCACAAATCAATATATTATGTCCTGAAATTTCCATACTCACAGACAGTATACTTTGAACATATTCACCCCTTTATGACTCCTTCATTTCTTGCCCTGCATTATCTTCACTCCCTCTTTACTTTCATGCCTTTCTTTCTTAATTTTTTTCAGATCCCAAATACGTGAGAACATGAGATACTTTACTTTCATTAAAATGACAGGCTCCAGTTTTACCCATTTGCCTGCAAATGAGAATATTTCATTCTTTTTATGGCTGAATAAAATTCTATTGTGCATATATGCCACATTTTCATTATGTATTCACCATTTTGTTGGGCACTCAGGCTGATTTAAAATTTGGCTATTATGAACAATGCTGTAATAAACATGAGCAAGCAAGTATTCCTATAGTAGGCTGACACTGAATTTTGGGAGAAAGAACCCAGAAATTATATGGCTGCCTGAGTTCTCTTTTTACTTTTGAAGGAAGTTCCATATTGATCTCCATGTTAGCTATGCCAATTACATCCCCGAGAGCCATGAAGAAAAATTTCTTTAGTATCATACTTGCCGGCATGTATTGTTGTTTTCTTGATGATAGCCCTTCTGAATAGGGACAGATCAAATTTAATGTTGTTCTGATTTTTATTACCTAAGGATATTGACCATTTTTCATATACTTACTGGGCATTTGTACATCTCCTGATAAGTGTCTGTTAAGGTCATTAACTTGTTGATTGGCTTTCCTTTCTAGAGGATTACTTTGTGTAGTTGCTTATATGTTTCAGACATTAATTCTTCATAGGTAAATATCTGGCAAACATTTTTTCTCATTATTTTGGCTGTCTACTATGTTTATTGCTTTCTTTAGGTGAATAAACTTCTCAACATGATGCAATCTTTTTTTTTTTTAAATTCTTACTGTTATATCTAGATTCTAAAGTGGCTCCTCTACTTTTTAAATGCTGCTTTCAAAGTTTTCTGTTCACATTAATACTTTGAAGAATTTTAAGTTTAATTTTGTACAGATTAAGAAATGAGGTCTAGTTTTAGTTTTCTACAAATGGATATTCAGTTTTTCCAGCACTGCATGTAAGGAAATTACCTTTTATTCTGATGAAGATTTTACTTTTACTTTACTGATTTTTGCCCTTTTGTCAAGAATCAGAGGTATAGTAGTTTGGCTTACTTCTGAACCTTTATTTTAACTAATTAATTTGCTTTATTACAATTCTATAGAACATAAGGAACTGTAGAACTACATATTGTTCTTTCAAAATTCAAAAATACAGTTCAATTCAGTTTTTTTCTTTCTAGTCCCTTTAACTTATACCCTAATTCTAGAGAATTTCTGGGCTGTTGGCTCGCACCTGTAATCCTAGATACTGAGGAGGCTGAGATCTGAGAATTGTGGTTCAAAGCTAGCCTGGTTTTGAAAGGCCATAAGACTCTTGTCTCCAATAAGCCACCAGAAAACCTAAAGTTTCATTGTGGCACAAGTGGTAGAACACTAGCCTTGAGCTGAAGAGTTCAGGGAGATGCCCAAGCCCTGAGTTCAAGCCTCATGACTAACCAAAAAAAAAATCTGGAGAATTAACAAATATTTGATATAAAATAATGTAAAACTTAAATGATTTAGTTGGTAAGACAAAATCAATTGAAAGAAAGAAGAAAGGAAGGAGGGGAAGAAGCAAGGAAGGACAAGGAGAGAAGGAAAGAAAGAGGAATGGAAGGAAGGTAGGAGAAAGAAGGAGAAGATAGGGAAATTGCAATGAAAGACAGGAGGATGACTAGGAAGAGAGAAAAATGGAAGGAATCTCAAGGAATAAATATCAAGAAAAGTTGCCATTTGAAGGAATCTGGACACAAAAGACTTCTAATAATTGAGTAAATGTATATGAAATGTCATTTAAGACAAATAACTTTGATGTGTCATTTTCATCTTTCTTATTTTCTAAGTAAATGTACTAATTAACTTGGCAATTGTTCTGTTGGAAATTATTATTATGAGAGTGTCAAAATTTGCATTGTCTAACTCAGTGAAAAGGCAACAAAAATATTTGTGAGGGCTGATTGCCTATATGCAATTTAAAATGTAAGAGAAACAGTTCTTATTATGTGCAAGTTTGATGCTAACATTTCTTATTGTAACAAAAGTAGCACATGTATAAATATATTTGTACATTTAAAAGCATCTGGTATTTAAATATTAGCCTGATAAACAGTGGATGAAATGATCAATATCTGTTTTGTACAAAAACTAGGTGAATAGATGGACTGTTGACTTAACAGAACAGACATAAAGCTATATACAAAAGAAATCCTTATGTATTGTGGACAAATTAAGCATAGATTGTAGAAGTATGTGTACATGAAAATAGAATAGAATAGAATGAGTAGAATAAGAGTTAAGTAAGGCAAGAAAGTTAATTTTGTTGCAAACATGGATTCTGATATTCAGATCAGACCAACTTTTAAAAAAATGTCAGATTCTCCCTATGACAAATTGCGCTGCAATGAACATTGTTGTGCTGGTAGCTTTACTGTGATTTTGTTTGTGTTTTTTTGGATAGATACCCAAAAGTGGGGTTGCTGGGTCATAGGAGAGTTCTACATTTACCCTTCTGAGGAATCTCCATACTGCTTGCCAGAGTGGCTGAACCAGTTTACATTCCCACCAACAATGAAGTAGTGTTTCCTTTTGGCCACATCCCCTCCAACAACTGTTATTGTTAGTTTTCTTGATATATGACATTCTTACTGGGGTGAGATGGAATCTCAATGTTGTTTTGATTTGCATTTTTTTTATGGCCAGTGATGTAGAGCAATTTTTCATATGTCTCTTGGCCATTCTCATTTCCTCATCAGAGAAGTCTCTTTGTAGGTCTTTAGTCCACTTGTTGAGCAGGCTATTAGTTCTTTGCGGTTTTGTTTTGGATGAAGGTAATTTTTTTAGTTCTGCATATATTTTAGATATGAGGCCTTTGTCCATTGAATGGCCGGTAAAGATCTTCTCCCAGTCTGTGGGCTTTCTGTTTATCTTGCGAGCTATGTCCTTTGCAGTGCAGAAGCTCTGCAGTTTGATGCAGTCCCATTTGTCCAACCTTTCTTTGATTTGTAGCCTTTCTGGGTCTTTGTTAAGGAAGTTCCGTCCTGCGCCAAGGAGCCCAAGTGTTTCTCCTACTTCTTCCTTTAGTGTTTTCAGGGTGTCTGTTTTGATTTCGAGGTCTTTAATCCATTTGGAATTGATTTTGGTGCAAAGTGATATATAAGGATCTAATTTTAGTTTGTTGCATGTGTTGATCCAGTTTTTCCAGCACAATTTGTTAAAGAGGCTATCTTTCTTCCAAACTATTGTTTTAGCCCCTTTATCAAAGATTAAGTAGGCGTAGTTCTGTGGGTTCATTCCTGGGTCTTCAATTCTGTTCCATTGGTCTTCAGGCCTGTTCTGGTGCCAATACCAAGCTTTTTTTATTACTATAGCTTTATAATACAATTTGTCATAGCAAGAATCTGGAACCAACCCAGATGCCCCTCCGTAGATGAATGGATCAGGAAAATGTGCTACATATACACAATGGAATTTTATGCCTCTATCAGAAAGAATGACATTGCCCCATTTGTAAGGAAATGGAAGGACTTGGAAAAAATTATACTAAGTGAAGTGAGCCAGACCCAAAGAAACATGGACTCTATGGTCTCCCTTATTGGGAATAATTAGCACAGGTTTAGGCAAGTCACAGCAGAGGATCACAAGAGCCCAATAGGTATACCCTTATGATGACATAAGATGATGCTAAGTGAAATGAACGCCATTTTATGGAAATGATTGTTATATCAGAGTTGTAACTACTTTCAACATCCCATGTGTATCTGTAGTTTCTACTATTGATGGTATTCTTGTATCACCTTCTTGTGATTGTATCTACACTATCTCTGTAATCTTATCTGAGTGTATTGGAAACCGTGTATACTGGTATTAGAAGTAGGAAATTGAAAGGGAATACCAAACTTGAGAGACAAAGGGTAAAATAAGAGAAACAATAACACAAGCAATACTTGCAAAACTGTTTGGTGTAAGTGAACTGAACACCTCAGGGGGGGAAAGGGGGAGGGGGGAAGGGGGTATGAGGGACAGGGAACAAAGAGTACAAGAAATGTATCCAATGCCTAACGTATGAAACTGTAACCTCTCTGTACATCAGTTTTATAATAAAAACTTTAAAAAATGTCAATGTGTAACTACAATGTGTAGTTACAGTTACATACTTAAGGCAGTGAATACATTTCTTATCATACTTGTTACCCCCTCCCATTTTCTCCCACCTTTCCACCCCCACAATCTGCCCACCCCCTGCAGAATTGTACAATTAATTTCCAACATATTGTCCTGCGAGTTGCTTGTTACATCAAAATGGGGAGACAAAGGATAAAGGGCAAGCCTATGAACCAGACCAGTTTTTGCTATTTAAAGTCCTGAAGACAACTTAAGGACTCTGTGATCATTGGCCTTGATCTATACAATTCTCTAGAGAATAAAGCTATCACTTTTCCCATTATCATTTTGTCTGCCATCTTGAAACATAATTTCATGATTAGAATTTAATAACCTGTGGTTTGATTGGTGGAGGAACTATCTAGAAAAAAATAAAGGAGAGAGGAGAAAATTTATTTTTAGCTCCAGGCACAGTGCACTTTCTCCTTCTTCCTGTTTTCAAACTATGTGATGCTTGTTAATGTGCAACTTTGAACCAGCCCTCTGAAACAATACTAAATAATATATTGTATTTTAATAACTCATTTACATTCATGATTTCCAGCAGAGAAGCTATGCCTTTGTGTTTTTCAAATATTCAATGATATAAAATTGCATGTCTATGGACTGGGGAATGAGAAATCAGGTGTAAACTGCATTGGCACTGAAAAGATTTCTACTTAAGAAATTAGTTTTCTTAGTGTATAAAAGCAAAAGAAAATGTAATGTAAAATGTGTAGGATAGCAGTTTGATTTATAATAAAAAATACCTTAAGGTGCTCCTTGACTCTGGATTTTAGTCTATTCTGTATTTTACTTACACAATAATATAATTGACATGATTTAAAGAAAGGTTTTTGTTTAGTATCGCTGATTGTGTGAAAGTCTTTTTTGTTTACACACTAAAATTTGCCTTTCAAAAGTGTAAGGCAGGGGCTGGGGATATAGCCTAGTGGCAAGAGTGCCTGCCTCGGATACAGGAGGCCCTAGGTTCGATTCCCCAGCACCACATATACAGAAAACGGCCAGAAGCGGCGCTGTGGCTCAAGTGGCAGAGTGCTAGCCTTGAGCAGGAAGAAGCCAGGGACAGTGCTCAGGCCCTGAGTCCAAGGCCCAGGACTGGCAAAAAAAAAAGTGTAAGGCAGATCTCCATACACCTCTTTATTAGTACACATCAGAAAAATAATTTGAACCTCAATTTACACTTCTCTGTTATTATTTGTTCTTGACTAATCCTAAGCATATTGGATCTGCAGTTGGTTTGGAGCTTTGCTGGTCATAATTCAAGAGTGTGACATTATTATAGACATGGTTTATGCTAGCATAATACATCATGATCTGGCCTTGATAGGTTTTCTTTTTTCCTTATTCCAGTAGACAAACAAGGAGTAGGGAAGAAAGACATGTCTTGGTATCTTGAGATACCTTACCATATGTGTCAAAATACCCCCATGAAAGTATGTAACAATTGCATTCAAACATTACATATAAAGCACTATTTCTTTCTCCTTCCCTTCCATTATGCTTTTGCCTTTACACCTCTGTTGAAAGCCTCTGACAAAGTTACGTTAGTTTTGCAAATACAATGGATGAGCCAGTCATTACTAAGTTCATCCTAGGATACTATCGACACTGGCAAAATTATTAATCTTTTCTGGGTACTCTGCTTATGTAAGCAATACAGGAGTGCAGCCAGAAAGCTGGTGTTGTGTTTCTGTTTCTGTACCAGGTCCTCTTGCTCTTTGTTACCTAATAGTTTTGTTGTGACATTTCTTGATTTCTTCTTCCACACATTTACTAGGGAGTCTCATTCATCATTTTTATTTTAATTTCCACCAACATGTCCATCACTTTTCCCCATGCATGTGTGTATCTTAAATTTCTCAGAATTTCTGAGAGAGTACTAAACGATCTAAGGAAAGGAACACCATGTGTTTCTAATCAATGGTTGTATCAAACTTAGTATACTCAAAAGTAAGTTAATTTTACTTGAATCATCTTATATGATCATATGTACATAGTCATTGAGCTATTGTGATCCTTTGCTAGGACTATCCTAGCTATGTACTAATTATTACCAATGAGGAAAAACAGAGAGTCTATGTTTCTTTGGGTCTGGCTCACGTCACTTAGGATGGTTTTTTCCCAAGTCTTTCCATTTCCTTATGAATAAAACAATGTCATTCTTTATGATAGAAGCATAGAATTTCATTATGTATAAATACTGAATATTCTTGATCCACTCATCTACTCCAAGATATGGAAACAAGTAGTTTCTATTGTTGTTGTTATTTTTAAAGTGCTTTGTGAAATTAGTTCTTTTGTCTTGCATTTTTCTTCCCTATGGTTTAGCCCCTGTTGTCACTGTATTTGATTTTGGTACCCTCCATAGTGTGTGTGTGTGTGTGTGTGTGTGTGTGTGTGTGTGTGTGTGTGTATTTATCTGAATTAAAGAAGGGAAGAAGAACATCAAAATGGTGAGACAAAGAAAAAGGGTAAACCAATACCAAAGTGACACTTACAAAACAACATGTTGTAAACTTACTGTACAACTTTGGTGGAGGGATGGGGGAGGAAGGAAGGTGGGAGAAAAACAAGGGAGGAGGTAACAAGTTTTACAAGAAATGTACTTACTATTTTATGTATGTAACTGTAACCCCTCTGAACATACCCTTGACAATAAAATTACATTTAAAAAGGTCATAAAAATGAAAAGAATGATGAAAAAGTAAATTAATGATCTTGCCCTGTCATCTATTTAACAACTAAACAGATATATAACTAAATGAATAAATAAAATCCCTAATCTTTTCTTTTTCATCTTAATAATATCATCATGTGTTACTTTTTTCAAGACTTAGGAAGTAGCACTTATATCATTTTCTCTTTTCTCATCCTATTGTAACATTTTTTCATCATATCTTTATTACTTATCTCCAAATACTAGGAATTTGCTAGGTTATTTCATATAATTTTCAAGTCCCAAATACTTTTCACATCTCACCTAATCACATTTTCTCTCTCAGTAATTGAATTACCCACATACATGTCCATATACATGTTATGAACAGCTTCTCTTTACTCTTTATATACTGTGTTATGTTTTTCTTCTTTTTTTAACTTTTATTTATGTATTTTTAATTTTTATTAATTAAATTTTGTTGACAAGGTGTTGTGCAAAAGGGGTACAGTTACATAATAGGCAGTGAGTACATTTCTTGTGATATCTTACACCCTCGTTTTTCTTTCCCTTCCCTAGAGCAGGTAGGCATATATACAATACACAGTGTACCAAAATCATATACAGTAGCCACATGGTGTATGCCAAAGGAAATTCACCTAGAACTTTAAATATAATGTCAACAATAGAGTACAGTAGAGACATCAACAATAGATGACAGTAGAGACTGGGTCTGTAAAACAAAAACTTTTTGTCAAATGTTATTTCCACAGGTTTGGGTCAGCAACCTTACATTATGTATCTAAAAGCAAACAACTACTAAATATAAAAAGGTCTAAAATAGACCTCTCAGTGGATCACAATAGCTCAACAGCAATGTGTGTATGATCATATAAGACAAGGGTAAGCAAACTCTATGTTTTTCTTCTTGTACCCTTCAAGATTCTTGTGAATAAGGATTATGTCCTGTTTCCTTCCTCAGAGGACATCATTTTGCCAAGAACAGAAGCTGAGCAAATGTTTGTTGAATGAATAAATAAATAGGGGAATGGCATCAGTTAGTACATTGCTTTTAAACCTCTTTTCTTTCAAGACCTGCACAAAGCTGTCATTTGATGTTAAACACTAGAATATTTTATAATAGTAAATATGACAATTCATTGATTTGGGTAACTGGTTGTACATATTTTACTCTTCCCTTCCAACCCTCAAAGTGTGCCTAGTAATCATGCCCATAATATTACATTACCATTATTGCACTTTCTAACATACAAAACTACAATGAGTAGTTAAATTAATTATTAAAATGAATTTAATTAAGATAAATATAAACAATAATTTAAATAAGATAAATATAGGTTATATAGTTTGTGTTAGACAAACTAAAATTACTAGAGGTAGGCACTGGTGGTTCATGCCTATAATCCTAGCTCCTCAGGAGGCTGAAATCTGAAGGATGACAATTTGAAGCCACACTGGACAGAAAAGTTTGCTAGATGTCATCTACAAAATAGTAAAAGTAGGGTTGAAAGCATAGCTCATGTGGTAGAAAACCATCTCAGCAAGCTTAGGGCCCCTAGTTCTATCCCTAGTACTCTCAAGAAAAAAAAAGGTAACATATTGTGCAAAAATTTGACCTTAAAATTTAGAAAATTCATATTGAGAACCTGACCACCCTCTTAAATCACTTACATTACACATTCACTAGATACCACAAATTCTCCAAGTAAATCCACAGTCTTTTCCATATCGTATTCATGAAAAAAATTTCCATAAAGATTCCAACTTGGAACTACTAGATATATTTTATATTCTTTTACTTCAGTAGACATTCTGATACCTAGTCTTGTTTTCTTTCTTTTTCTTTTTATAATTATTTTACTCTATTGTTATTGTAGAGGTGATATACAGAGGGGTTGCAATTACATGGGTCAGGTAAGTCCTGGTTTTTATTTTAAAGGATTGTTTTGGTTCCTTCATTCTACTTTACTCTCAATATATTCAGACTTCTTTTACCTCAGAACAATATTTCCCTTATTGGACTTAGGCTATCTTTCTGCTTTGTAAATTAATTTAATAGGATTTTTATTTGAATAAATAGATGAACATATTTTACTGTTGCTTTTACACCTTCAAAGTGTGTCTAATAATCATCACATCCCTAGTATTAGAGCAATAGCATTGCATTATCTAGCATATAGAACTATAGGAACAATTACTATAAGTGCCTTATAAAATAGTTGACGCCGGCCATTCAATGGACAAAGGCCTCATATCTAAAATATATGCAGAACTAAAAAAAATTACCTTCTTCCAAAACAAAACCGCAAAGAACCAATAGCCCCCTCATCAAGTGGGCTAAAGACTTACAAAGAGACTTCTCTGATGAGGAATTGAGAATGGCCAAGAGACATATGAAAAAATGCTCTACATCACTGGCCATAAAAGAAATGCAAATCAAAACAACATTGAGATTCCATCTCACCCCAGTAAGAATACCACTCCTAGGCATCTATCCTAAACAGCAAAACCCAAGATATCAAAAAGACATTTGTACTTCCATGTTTATCACAGCACAATTCACAATAGCCAAAATATGGAAACAACCCAGATGCCCCTCCACAGTCGAATGGATCCAAAAAATATGGTACTTGTACACAATGGAATACTACATAGCGATTAGGAATGGTGAAATATTGTTATTCGCAGGGAAATGGTCAGAACTCGAACAAATAATGTTGAGTGAGACAAGCCTAGAACACAGAAAACAAAGGGGCATGATCTCCCTGATATATGACTGTTAACAAAGGGAGACGGAGAGACAGTAGAGACCAAGTCTGTGAACACTGTATATGTGCTTGATACATTGTATATTGCATATGTGTCTACCTGACCTAGACAAGGGATGGAAAAACAGGTTGTAAGATATCACAAGAAATGTACACACTGCCCTACTATGTAACTGCACCCTCTTTGCACAACACCTTGTAAACAAATTTATGTTCAATTAATAAAAAAAAAGAAAACTAACAATAACAATTGTTGGAGGGGATGTGGCCAAAAGGGAACCCTACTTCACTGTTGCTGGGAATGTAAACTGGTTCAGCCACTATGGCAAGCAGTATGGAGATTCCTCAGAAGGCTAAATATAGAACTCCCCTATGACCCAGCAGCCCCACTTTTGGGTATCTATCCAAAATACCACAAACAAAATCACAGAAATGCCACCAGCTCAACAATGTTCATCACAGCACAATTTGTCATAGCGAGAATCTGGAACCAACCCAGATGCCCCTCAGTAGACGAATGGATCAGGAAAATGTGGTACATATATATACACAATGGAATTTTATGCCTCTATCAGAAAGAATGACATTGTCCCATTTGTAAGGAAATGGAAAGACTTGGAAAAAATTATACTAAGTGAAGTGAGCCAGACCCAAAGAAACATGGACTCTATGGTCTCCCTTATTGGGAATAATTAGTACAGGTTTAGGCAAGTCATAGCAGACCATCACAAGGCCCAATAGCTATACCCTTATGAACACATAAGATGATGCTAAGTGAAATGAACTCCATGTTATGGAGACAATTGTTATATCACAGTTGTAACTACTTTCAACATCCCATGTGTATCTGTAGCTTCTATTATTGATGATGTTCTTGTATCACCTTCCGGTGGTTGTACCTACACTATCTCTGTAATCTTATCTGAGTATACTGGAAACAGTGTATACTGGTATTGGAACTAGGAAATTGAAAGGGAATACCAAAATTGAGAGACACAGAGTAAAAACAGAGAAACAACTACAAAAGCAATACTTGCAAAACTGTTTGGTGTAAGTGAACTGAACACCTCAGGGGGGGAAAGGGACAAGGTAACAAACAGTACAAGAAATGTATCCAATGCCTAACCTATGAAGGTGTAACGTCTCTGTACATCAGTTTAATAATAAAAATTTGAAAAAAATAAAATAAAACAGTTGACGACCAATCTTTGCTAAAATATTTATGAAAGCATTTTCTAATTTCACAAATCTAAAATGAAACTGTCATGTTTAAGGTATTAATTCCAAATACATTTTGATTACATCTTGTGCAGTAGGTATGATGTACAAATAGATTGTGTATCCCTTACACAAAATGTCAGTGTGAGCGCTATTCAGGTGGATTCTGTTCAGAAAAACAGAAATGAAACATAGCCTCGGACTAGGAATGTGGCTGAGCAATAGAGTGCTTGCCTTGCATGCATGAAGTCCTGGGTTTGATTCCTCAGCACCACATAAAAAGAAAATGCCAGAAGTGGCACTGTGGCTGTAGAGGTAGAATGCTAGCTTTGAGCAAAAAGAAGCTAGGGACAATGCTTAGACCCTGAGTCCCAAGCCCCAGGACTGGCAAAACACACACACACACACACACACACACACACACACACACACACACACACACACACACACAGCACCTCAATGTTTGGCCCAAACCCAGAACTTATTATGTAATATATGGCCTAATTTGTAAGAATAACAAATTCAGGGCTAGAATATTAGGAAGAATTTGAACAACATAACAACATAAGGTTGGCATGTAATGATGGAATGAAAGGCAAGCATTTAGTGGTATAGATTTCTGTGTCATTATTAACTTAGTTGTAACCCACAACTGAAAAATGCATTTTAATTCAATTTTGTACTTATTTTCCCTTGAGGTTGTTTGTGCTTTGATTTATAGATCATTTAGAATTCTGTTGTTTAGTTTCCAACTCTTCTCAAAACTTACTTTTTTTCTTTCAATTACTAATGTACTGATGAATTGTCTTTTATATGTAACTTTGCACTTCTCTCTTGAATCTTTTAATATTCCTTCACTCAACATTTTTGAGAGCTTAACTATACTACAATTTGGACTGTATCTTTTCTATTGTCAAGGTGATATACAGAGGGGTTACAGTTACATACATAAGATAATGAGTACATTTCTTATTAAACTTGGTACCTTCTCCTTCATTTTTCTCCCACATTCCCTCCTCACTAATCCCCCATACACCGAGTTATACAGTTAATTTACAGCGTACTGCCTTGTGAGTATTGCTGTTGCATTGGTTCCCCTTTTATCCTTTGTCTCACCATTTTGATGTTCCCCTTCCCTTCCCTAAATCAGGTAAATGTACCATTTTGTTATTTTTAATATACTGGGTGAAATAATTTCTTTCATTTATTTTTCTGCCCTATGGTTTAGCCCCTATACTTGATTTTGCTACCCTGGGTATTATATGTGTGTGTGTGTGTGTGTGTGTGTGTGTGTGTGTGTGTGTGTGTATTTATCTGAATTGAAGTGTGTCTTTCTAAACATTTCTATTAAGGTTCTGAATGTGTTTCATACCTGAACATCCATTTATTTCCTAGGATTGGTTTTATTAGGGCTTTAACTTTCAATTATAATACTGTCTATTCTAATTATGGATACATGTAGTCATTGTGTGGATACATGTAGTCACTGTGTCTCACAACTCTTTATACTCTTTTATTGATAGTTCATCAACTTTTGTTGAAGTTCTTCTTCTGCTTTCTTTAGCTTATTGCAAAAACCTCCAATTGAGTTGTTCATTTTTCTTGTTGAACAATTAATTTGTGTTTCGTACTTTCATAGGATCTATCTTTACTGAGTTGATTTTTCATATCCTTCATTTTTTCACAGATCATTTCCATATGCTTTGAATTAATAAATCATTTTACAAACCATTGTTTTCAGCTCTTTGGCATTCTACCAACTTTGATATCATTGGTTTTAGCTACTAGAGAGCGTTGAACTTTCAGGAGTCATATTGCTTATCATTCCTTTTATATTTCTTGTATTTCTATCTTGAAAGTTAAGGGAGAAAAATCATTGAAAGTTGAATAAAATAATTTAAAAAATAAAATTAATTCAAAAAGGAGTGAAGAGGGGCTGGGGATATGGCCTAGTGGCAAGAGTGCCTGCCTCATATACATGAGGTCCTGGGTTCGATTCCCCAGCACCACATATACAGAAAATGGCCAGAAGTGGCGCTGTGGCTCAAGTGGCAGAGTGCTGGCCTTGAGCAAAAACGAAGCCAGGGACAGTGCTCAGGCCCAGAGTCCAAGCCCCAGGACTGGCCAAAAAAAAAAAAAAAAAAGGAGTGAAGAAAGCAGCAAATTTAACAAACAAAAACAAAAGAACAGATATACATAAAACAGCCATATATAGCAACAAAAGTAGTTTTAATAAAATGAAATTTCTTTTCTGTTGAAGTGGTCCATCATATGAGCAAAATTCCAGGTTCAGAGTCCATATCTGTATGAACTTCTCTCTATGTCTTCTTTTTTCTTTATTGTTTTTTTTTTTTTTTTTTATCAGACTCTTACTAAGTAAGTCAGGCTGCCTTGACATCCTCACAGTACAAGTATTATAATGCATAGACTACCAAACCTAGACTTTTCATTTCTTTTCAGGCATTTGTCCTTTGGATAGATCAAAAACAGTTCATTCCTTTCTTTCTTCTTTTTATTTTACTGGGAGTTTGTATGTTGAGTCAGTTAAGATATCTCTCTCGTGTGATTTGGGTGAACAAGTTTCTACCCCTGACAATCTTCAGGTCCTTGCAGCTAGTAACTGAGTCATGACTCAAGTTTACATCTGCCTTGGTGACTATGGAGGTGTTGGTATAGACTGATTATTTATTTATACATTCCTAACAGATGTACAAAGTATTTGAAGACTTAAATACGTTTGCCAGGTTTCAAGATGAGAAGTCAACATAATAAAAATCAGATGAATTCCTATTTTAATAACAAACAAATAGAAATGAAAGCACATGGTTTATATTGGCTTACAAAACATGAAACACAGATAAAGTTGAGAAGTAATTTTATTCTTTCATAAAATTGCTTCAGTGATTACTGAGTATCAAAGTTCATTCAGCCACGTGTTCATTGAGGACTGATGTTTAGCAATGAACATGGAACGTGAACACATTTTAACTTTTTAAAAAATTGTAACCAAAAATTCTTTCCTAAGTATAATTTTCTAATGCAGAATTTCACCAGTCATACTGGAGAAAATCGGCTTTCTCATAATATTTCCAAGGCAGGATGTTAAGAGTGTCATATTAATATTAGTATAAATATCATGGCTGATATATGTTAAATGGCATTCTCTAAAATTTTACATACTAAAGTCTTAACCCTCAGTACCTCAGAATGTGATCTTATTTGTAAATGGATCTATTGCATAATTAATGTGAATTATACATGATTAATGATTACTTGATTAATTAGGTTAAAATTAGGTCACACTGCTCATATTTCCTCTGATGTATATCTCAACATATCAGTGAACTCTATTCTTATTTTTAATAATTGATTACAGTCTTAGTTTTAATATACACTGTTCAACACTCCAGAATAAAAATACCACTCAGTGGCTAAGAATATGGCCTAGGGGTAAAGTCCTTGACTCATATACATGAAGCTGTGGGTTCGATTCTTCAGCACCACATGTATAGAAAAAGCCGAAATTGGTGCTGTGGATCAAGAGGTAGAGTGCTAGCCTTGAGTACAAAGAAGCCAAGGACAGTGCTCAGGCCCTGAGTTCAAACCCCAGGACTGGCAAAAAACAAAACAAAAATACCACTCAATTTATTCACACTTTATGTGTAGGGGCTGTTAGCAGGGCTTGAAGATATGGCCTTGTACTCTTGCTCATCTTTTCACTTATGGCTGGGATTGTATCACTTGAACCACATCTCCAGGCTTGCATTTTGCTAGCTGAGGGGAGATGGAGTCTCTTGGGCTTTTCTGCTTGGGCTGGTATTAAACAGATCTCAGATCTCAGTTTTCAGAGTCATTAGGATTATAGCACAAGACATCAGTGTCAGGCTTAGATCTATACTTTTATCTGTTTGCAAATATCAATACCGTAACTTACATTCAGATATAATACTTGCCAATACACCTGCAGTCATATGTGTCTCTAGTCTCCACTGTGTGCCAGCTGCAAGATAGTCTGTCTTATACCACAGTCTATTGACAATGCATATCATGCCATCTGACATACTGAATGTGCTTAAAGAAATACATCTGTTGAATGTAATTATATAATAAGCAATTTTCCAGTCTAATCTCAGGCATACCAACAAATGATAGGACAAATAACTAATGTGATGTGTTTAAGTTTTACTACAATAGTGTTACAATTTATAGCACAAAAATCTACATAAACACACTGAATGATATATATGTTTCCCTCATATGAAATAATTAGCACAGGTTTAGGCTAGTCACAGCAGAGGATCACAAGAGCCTAATAGCTATGCCCCTAAGAACGCATAAGATGATGCTAGGTGAGATGAACTCTATGTTGTGGAAATGACTGTTATATCACTGTTGTAATTACTTTCAACATGCCATGTGAAACCGTAGCTTCTTTTGTTGATTATCTTCTTGTATCCTTTCCTGTGGTTGTACTCGTGCTATCACTGTATCTCATCTGAATACACTGGATACTGTATATACTGGTATTAGAATTAGGAAAGTAAAAGAGAATATCAAAATCAAGAGACAAAGGATAAAAAGTCAAATGACTTCAAAAGCAATACTTGCAAAACCATTTGATGTAAACCAACCGAACAACTCATGGGGGGGAGAGGGAGAGGAAGGGGGGGCAGGGAGAATGAGGAAGGAGAGGTAACAAACAGTACAAGAAATGTACCCAAGGCCTAATGTATGAAACTATAACCTCTCTGTACATCAATGTGACAATAAAAAAGAGTGGTTGACAAAGGCTCCATAGCTATGTACATATGATCATACAAAATAATACTTTATTGAAATGAACTCAAAGAAAAAAAAACAAGAGACATTTTTAGGTGCTGCTGTTGTTGTTTTTACATTATTTTCCTTTTGTCTTGTTTATTTGTATTTGAAAAAGTGAGGTGGGCACAGAAAAGATAGCACAAAGGGTCAACAAATATAGCAGTGGTAGTCACTAGACACTATGTGAAAAGTGAACTGTACATCCAGTGGATGGGGATGGGAGAGCAAAATGGAAAGAGCAAGGGAAGGGGAGACCCAGTTCAAAAACAATTGTACTCATCACTTGATTCATGTAACTATAACCCCTCTGTATATCACCTCTACAATAATAATACAAACAAAAGAAAAAAACATCTAGCATATACTAAATGCCTAATTTAAGAATTAAATGAGTTCTAGTTGGTAATATTTAGCTTTTTCTGTTTATTGCAGGGCTTGAACCCAGGGCCTGAGTGCTGTCCCTAAGCAATTTTTCTCAAAGCTAGTGCTGCACCACTTTGAGCCACAGTAGTATTTCTGGTTTTTAAGTGGTTAATTGTAGGTAAGTACCCCACAGGGACTTTTCTGTCTGGACTGGCTTCAAACATTGATCCTCAGATCTCAGCCTCCTGAGTTGCTAGGATTATAGGTGAGAGCCACTGGTGCCCAGCTATATTCTTCACGTTTTAATAAATAAAAAAGCAGAAAATAAATTCTTACATTTATTTTCTACAGTATTAAACTATTAGAACAAAATATATAATTTTACTAAAAAAACATGCAAAACACAAATACATCAACTTATTTTATGTTCCGTTAAAGGCTATCAGTGTATCTTCTTCATTTGCTAATACTGTAGTCTAAGGTAACACAAGGAAAGATGTTTCATACCAGTGATGTAGCCTATATTTCTCTTGGGACAAATAACAGAATTTTCAGGATTAGTGTGAGCTTATCCCACATGGTTTAGTTCAGTGCCATGCCTACCACAGTATTCAGTGTCATGAGCTCATGGTTAGAGACCGTTGGAAAGTAATAAGAAAATCAGATGATATCACCTAGGAGTGTGACAAAGCATGCCATATGTTACAATTTCCGTTAGCTCATGAAAACACTAGGAACGTGAAGCCAGAATGAGATTGCCAGAACTTAAGCTTTGCCAATCCAAAGATTGGACTCTAAGGGTGGGGTGCAGAGGAGGAGGTGTACTTGTCTATGAAAATAATTACCTCAGAACGACTGAAAATCAGTATTAGTGAATCGCAATGCTAATGACTACACCATCCAAGTCTTCCTTCTGAAACTAAGGAAACAGTTCTTCCAGTATTGACAACAGACAACCTTCCCTTTTTAATTACAGTCATCTCACAGAAGAGTATGCTTTCCTTCCAAATGGAGCCTTTTTCAAAGATACTGTATGTAAAGTAATATTTTATTTTTGCAGAAGGAAAAGGCACCTGATTTCCCTAATGCCTGTTTTTCACATTTATATTTTGTTATTTAAAAAAGGAAATGTCTGGAATGATTTGCTAATAGAAAAGAGTCATATTGTCAGAGCAAAGGAACTCAGGTCCAAGTTGCAATAGACAATTAGAGGGCTGATAGTTCTAGAGAATAGGTAATGTTTACAATCTATAGATGGCTAGCTGCAGCTCACTATTCTAGGAGCTCATCCTTAATTGTGACAGGATTTATCCTGATGTGTGTCTGTCAAGTGTTGTAAACTAATGCCAGAAGAAAACTTCCTTTTAAGTCAATTAATTAAGAACGTTGCAATATGATTTGAATGCAACTCATTATATGTTGACTATGGTCAAATAAAATAATTACTTTATTTAAAGTAAGCTCGTATCTATAAATTGGTATTAAATATTTAGAAAAGAAACAGATGTAGACAATATTTCTTAGCAGTAACAATGATCTAGTTTGGCCTGCTATAAAAGCCAGTTTTTTTTTTCCTTGGGTTCAGATTATTTTCAATATTTTGAGAAGTAACTATTCACAATATATTTTGAACATAACTATGCAAAATAAGCATGTCATATTGCTCCAATCTTCTACTCATGGCTTTTCAAGAATCTTAGAATGAGTGGAATACTTACAGGTAGCCTGACTTTGAGCCATATGTAATAATGATTAAAACATCAGGCTGTGGACCTTTAAGAGTTTTATGAAAGGAAATCCTAGGTTGGAAGATCTACCTAAGTGACTTGAAATAACATCTGAAGTAAATATACAACTTAAAGTCATAGTACAAAAGTAGGTGGCAAAGAAATAAACAAAACCTACCTTATTTTTCTCTGATATCATAAGGGGTAAACAGGTTATTTTAAAATTCAAAACCACCTAAACTTGTAGTATTTTATAAAAAGCATCAAAATGGATAACAGAATAAAAGCCAAACTTTATCAAAAATGACAATGGCAAAAAAATGACTCTACAAAGTTGACAAGTTACTAGTAATTGTGATATTTTATTGAACAGATTTCTTCATGATGTCTAGGAAAAAAACAAAGCACCCAATCTTAGTGCCATGCATAATCCCTTAATTGAAGACTTACCTTTGTATCCTTTACCTTTTTAAAAAAAAAATTCACTTTCACCTGAAAGTGAAGGTGACATTTTGTGGTAACATAGTATAAAATATGGTAAGAAGCTTATCCCATGAAGAGGATTTGTGAGTCACAAGTAAATTCTGAAACAAAGGAGAGAAAGAAAAATTGGTTTAGTATAAATCCATTCATAAGGTCATGTAGTACAGTAATCTATATTCTTTCTGGACTTCTTCCTTTTCTTAGAGAAGTATATTGTATTTTTGACATATGAGTGTTATATCCAGGCCAATTAGTCAGGATTCCACTAAAACCAAGAGGAAGTGTGTTATGAAACCTCACTGCGTTTTGAAGAGAGTCCTGTAAGAATACTCATTGAGACTGAAGAACTTCTTCTGTAAAGAATAAGCATGGTGAAAAATGTTCTGAGGCAAAATTTAAGCCATGTAGAATACAGTGGTTACTAAGCTCTTTTTGAAGTTACAGGTCAAATAACTGCTGAACATCAATCACTGCCATAGTTCTGAGCAGGTAGCAGGCAGTGCCTACAGATACAGCTTTAGAGCTTTATCTTTCTTATGGCTTTCTGATTGCTTTCAAGCTTGAAGGAGTTCTTATTATTTATCAAATGCTCCAGAGAAGGAAACATTTGCCTCAGTGTATAGAGAAAAATGGCATGAGTGAATACTTTTTTCATGAGAAATATATAGTATTTAACTTTTAAAAACTGGAGAGTAAGGACTTTTTATGATAGATGAACATATGCTTGTGTTTATTTTTAAAAATTTCTTGGTTTTCTTCATTGTTATTTAAATGAGATGAATGTTGTTACAATTTTTATTTATTGTTTGTTTTGTCTGAAACATAGCAATTTAAAAGTATGAGCCAGTTGGGTGCTGGTGGCTCATGCCGATAATCCTAGCTACTCAGGAGGCTGAGTTCTGATATTCCTGGTTCAAAGCCAGCCAGGCAAATAAGTCTATGAGACTCTTATCTCCAATCAACCACCAGAAAATTGTAAGCACCGCTGTGGTTCAAGTGGTAGAGTGTTAGCTTTGAGTACAAAGAGGCTCAGGGATAGTGCCCAGGCCCAGAGTTCAACCCCATGACCAACCAAAAAGAAATGAAAGAAGTATAAACCACTGATATTTTATTTTTAACTAATATTTTCCTATTTTCCTTTTTTTGTTCTTTTGTAACTTATTAATATATAGTGAAAATCTTAACTGTATTTGCAATAACAATGCTAGAATCTAAAAACAATCTAAAGAATATTTTCTAAGTTCTAGTTGTTCTAATTTTAATGACAGAATTTCAAAAAATGAATTGAAAACCTCCATCTGGAATGTGGCCTTTCAAAAGCATCATTTTAATCAATTACTGGGACTGAGTGAGCCTTTTGTCAATGTTCTTGCTGTGTTACTCTAAGAAGATAATCATTGCTTTAAATAAAATTAAGAGTATATAGATTACGATAACATTTTTTAATCCTTTAAAATTAATTCTGTGGTTGGGTAAATAAATCAGAAATTGATTTCTATGTCCTTGTAGCAACATACAATATGTCCTACATAGCTAAAACATGAGAAAAATATATTCCTCAATGATACAGTCTTTGAAAGTAGATGTGTCTCTTTAATGGATGACTGTGTTTTATGTAATTATTCTGCAACACAGGCTACATATATGTGTGGTTTCATATAGACAGTCACAGACTGTTTCAGTCTAGTGGACTGAGTAGAAAGAGAATGATTGTTACCCAAAATCATTACTGTGGATACAGTATGTACTTTTCAATTCATATCTCCTTGAAGAATAAATGTGTTTTATGGAGTACACAGAACAACTAGGAACTCTATCCCATAGAGATACAGCTCAACAATAGCACACATACAAAGATACTTATTTACCAATATTGATAACTAATGCAAATAGTATACAAGTTGGAGTCATCACCAATATATCAGTGGTCACATACATGCAATATATCCTTTCGTGAAATTCTGTAAAATAAAAGCACTGAAAAACATCCAAGTATAGCTATTTTGTTAAAAATCTGCAAAAGTAAAACAGCATTATCAAGTGAACAAGACACAAACTGTAATTATGTATATCAGATAATATCTGAATGTAGATTTCCCTGATAGATAGCTATTCTGCATATTCATTTTTTTCAAAATATGCTTCATATAGTAGTTTCAATAGAGTACTAACGTTCAAAGATTAAAGATGAGGGTCAGGGTGAAAAAAGATATGTAAAACTAGCCTTAAGCAGACCTGAAATACCTCAATTCTAATGGTAATATATGTATTTATAAAATTTTAAAATGATGAAATGTCTTTATACTCTGAAAGCAAATAAAGCAACTTAACAAAAAGCCAAGTATTTCTAAAAATAATTAACACTGGGAAACGGTTCTCTACTCAACAATAGGAAGTGGAATTTCAAGTCCAACCTTGAATAGAAATATGTTCATAGGGTTGAGTAATTTCTGTACCATGGTATATAAGCAAAATGCAGTCTACACTTTCCCAGCTGACTCCTAGCCCTTTTGAACACTGGCTAGCTACATAGAGAACATCTCCATGAGAACTGAGAAGCCACATATTGAAGGCTATAGATTGCCTGTCAGCTTCTATTCTTGAAAGGCAAAATGACAAAGGCCCAACTTGAAGACATTTTCTCTCTCACAGTTCCATGAGAGACAAAAACTTGATGCAACTCTATTGTGATCTGTAGATTATGCATTTCTGGTCTTTTTGTTATTGCTCTAACCAATGCGGTGTTAACATTTTTCTTTTTTTTTTTCTTCAAATTTTTATTATCAAACTGATGTACAGAGAGGTTACAGTTTCATACCTTAGGCATTGGATACATTTCTTGTACTGTTTGTTACCTTGTCCCTCATGCCCCCCTCCCCACCTTTCCCTCCCCGCCCCAGGTGTTCAGTTCACTTACACCAAACAGTTTTGTAAGTATTGCTTTTGTATTTATTTCTCTTTTTTTACCCTGTGTCTCTCAAATTTGGTATTCCCTTTGAATTTCCTACTTCCAATACCAGTAAACACGGTTTCCAATATACTCAGATAAGATTACAGAGATAGTGTAGGTACAACCATAGGAAGGTGATACAAGAACATCATCAATAATAGAAACTACACATACACATAGGACGTTGAAAGTAGTTACAACTGTGATATAACAATTGTTTCCATAACATGGAGTTCATTTCATTTAGCATCATCTTATGTGTTCATAAGGGTATAGCTATTGGGCCTTGTGATGCTCTGCTATGGCTTGCCTAAACCTGTACTAATTATTCCCAATAAGGGAGGCCATAGAGTCCATGTTTCTTTGGGTCTGGCTCACTTCACTTAGTATAACTTTTTCCAAGTCCTTCCATTTCCTTACAAATGGGGCAATGTCATTCTTTCTGATAGAGGCATAAAATTCCATTGTGTATATGTACCACATTTTCCTGATCCATTCGTCTACTGAGGGGCATCTGGGTTGGTTCCAGATTCTCGCTATGACAAATTGTGCTGCGATGAACATTGTTGTGCTGGTGGCATTACTGTGATTTTTTTTTTGTGGTCTTTGGGATAGATACCCAAAAGTGGGGTTGCTGGGTCATAGGGGAGTTCTATATTGAGCCTTCTGAGGACTCTCCATACTGCTTGCCAGAGTGGCTGAACCAGTTTACATTCCCACCAACAATGAAGTAGGCTTCCCTTTTGGCCACATCCCCTCCAACAATTGTTATTATTAGTTTTCTTGATATATGACATTCTTGCTGGGGTGAGATGGAATCTCAATGTTGTTTTGATTTGCATTTCCTTTATGGCCAGTGATGTAGAGCATTTTTTCATATGTCTATTGGCCATTCTCATTTCCTCATCAGAGAAGTTTCTTTGTAAGTCTTTAGCCCACTTGATGAGGGGGCTATTGGTTCTTTGCGGTTTTGTTTTGGAAGAAGGTAATTTTTTTAGTTCTGCATATATTTTAGAGATGAGGCCTAACATTTTTCCTACTAGGTAAATTTTATTAAATGTCAAAATCACTATTTTTCTTTCACATAACTAGGAATGTTATAAACTTCTCTGAATAAGTAATGAATAAATTTTCATAGTAATAGTTTTAAATAAATTTGAGTACACATTTGAAAAATCACTGCCATACTACTTCCTTACATAAAGAAAATAGAAAACATTTGGGATAATTAATTTTGTTTTTGTTAAAGGGAACAAAAATTGAAATCTGGAGCATTCTATTTTATAATATGTAAATAAGAAGATTCAGAAGCATAAAATCTTAAGACGAGTCTAGACCTTCACGTTTTGCTACTTTTCTTTTTTTCTATGATATGCATTGAAATTATGAATATTAATTATTAAATGCTAAATTTAATAATACTACTGTTTATATTGTTTATACTCAATTCCATTAAAAAATCACTAAACATTCATTTCTGAGTTACCATATTTTGAAAGTCATATAATCTTAAATTTTTCACACATTACTATAGCTTGAAATTGCATAATTGAAAGCTTTCCTATATTCTATTTGCTACACACATGTGTATATACATGCATTGTGTATAAATATACATGTACAGTGCATGTGTGTATTTATGTATGTATGTATACATATACATACATATATGCTTAGATTTCGAATACCATAGTGTAGCTAGTAAATCATACCAAATTTTTATAATTCTAGCCAAATATTAAGACATTTTATATTTAGTCTGCTCAAATTAAAGTTTCTACATTATCTTTCTAGCAGCTGAAAACACAGAATTTCTGGTTGGCAAACAATCCTTGATGACTGATATCTTGGTGGAAAGTAATATCAACAAGAAATGTTATCACTTTGGTAACCAAACTTTTTCCCTGAGGTACTCATTCTTTTCCTATTCAAACTTGGCCAGTGCACCCCTTGACATAAGAACTTGAGGTGGGTGGCAAGTATTCTGTGTAGCTAGTCCTCTATTTAAGAAGGGAAATGGATTAGTTAGTGCAAAGTTACCTTTCTGTATTATAATTTGTAGCCGTTTACTCCAGGTAAATATTTTAACTTAAGCTAGTTTCTTTAAGCTAATCTAGTCTCATTGATTGGGCTTTTGTCCTCTGCTATAATTTTCTTCTATACATGTTTGTAACTAGACAGTCAAATTACTCGACTTAATTCTTTCTAATTTGAGAAACTTGCTAGCAATCATACATAAAAATTCCCTTGTAAAGTAGTTATTTCTTCCTTTTTTGTTCTGCTCCTGGGACTTGAACTCAGTGCCTGGGAACTCTCCCTTAGTTTTTTCGGTCAAGACTACCACTGAGCCACAACTCCACTTCCGCCTTTTTGGTGGTTAATTGGAGATAAGAGTCTCATTGTCTTTCCTGCCCAGACAGGTGTCAAATTGTGATCCTCAGATCTCAATCTCCTCATTATCTAGAATTACAGGCATGTCTTCCTTTCTTAACAAAAACATCAACACATCAAATTATTTAGACTATAGAGTGAAAGTCCTGATAAAAGTCCTGCGTTACTATGTAAATGTTTATAAAATTAGTCCAATCTTGTCAAAAAATTGAATGTTCAAGATACCTGTCTGTTGATTTTTTCTTAATCCTAAATTGTGTAATCCCCGTTTTACTGTAATATTCATATATAATGAATTTCTCCAGCATAGTTGCTGCTTCAGCATTCCTTGTTAAACAGACACAAGTTATTTGATATTTTAGTCATATTCTATTGCCTTTGCCCTAATGAAAAAAAAACACCTTCCATTCCTGTGTGATTATGGTATGGCCTGCTTCTTCTACATATAATTAATTGAAAGCCCAACATACCACTAAAGACTATATTAAAGTCTAGTAGTCAAGCCAGAGTCATTAAAATAACTTCCTGTTTGTACAAGCATTCCTTAAACTAGCCAACACATAACTCCTATAGGAAACCTAAGGGATGACATCCATGGATATTAATGGAGATGGAGAATTAGCAATCCTTTTTCTCTTGCTTAACCCACTAGTTGAGTTCCCTATCACCCCAGGCTTTTAAAGACTCTAGTTCACATTTATAACCACTCTGGGATCACTGAGTAGTAAGTTTCCTCTATTTTGTGTCTCACCAGACACACACTCGAATCTCTAGATAAGCTTTTCCTTACAAAATGGCTTATGGAAATGGTCAGTGTAAAGAAATACTTATCAAATTTAAGAAAAACTCAACAAAAGAAATCCCATATTTCTTTACCTTTCAATTATGCATCTAATCATCCATGTTTTTCAGAAAGTTATATATTTATTATATTTATATTGTGTTGATGTGGTATACTTTTGGTTGGCATGGCTGGCAAAGTCCTTTCTTTTTTCAAGTTTAGGAATGACAGATCATAAACTAACATTTGTTTAATTATAGATTTAATAGGTATTTTAAAGCTACCCATTTTATGTTAGAATATCAGTGATATCCTCTTTCTGATGACATCATTTACATGACTTCCACACAGAGTGTTCTATCCTCTTTATGATGGTGGACATATTTCCAGTTTTATCTTCTGATGAATATTGCTTGTATTTATTTCTTTAGCATAGACTTCTTTTGTCCACATTTCAGGTAGTGTTTCAGAATTTCAATACAATAATCAAATCACTATATGCATTATTCCAGAATCTTGGAACCTACCATATCTTTACTTGGTGTCAAAACATCCTCCTTCTGAATTCTACATTGACTTCCTGCTGCTTGCTCAGTTACCCAAGATGAAACTGTGTTGGAATACCCTTCTTTTTCAAGTTCCAGTTAATCTGCAAGTAAGTAGTAGCTTGTATCATATTCTGGATCTGTAAATGAAAATGCTGCTCAGATGCTAAGCAGCTCATTTGTTTTTTGTCATGGTTTCTCAGTAAGATTCTGTTTCTTCCTTTTTATCCATCTGTGGTTCTGCAGAACATCTTTCTATAATGCATATTAACATTGTGAAATATAAATGAAGTCTTAGATGAATAAAACAATAATTATAGAGACATTTGTTTCCTCTTTGTATTAAGAATGTCCACCTTCTAACAAATGATTTTAGAACTCTGTGACATGGAATTTTTCAGTATTTCAGTTATCATTGAAATCATTACTTATTTATGCTATCTCTGGCTGTGTCTTCTTAGGACTGAAAATTGAGTTCTTTTTGCACCTATGTCTTAGGAAGTCCTCTCTTTCTGGATCTTACACTACTTCACACAGCTTTGATCTATTTTGAGATCAGACAAACTTAAGTTGGCCAGATATAAAAGTAAGCATCTTATTTGATGGACTAATGCATGTAAACCCCTTCTTTGGAGACTCTTAGCATTCTGGATTGATGATTCATTAACATTATTCCCAATATGATTAATGAATTGAGTTGACCCCAGTCTCTCAACATATACACTTAAAGGTACAACTCTCACTTTGGTTCAATGGCATCCTAAGTTCTAAAATGAATTATCATTACAAAATATTTCTCCCTATTTAGGAAGCAAATGTCCTTAATAATTGTTGCAGATAAAACATTAACAGATAAAATAGTGAGAAAATAATTTTCCTCTGTTTCTTATTTGTGTTTTCTTTTGATGTGCACAATGAGCACGTGAGGTTGACAAAGAATGCTGATCAATGCTAGTAGCCAGGAAAATGATTTAAATTAATGTTCCATATCCAACACAGAATCAGTCAATAAATGATTAAATGGAAGATGGAGGACTGGATGATTGACCAGATAAATCCACCTGAAACAACATTAAATGTGCAAGGGTAATAATTACATTGGTTTAGTAGTATTTCTTTGTTTGAGATGCAATGTACTTGTATACCCGTTTGTTAAATGGCATCTCATTTGTACAATTACTTAAAGATAATTTAAACACCTGGGAAAATGTCTAAATTATTTCCTGCAATAACAGGATGTAGGATAATTTTTTCACTTAATTGTACACTTGCTAAATTGATAGTTTCTTATTTTCCATATGGACTTTTATGCTTAACCTACAGGGATTCACTACATGAATAATGGAATCTATTTCTGTTTGCCAGCTTCTTCTAGGTCAATTTAATCTCCAAATTCTTGGTTTAGATATTGAGAATAATCTCTATTTTATTTTACATGAAGAAATACAATATTCTTTATTTCTTTTAGCATTTATTGCTACTAGAAGGTACTCAAATTCAGACCAACCACTTCAGTCTGACACATGTTAAAGTTCATCTAGATACTATATCATTATTCTTTTATATAACTAAAGCTTGTTCACTGCTGTATTCATTTCTAAGTGGACTATAAAGGTGATTTATGTAAAACATTTGAACTAATGATTACTGAAGAAACAGATAGTTTTTATTCAGATAAATGTAGTTGTTCTCTAGTCTCTTAAAGTCTCCTCTAATTGTTAACTCTATTTCTTCTTTTAAGTGCTTTTAATTTATCTTTTAAGTTACTATGAGACTCATGGTGATAATTCAATATATGTATATATATGCATTATTCCTTCTCCCACTTTGTAGCCCCTAACCCCAAGAAGAGGGTTGTTTCACAACTGAGTGAATTGAGAAGCAGAATATTTCATAATGAGACTTCAAAGTAAGAAAACACCACATTAAGGGGCACTAAATCAGAGAACCTAAGTGACAAAATTTTTGACCTGGTAGTGACTAAAGCTTTGAAAACAACAACAAAAACTATGGTTGTTTTAAACTGCTAAATTTGGAAGTAAGTTGTTATGCAAAAATAGGTAACAACTGCACAGTTGTCTTTTAAGGGTTTTTTGCCTGAATATAAAATTCTAAGTAAGAATTTACTCTCACCCTGACCCCAGCTTTTAAAGGCTTTTTTTTAACATTATCTTTTCTCTGGCTGATATCAAGATTCTCTCTTTATCTTTGTTTTCAACAAAGGGTTTATGAAGTACCTGGTCATCGTTGTTTCCTATTTATTCAGCAGGAAGTTTCTGATCTTACTGAAGTTTTAGATTAATACATTTGTTTGTGCTTTAAAATAGACTTATATATTCTAATATTGCAGTATTTCATTCTTTGTCCAAGTAATGTTACTTTTTCATGTTTAAGTATGTTCTACACATTTCCACACTTCATTGTGTAATATTTTTCTTTGATTTCTACAACAATTTCTTTTCCTTTGAATTCTTGAATTTAATTCAATTCAACCAGTTCTTCAATTTCAAAATATAGTTCCTAATCTTAGACCTACAATTTTCTGAAGATTATATTTATTTGTTGAAATAGTCTCCATTTCAGGGCCTTTACCTATTATAAAAGTTTTTATTTTGAATTCATTTCTGCCTAACTCATTTCTGAGTTAGACTTACAGTTATTGAATTTCTTTCTTATTAGTCACCTTTCCTTATTTGTCTAACATCTAATCAATTTTTTGTTGTATGTAGAATATGTCCAGTGAAATGCTATAAATTATGCGATGCTTCTTAAGGATGCACCGTTCAGTTGTATTGTTCCCAAATGATTAATCATGTTAAAGTTTAAGCTTATTTAGTGTTTCTTTCATTTCTTGTCTTAGTTCTAAGTCATTGTGTGGTCATTACTGTTGAGTATGCTTGTTTTGAAAGTAAGTTAGCTTTGAAATAAAGAGCTTTTGCTCAAGATGGGGAGAGTCTCTCCAGTTCTCTTTTTCTTTCTTAAGTTTTCCAGAGTCCTGTGTTGTACATGTAAATCCTTTAAGATCTAGTTATGATTGCAAAAAGTCTTTGCATGAATTTCTTTATTCCTGCTTGGCACTACATTTTTGAAATCAGGCTTTAAAAATCTCAGTTGTCTTCAAGATTCCAAAACTCAGGGCTGGGTATGTATTTGCCTGACATAAGCAAAGCCTAGGCTTGGATCTTAACACCAGAGATAATGAAAACAAGTACAAAAGCAGCAAACTCTCTAATATCTGTTTCATCTTTTTTATTACAAGACTGCTTCTGTCTACTTAGACATTAGTTCTTTGCTCAATGGTTTCCAAATACTTTGAAAAAGAGAGTCTTCAATGTTTGGATGAAAATATGATAGTGCTTGTTGCTCTTCTCTAAGAAAAATAGTTTTCATTCTTTGATCACATCTCAAGGTTTCCAGCTCTGAGAAGCATAGGATCTGATATGACATTAAGTAATCTGTTTTCTTTAGAAGGACATAGGCATTACCTTCATGGTATGATGGATTAACAATGGACATAACCAATGAGGCTCATTGAAGGTACCCCCCCAAAAGAAAACCCACAATGAACTGTAGAAATGCATTTGCAAGTGTTGAAAGAAAACTGTGGTTCCATGACATGAAGATGAGGCTAGTGATTCAATACAATTCAAGTAGTTGATATCAAGATGAGTTTCTATATACTGAAGTCCTGCAGTTACAGGAAAACTCAGATTCCTGTAAGTAATAATAATAGTATAAATAATGAATAATTAAAATATCTAACATACATTTATATAGTGTGTGTGTTTTGGCATGTCTCTCATTTCATTAAAAATAGAATCTTTGAGATACGGCAAGGAAAAAGTGAGTCCTTAAGAACTACAAATGTCCTCATTCTCCCATCATGTTTGTGCCTGCCAAACTCTAGAGCTTAGCACATATGATGCCATTACTTAGATTTCATAGAGATGACAAAATTTTTACCAGAACAATATTAAGCCTAAATTATGGGGCCAAAAATTTAATTTCCTGGGATAATGTAACAGCAACAAACACCAACACCACTGTAATACTAACAAAATAGCCAGTATATATCAATAAGTAAGAAGTGTATGATTATTGTTACATTATTATTATTATTGCTAACTCCTAGCATAAGGCTGACAACTTTTTGCATATGGTAGAGACAAACAGGGTGTTGTCAGTTATACAACTGCAGTAAAAGAGAGAGAAGAAACTAGATTTTTCAGAAGTCACATTTAGCTTCCCCAAAACAGTGACTGAAATGTAACAGCAAGAAACAGTTAAGCTTCTCTCTAAGAAAAAATTTAGTCATTTTTTCCAGGTTTCAGAAAAAAGAGTATTTCCTAGATGTCTTTGGGGAGTTCAAACAAGTGATCAAACCTAAGCAGCAAGTCTTGGAAACTGCTCTCTTATAGTTGCTCAGTCAGAAATGGGGGAGGCCCATACTTGGGGTTGAAATAGGGAAGGTCTTGTAGGACTGAGCCCTTAACTGTGGGGCCTGATGCTAACTCCAGGCTGGTAGTGTCAGAACTCAACTGGATTGTAGGACACACATCTGCTTTGAGAAAATGTACTGGCCTTGCAAAACACTTACATGCCTGGTATCAGAAGTATTCCCTTGGAGAGTATAAAGAAACAGCACATTCTTCTTTCTCACAAATATATCAATAAGCTGATAAGACCTCCAGAATACCAGTTTATTATCATTGCTAATAGCTTCTAAAAGCCCTTTTAATCAAGTTTTCCAGGATTTGTCAAGTATTGCCATATAAACAACTCAAGATTATATCAATTGGAGATAAGAGGCTATTTATAGATTGCAGTAGTCCAGAAATATATACAGATAAATAAGAACTGTGCATACTTGTTTGTGTACCTTTTCAGGAAAAACTAATTCTAAAGCAATTATCTGCTTAACTCTACTTCACAGGATATGCCAAATATTAAAAAAGAGTACCATTTAGAGCATAGTTTACAAGGTGTTAAAGCACCTCAGAAACCCTGAGATGAGCACAAAGCCTAATAAAAATCACTGTCAAGTTATCCTTAAGTATATTAAACATTTATACAATTAACATTTCAAAAACGCCAGAGTCCCAGACACTAAAACTTCTAGTCTTCTGAGTCTGTCTTTGAAAAGATAAAGAGCTGAGTCACCCCTGTTGAGATTTAAAATTATATCTCCAGGGAGTCTGAGTATTTTGAACATAGAGCAGAAAGCAGTGCATCCAAAGATTCATTTATAACAGAGAGATCTCTAACACCACCATGTTTACTTCTATCAACAGTTGTTTGGATTTTAATGCCTAATTTTAAAATGTACTTATCACAGAAGGTAATCAGGGTTTCTGGTTCCCTCAATAAAGACAATCATCAATAAATCCGAAACCTTTCATTTGAATTATTTCGTTTCCTAACGTTATCCTAAGTTAGTACAAAATGGTGCTTCTTTTTTCTCAACGTATGTTAATTCCTTTCCTAGGAGATTATATAAATCTTCAATTTTGAATATCTTCTATTTGTAAGGTCCACTCCCGGGAGGGCTCCATGCAGATGCCCGTACTTGCGTAAGTCTGCACCTAGTACCTGAATTACCTAGGTAACTGGTAAACCTGGAGGCAGTTACCACCTTTTTCTCTGAGGTCAGATCCAATCCACCTGACCATAGCTCCCATCTTTTGCTGTATAATCCGGCTCAACATGGTCCCTGCTCTCTTTCTTTTTCTCTCTTACTCTTGCTCTTTTCTCTCTTCTTCCTTCTCCTCTGTCTCCCCATGCCTTCATCTTGTGTAGTTTGCTCTCCCCCCACCCCCAATAAATCCTTTCTCTTGAACCATGTGGGTTTCCTTTCCTGTGTACCTTACATCGGGTGCTGTGACTCTGGAGGTGACAGAGCCTGGAATCGCTGTATCCCCTCCTCCCTCTGCTCTTCTGAGGGTTAATACACTTCCTTTACTGCCCCTCCTTGGACCAGACTGGCAAAAGCCAGAGGAAACTCATCTAGGACTTCTCACCTTTACCATTGCTGACTACGCATCCCCCACAGCATCTCTTCTCCATGACTGGTGAATGACTCCCTTCTACAGGTCCTCAAGCCAGAGGGACCCCTTATGCCTTTTTAGCCAGTCTGTTCTCATTTTAGGGATGCTTGATTTGAGAATTTGCTCTATGTCCTTGGTGACCCCCTGTCTATATCCTTGTGGATCCCTATCTACATCCTTACAGACTCCTATGTCCTCACCAGACTACTCCATAAAAGTCAGAATGTCTCATAAGCTAGAAAATCATTTCAATGGCCCAACCATTTGGCGTGTGCCCTTGAGAGTGCGGCATGGGCTGGGTTCCAGGGACCCTTCTCTAGGTTCCCTCTCAAAGGCTAGCAGTTCTTGGTTTGATCTACTCTGCAAGCCGAAGGGAAACTGGCAGTTTTACAGAAAAAAAAACTCTGATAATTATTTGTGGTCAGTTCCTAAAAAGTTATAGCCCCTGCCCTTGATACTTCTTCCAGGCTTCTTTCAAGGACTGGCATCTACCACCAAGGTACAGCTGCTGCTTGCCTTCGCCCAGGGGAGCCACATCTCAGCCTTTTACCCCTAATGTCAATGCCCCTTATCAGCAGGAAGTAGCCAGACTGTTGGCACCCTTTTTCATAATTACTAAAAGGCCAGAATGTAAGGTCCACCCCCCCACCAAGGCTCCATGCAGATGCCCCCACCTGTTTTTCTGTACCCAGTACCTGAGTTACCTAGGTAACTGGCACACTTGGAGGCAGTTACCTCCTCCTTCTCTGTTGTCAGATCCAATCTACCTGGCCACACTTCCCACCTTTTCCTACATAATTCGGCTTAACACGGTCCTTGCTCTCTTTCCTCTTCTCTCTTACTCTCTCTTGCTCTTTTCCCTCTTTTTCTCTTCTTCCATCCCCTCTATCTCCCTATGTCTCCATCTTGTGTGGGCTGGCAGTTTGCTTTCCCCTCAATGAACTCCTTCTGCCTGAACCACGTGGTGGGTTTCCTTTCTGGCAAACCTTACACTAACAACAAGCAAATTAGACTTTGTTTTAGAATTATATACTGGTTTTAAATATATAGTAATTTCTTTATTTCCATATTATTGAGCTCATAGTGCTATTCCCAAACAGGGCTACTTGGGGAGTTTAAAAAAATGATGTAAAAGAAAAAAGAAAAAAAACTTGCTCCTAGTATTTGTCTTGGATATGAAATATAAAATGCTGAATATTCTTCAGAAAAATTTCAAAAGATAAAGTTGAAGATAGCTGATTAAAAATTTTTGGAACATTTCCAGGTTTATTTGCCTTCTTAAATGTGTTGGAAACATCTGTTTACATAAATTACCTTTTAGAGTGGTTAATGCTGTGGATTTTGTGAAACTGTAATCCTTTGATTTATTCCTGTCCTCAAAAGATGTTAAAAAAAACCACTCAAGGGCTGGGAATGTGGCTTAGTGGTCGAGTGCTTGCCTAGCATGCATGTAGCCCTGCATTTCATTCCTCAGTACCACATACACAGAAACAAAACAAAACAAAACAAAACTCGAAGTTTGGTTCTAGCCCACCCTCCCATTTTTTAAAAAAGTTTTGGTTATTCCTGTTTTTCTCTACACTTTTAATTTTTCAAACCATTTTCTTGGCTTTGCATGCCATCTGTATCCTAATACTCAGAGGGTTTAGGAAAGAACTTCTTGAAAAGAAACTATTTAAGGAATGCCTTAAAGATTAAGTAAGAATTAGATAGGGATAAATTGTACAAGAAATGTACCCATGGCCTCTTCTATGATTTATCATATCTATTCTTTATTATATGTCATTGGAAATTGAATTTAATCTAGACCTTCCTGGTGTTTAGATGCTTTGATCATACAGTCATGAGAGAAACAAAAAGGCATTGCCTTTTTTCCCTTGTGTTGCCATTTTCCAGTAAGAAGTCCTGTCCTAAATCATTTGTAAAATAAATCTAAAGTCACTTCTCATCTGAATAATGTATTGTCAAGAGGTGCCTGTTTTCATTTTTGTCCTTTCTAATACTGTGAGGTTTGGTAAAATAGGTAGCTGATAAAGGAGAACACTATGCATATTTAGTCAGGAAAGAAAAATTTGTTGCCCAATTGTTGGCCTATGGCCAAGATGATGCATGGTGGGAGAGAAAGGCTGAACCACTGCCAGGCCCTACCTTGTCTAGGGCAGGGGGGAAAGGTATGGCCAGGTAGATTGGATGTAACCTCAGAGAAGAGGGAGGTAACTGCTTCCAGGTGTGCCAGTTACCTAGGTAATCAGGTACTGGACTCAGACTTAAACAGGCATACCTATTTTAATAAACCCTGCATGGAGTCCTACCAGAGGTGGACCTTCAAAAAACCTTCATTTTTACACCACTAGCAAAATAATAGTGAAAAACTACATATTCCTTCACAAAACACTGAAAAAAGATTTAATATTGACTATGAATTCCTGTTAAGATTGTTAGAAAAACAGTTATAGAAGGGAGTTGTTTAACCAATTGAAGGACATAAAATGCAGTGCTAAAATTCCTACTTAATGGAGAAAAAGTCAATATTTTATTTTCTCATAAATTTAGAAAAGAGACAAAGAAGTCTGTATTTACAACTTCTAGTCAATGGTGAACTGGAGCTTATGTGAGGAATAAAAAGGAAAGGAAAGAAAAATCACAGGTGCTGGAAATTGAAAATAAACTACATTTATTTCTAGGGACATTATCATTTGTGAAGAAAATTCCTCTAGGAAGGCTAGAAAGCGTGCATGGTGGATGTACTTATCCTACAACTTATATATTGCCAGCTAATTAAAAAAAACACACAAGAATTTCAACTTATCATTTACAATAGCTTTAAATGCTTGAAATCATTTTACCAAAATAGAAACAAGGTCTATTCAATGAATCATTGAAATTGTACTGTGAGTAATTGAAAAAAAACATGTGAATGAATGCTAAGTTACTATATGTCAAGATATTAACAGTTAAACTTGGGAATTACACTTGGAAGACATTTGTTAATTAAAAACAGTCTAGAGTATACTCAATTCTAGTCAAAGTATCAATAGGGTTTATTTGTGTATTTTATTTAGTGGAAATTGTCATATGGATCGTAAAGTTTATAAGAAATATAAAATCTTGAAATTAACAAAACAATTCTGAAAAGGAAGAACACATTTGGAGAACTTATTCTATTTCAATGTTCAGTTTATTTCATTGCTTTAAGATATGAGTAACAAACATGGTGTTCTGTTTTTGTGAGAATATATAAGAGACATCAATCAGTTACAGATATTAGCCGTATTTTATTAAGGAGCACACTAGGAAAAAATTATCAGCAACCTCTCTATTGTTATTATTTGTTGATGTTATTCTTTTGTGTGTCTGAGTGTGAGTGCAAGTGTATGTGTGTGTGTCTGTGTATGTGCACCAATCTTGGGGCATGAACTCAGAGTCCTTTCACTCCTGCTTGGCTTTTCTTTTCTTTTTGCCAGTCCTAGGTCTTGAACTCAGGGCCTGAGCACTGTCCCTGGCTTCTTTTTGCTCAAGACAAGCACTCTACCACTTGAGCCACAGTGGCCCTTCGTGCTTTTTCTATATACATGTGCTGAGGAATTGAACCCAGGGCTTCATGAATATGAGGCAAGCACTCTACCACTAGGCCCTATTCCCAGCTCTCCTGCTTGGCTATTTTGCTAAGGATTGGTACTCTATCACTTGATCCATACCTCCACTTCTGGAGGTATTTCAGCCTCCTGAGTAGCTATAATTACCAGTGTGAACCACCAGCTAATGTTATTATGTTTGTACAGGAATGCTTAAAAGGAATCATATGAAAACATTTTGTGAATTCAACTTTATTCAAATTTAAAAGGCTGCTCTTTGAAACTGATTCTTAAAGTAAAGAGGCCTAATGTAAACTGGGAGAAAACATGCTTGTATTTAGTGAAACATTTGGTATTCGTATAAATAATAAATACTATAATAAAGGAGTAATTGGCCCAAAATAAACAAAAGGTTTTTTTTAACATATTTACACAATATTTTAAATGATCAATAATCACAAAGAAAGTGTAAGAGTTATTAAGTAGGCACCCCATAATGGAGAACACCACGTGGTATTCTGGCAGGAGAAATAACTTTATTTTGTGGAACTGCTGGCCTGTAGCCAACTCGAAGGCATGAGCAGAGGGCAGAAGAGCCAAGTCACCCCTGGGCAATACCTTATCTATGGCAGGGGCAGGAGGTAAGGCCAGGTGGATTAGGATGTGACCTCAGGGAAGGGGAAGGTAACTGCCTCCAGGTGTGCCAGTTACCTAGGTAACTGGGCAGAGACTTAAAGGGGGCGAGGATCTGCATGGAACCCTCCCAGTGACGGACCTTACAGAAAGTATCTCAATTTTTCCAAAGAACCAACCTTTTTGTTTTGTTAATCCTTCCTCTGGTTTTTGGACTCCAATTTGTTTAATTCTGATTTAATTTTAATTAGTTGTTTCCATTTACTGGATTGGGGTTTAGTAAGTTGCTCTTTTTCAAGGAGCTTAAGGTGCATCATTAAATAATTGGTTTGAGATACCTCCAATTTGTTGATGTAGGCACTGGGAGCTATAAATTTTCCTCTGAATACTGCCTTTGCTGTGTCCCAGAGGAGCTAGTATTTTGTATGTGCATTTTTGTTAAATATCATGGCTTTTCAAATTTCCTTTATGATCTCTTCAATGACCCAGTGGTGATCCAACAATATGTTGTTCAGTCTCCATGAGGTACAAAATTTTCCATGGTGGCTTTTGATGTTGAGCTCTAATTTGATTCCATTGTGGACTGAGATAATTCAAGGAATAATTTAATATTTCTAAGTTTGCATAGTTTTGCTCTGGGAACTAAAAGGTGGTCTGTTTTGGAGAATGTTCCATGTACTGTCAGGAAGAATGTATATTTGGATGCTGCTGGGTGAAAGATTCTCTAGATGTCTGTTCAATCTAGTTGCTCTGTGCAATTGTTTAGTTCTGAGGTTTTTCTGTTGAGTTTATGCCAGGTTTATCAAGAGGCAATAGTGATATGTTAAAGTCATCAACAATGAGTGTGTTTGTATCTACATGTGATTTGAGGGTAAGTAGTGTTTGATGAATTTGGGTGCTCTGGCATTTGGTGCATAGATATTTAGGACTGTTATATCCTCCTGTAGGAGAGATCCCTTTATTAGTATGCAATGTCCTTTGCCTCTTCTCATTACTTTTAATTTGAAATTTATTTTATCTGATAATAGGATTTCAATTCTGGTCTGCTTACTGAGGCCATTTTCTAGATAGATTTTATTCCAGCCTTTCACTTTCAGAATATATTTATTTTTGTGGCAAGGGATGTCTCTTGGAGAGAGAAAAATATCTTGCTTTTTGTTCTAACTAGTGAATCTATGTTGTTTAGTTGGAGAGTCATTAGTATTGAGAGGATTGAGAGGTGCTTGATAGTCCCTGCTATGTTATCCACCTTCTTATGGTCTGTGTCCTGTCAATTCTTACTATGATTACATCATTATTACCATTGCTAAGATATGGAAACAACCCAGATGCCCCTTGGTAAATGAATGGATCAAGAAAATATGGTATATGTGGTATATATACACACAACAGAATTCTACACTTCCATCATAATGACATCTCCCTATTCATAAGGAAATGGAAAGACTTGGAAAAAAAATCATAGTAAGTGGGGTAAGTCAGACCCAAAGAAACACATACACTCCACGGTTTTCTTTATTGGCAATAATTAGCATATGTCTCAGATAGTCCTAGCAGAGGATCATAGTAGTTCAATAGCTATGTATATCTGGCCATATAAAAAGATACTAATGGAAATGAACTACCAGATATAGAAATGAGCTATTTTTTTTTAAAGTGCTGTGTGAATTTCTTTTTTCTTTTGTTCTTCGCCCCCACTCTCCAGCCCCCCTCCCCACCACCACCATGCCCCGCTGCCTCAGCCTTTTGGTTTATCCCCTGTTGTCATTGTTTTTTTTTTTTCTTTTGGTACACTGTGCCTTGCATATGTGCTTATCTGATTTGGGGAAGGGAATGGGAATAACAACATGGTGAGACAAAGGGTGAACCCATGCAGCAGTGATAATCAGAAGATTCTGTGTTGGAAATAAACTTTACAAATTGGGAAGAAGAGGAGTGGGAAGGGAGGGAAAATAGAGAAAATGAAGGATGAGGTAACACTGTTGGACAAGAGACATACTCATTACCTTATTTATGTAACTGTAACCCTTCTGTACATCAACCTTACAATTAAAAAAAACCCTCTGATTTATTAAATGTACATGTAGCAGAATATAAGACTCTAGGATCCATGAAAATGAAAGAACTAATAATGTGAAGTTTTGTTAATGGTGTGGAGAAACTAGAATTGCCATATATTCTGGGAAAAGAGGAAAACTGCAGTCTTTTTGTAAAACTGTCATTTTTTTTTTACAAAATTAAGCACATACCTTAACATATGATACACAAATTGTATTTCTACATAGTAATCAAAAAGAAATCAAAACATTTTTACACATTAAATCCTTGGTTAATGAATCTCCATAACAATTTTATCTATACTAGCCCAAGCTGAAAAAATATCCTTATCATTAGTATATTAATGGATAAATAATATACAGAAATGATGAAGTATTTATAAGCAATAATGAACAAATTTCTCCTAGACAAAGATATAAATAATTTGTAATGCACATGGAACAAAAGAAGACAGGGTAAAAGGACACATTGTAGGATTTCATTTGTCTGGAACTTCAAAATGAATTTAAGCTATAGTTATAAAAGTAGACCTACACTTGCTTGTTTCAGAAAAGTAGATGAAGAAACTTGTGGTGATGGAAATGTTCTCTGCTTTGATTGGGGGCATAATGACTACATAGAGGCATAGCACTGTTTAAACTTTTTAACTGTACACGTCAAAAAGGGACCTTTCCTTGTAAGTAAGCAGAGTTACTTTTTAAAATGAGGAAAAGCAAAGAGGCCTAAGCTTCCTTACATACAATAATAATAATAATAATTTTAAAAACACCAGAGACATAATTAAGTACTGATCATGTGCCAGATGCCTGTCCCAGCTCTTTACATGCCCAATCCTGCCTAATTTTCACAATGTCTTTAACCAGAAGAAGTTATTACTGTCCACATCTTTCAGATGATGAAAGTTAGTTTTAAAGATCACCATCAATTTTTTTTTCTTGTGTTAAGTACTCAAGGATTATTTGGTACTTTTTAAAGTCTGTTTTTGTTTTTGGGGTTTTTTTTTTTTTTACGAAAAGGAATTTACTGTATCTACATTTTTAAATTGCTTTTTCTTGGCATTGAAACTAAGTCTAGTTCCTGTGGAGTGAAACCTTGAAAATCAATACCTCTGTGTAATGGTATGCAATCTCTGGAATTCTCATTGAGATTGGCTTTGTACATAAAAACCAGGTCACAAGGATGACTGCAACTAATATCAAATGTAAAATAAAAGCCAATAAATGGAAAAGCATTTTACTTGTGAGTGTAAATTATAGATAAATATCAATGCTGTGGGCATTCAGTTTCTCTGTAAATGTGACAATTTTCCCATATTTAATTTTTCTTTTCCTTAGGGATAAATTGAAAATACAAAAAAAAGTATGGGTAACATGTTGAAATAATACATTAAACCTATTTTTGAGGATAGAAAAGTTAATAAATTTGTGACTAGAGATAATATTTGCTACTGTGATATCATGCTGATGATATTAGATTTTTACACAAAGTAACTTCATCTAAAAGAAATTTTTCATAGTAAATATTTGGTTTTCTGCCTAATATTTCTATGTCTTTTATGAATTTGGAAGAATCAGAGTACCATTTTCAATAATATCCCTAGTGGGTTTGAATATTCCTCCCTCAGCTCTGTCTTACTCCTCTATAATTAGTTATTATTGGAAGCACACAGCCAGCATGTAAATGAAAATAAAATGCATTCATTATAACAACCTATGATGTGTATCTAATATTTATAAAAAGAGCTTTATTCCACATAGCTTTTGAGGAGTTCATTGCATTTCTATGTGTAAAATCCAGAATGTATTTCAGTAGGTAATGAATTTCATGAAACAGAAAGGATATGACTATCAATTACACTATATGTTCCAGACTCAAATTTTTCTCAAATTTAGGTAAACTCTGTTCCTAAGCATTGTAGTCAGAAAATATTTAAAGACTATGATGTATCTGTGCATATATACATACAATATATAGGTTATAGTTTGCAAACATATATACAAATATGTATATCTGCCCAAATATATACTTACATAAAAATGTATATGTCAATCACATATATTTAGATTGAATATTTACAGCAGTAGTCTGAATAAAAATGCAAGATGATCAATGATCTAGATAAACACTGAAATTTGCTGCAATCATTTCAAATGAGTAAAATATTTAATTATAAACATTAATATCAAGAAATCAGAAAACATTCTATATATAAGACTCCATAAAAATTGTGAAAATTATTTTGGGGAGGCCAGGAATGCTTACACACACCTGAATGATGACTCAATATTCTTCATGCCTGATGCCCAGGGAATCAAAAGTTCAAGCCAGGCTATCCATTGATTTGTATATAGAGAGACGCTGTCAGTATAAAGAACATTTTTACACGAATATTTTAAAATTTGAAAAGCTTTCTTTCTTGAAATTCTTGACCACATAGCTTGTGTTAGAATTAAGGAGTAACTATGGGTCTGTGTTTAGGTATATAGCTCAAGCATATCCAAAGAACAAAAGTACGATGTTTTAGTGATGACAAATTGTCCTGCGATGAACATAGTTGTGCTGGCGGCTTTAGTGTGGTCTTGCTTGTAGTCTTTTGGGTAGATGCCCAAAAGTGGGGCTGCTGGGTTATAGGGGAGCTCTATATTTAGCCTTCTTAGGAACCTCCACACTGCTTTCCAGAGGGGTTGAACAAGTTTGCATTCCCACCAACAATGTAGTACAGTTCCCTTTTGGCTACATCCTCTCCAGTATTTGTTATTATTAGATTTCCTGATAATGGACATTCTTACTGGGGTGAGGTGAAATCTCAAAGTTATTTTGATTTTCATTTCTTTTATGGCCAGTGATGTAGAGCACTTTTTCATGTGACTCTTGGCCATTCTCATTTCCTCTTCAGAGAAGTCTCTTTTTAGGTATTTAGCCAATTTGTTGAGAGGACTGTTGGTTCTTTCTTTGTTTTGGAGGAATTTAACTTTTTGAGTTCTGTGTATACATTAGATATCAGCCCTTGTCTGTGTTGTATGGCTGGTGAAGATCTTTTCCCAACCTAGATGCCCCTCAGTAGACAAGTGGATCAGAAAAATTTGGTACATATACACAATGGAATTCTATGCCTCCATCAGAAAGAATGACACTGCCCATTCATAAGGAAATGGAAGGACTTGGAAAAAATCATACTAAGTGAAGTGACCCAGACCCAAAGAAACATAAACCCTATGGTGTCCCTCATATGGAATAGTTAGTACATGAATAGGCTAGTCATGGTAGAGAACCATATACCCCAATAGCTACACCCCTATGACCACATAAGAAGATGCCAAATGAAATGAACTCCATGTTACGGAAACAAGGGTTATACCACTGTTGTAATTATTCTCAACATGCCATGTGAACTGGTACTACTTTTTCCCTCTTTTTCCTTTTCTGTTTGTTTGACTGAGTGGTTTGTTTTATTTCTCTTGTACTCCCTTCCCATGGTTGTACCCTTGCTACCAGTCTATTACATCCAAGTACCCTGGGTACTGGTTATATGGGTAATAGAACTGGGGAAGGGAGAGGGAATACTAAAATTCAACAAAAAGACAAACCATTCAAAAAGCAACACTTAGAAACCATTTGGTGTAAACCAACTGCACAACTCCTGGGGGGAGAGGGGAAAGGGGAGGGGGAGGGGGGAAATGAGGAACCAGGTAACAAGTAGAACAAGAAATGAAATGTACTCACTGCCTTTCATATGACTTTGTAACCCCTCTGTATCACATTTTGACAATAAAAAAGTAAACATATAAAAGGTACATACAATGATGTTATTTTCACCCTGGAGAAGTAGATATTTGATGATTTTAAAAATATTTTTCATTTATTATGGAATAGAGAAAACATTTGCTTTTTATACATGATTATTTTTTATTTATTTTTTCTTATTTATTGTTAAAGTGATGAACAGAGAGGTTACAGTTTCATATGTTAGTCCTTGGGTACATTTCTTGTACTGTTTGTTACATTCTCCCTCATTCCCCCTCCCCTTCCCCATTTCCCTCTCCCTCCATGAGTTGTTCAGTTGGTTTATACCAAATGGTTTTGCAAGTATTGCTTTTGGAGTTGTTTGTCTTTTTGTCCTTTGTCTCTCGATTTTGATATTCTCTTTCACTTTCCTAGGAAGGTGATGACAACTTTTTAAAATATACATCAAGGCTTCCTTTTTTTCTTGACAGAAGCTGACAACTCCAAATAATTAACCTGAACTACCAGATCCTCCTTGCAACAATCAGAATAAAACATTGTTACAATTTTGAAAGTGGAAAGAAAAAAAACAAGCACCCCTTTTAATTGGGCATTTAATATGTAACATTTAAATTTACTGAACTAATACTAGGTAGAAAGCATGAAGCAGGACCTTGGATAAAAAAAGGTAGTTGTTTTCATGGCTTTAGGAAATGTACATTCTGCTGCACAGGTGCTCTATTATTATTTGCTTTTTCACGATCAGTGTGAGAGAGCAGCATCTATGACCAATGCTAACTGGTTGGAGGTGAATGCTACATTTTAGGTCAGACCTTCAAGAGAGACTAGGTAGGCAAACACAACTACAGAGTTTAATCCTATGTTTTATACACAGGGATAAAATAATACACATACAGTGGGTACAAGGAAGGTTCCTAACACCCAAATCCCTTCAGAGGCTATAGCAACACAAGTTCTTCCAAGTTTGTACTTAGAATTGTCAAATGACTGAACTGGGACAAATTTCATTATAATATTTCTTACTAATATGTTCAGCTCACCTAACATGGGCATTGTGGAGGGTAAGATGCCCTTTGCCAACTTTTATTATCCCTTTTAATGAGCCTCAATACAATGTTGATTCTTAATTACTAGGCTACACAGTTTGACAAGCACAGAATTAGAAATCATGTTGTCAGGTTTTCTTCTTTCAACATGTTATCAACCACTCATTGTCTATACTTCTAATAAGTCACTTGAGATCAACACTTCTGCTACCTACATGTTGAAAAGAGTAACATTTTACCTTCTCATCTGTTTTACAGACTTGTATAGTGATTGATAATGAAGCAATACCGTTAGGTTCTACAGAAGAAAAATGTCATGTAAGAGCAAACTATACCTATACCATCGTTTGACATTACAGAGGGAAAATAATAAATTTCAACATTTTTTCCCTTTCAAAGCAGCCATCAGTGACAATAGAGGAGGCAGTTCAGGAATTACAATGAGAACCGGCATGACTAGATTCTCTCCAGTCTCCCACTGAACTTCAACTTTCATGTGAAAAAATAAAAGGATTCTAAAATCTTTTAGAGATGGTCAGGAAAAATATGACTGACAATATTCCTCCTGAAAAGTAGCTACTGAGCATTTCAAACCACAGAGAAGCTCATTAGTCCAATTCATTACAGCTCAACTGTGCACCAGAATGGCAACAGATACACCATTAGTAGTGATTTCCACCATTTCATTATACATTCTGGTAAAGAAATATTATGATTTTAAGTTCTTGTATTAGTGCTGATAGAATTTCTAGTGAACCTGTGTATAATGAAAATGTTCAAGCACACACACACATTCAAACACATACACAGAAGATTCAGATGCTCAACTATGTAATTGTAAATTTAAAGAACCTTATTGAAAATCACTTGAGGTCCCTTTGAAAGAATGAGACAGAGAACATCAAAATTACTTTCAGAATTATATGTAGACAAATGTACTATGCAGCCCTGACCTAGATTCCCAATGTATTCCACAAAAATAGCATTATTTTTACAGGATGATTCAGTGAATTTTCAAACTCCATATGTCTACTAAGCTAATTAAGCAAATTAGAGTTGTTCATTAGGAAGTGGTCTGTTTTTCAGTTAGTGGAAATCAAACTCAGCAGTAGCTCTGATAATTAAAAAGTACTTTGTTCAAGAAACCTAAATGCATCACAGATTTTCTTCTGCTTTATTACTTTTTTTTACAATAACAAGTAAACGTGTGTATTTAAAATGTACAGAATCTTTGAGATGATATGGCATTGCAGAATGACTAAATCTAGTTAATTAATGCATAAAGTACATTTCACTATTGCTTCTGTTGTGAGGATTTTTTTTTTACATTCCCTCTCTTGGTGTATATCAAGAATGGAGTATATTATAAACTGTCAACCTGCTATAGACTATAGAAGAGGCTGATTAACTACAATCATCATGTGGTGTAATGGAGTAGGCTGATGTTACTTTAGTAAATTTCCCAAAAGAGTGAGTGCAAGAGCCACAGCCAGAGGGATTTAAGAAATGAATATGAATAAAATGAAGTGACTTAAACCTTCTCTCTTTACTCTTTTCTACTCAGTCTAACTCTCTGGCAGGCATATTGAATTTTTAGACTTCCAGTCAGTTCAGGTTTACTCAATCACTTAATCAAGAGCTGACCTTCTAAATGTGCTATAAGTTATGGATATAAATCCACTCGTCATCTTTCCAAGTGGCTAAGTGCTTCATTACAGACGACTTTAAACACCTTGGGAGGAACTATTGGCACAAGTTGAGAAAATAAAGAAAATGAAATCAGAGCAGGTAGCAAATTCAGTGTAATTCCTTGCATTTAAGAAGGAGAGTGTTTCAAGACACAATATATTCAGAAACTGCTTTGTTGAATGGCAACTCCTTTGTACAACCTACTTAAAGATAATAAAACATTCCAAAAATATTCAAGAAGTAAAGTATTTAGAATATTAAGAAAGGAGAGCCTTTGCCTTCATCAAGTGGCTAGTATCTGGAGTGCAGATTAGTTTGTGATTTGCATATACTTATAAATTCCATTTAACAATTTTATATTTACTAGCATTTGCAGTACTTTGGGAAGAGTAAGGAAGCATAAAACACATTTTTTTCTTCAGATGTGAGTGAGGCAAGCATATAATGTAAATAAAATGTATTATAATGCTAAGAAATGCAGAACAATAACTGTTGGTTAATTTTTTGAGTTCTCTTATTATTTCATACATGAGATTTTCCCCCATGGTAGAATATGTACTTTTAATATATTTGCATGTATGCATTCCTTAAGATAATAATAAAAACATCTAGTGGTTTTATTAAGTAGTTGTTGATCACTTCTTGGAAAATGCTGAAATCGGAAAAAGAAAAAGGACAAGAATATTTTTTCCTACTGTTGAAAAATGACAGATTAAACACTTAGTATTTTGAAATCACTAGCACAAACATCTCAATCACTATCTAATTTGTAACACTGTAGGAAGTACGTAAAAGAAAAAATAAACTAAATTAGGAGTATAAAGATTTAGATTCTACTTCAACTTCTGTGACATACTAAGTATAAGACGTTGAAGCTTTAGCTTCCTTTTCTATAAAATCAGCAAGCATCATTGCAGATAATAGCAGTTAAAAATTCTTTGCAAAATTACTTTACTTATTCTGGTATTCCTGTAAGTACATGCTTATTTCTTAGAAATACAATGTAAGAGAGTGCCTTTGAAAGAATCTGGTTTGGGCTATGACATTATTTCAATGTTAACTTTTCATATGTGGCAGATACAATTAGACATCTAGTTGTTTAAAACTGACAGAAAAATAAATTTTCAAACATTTAAAAATATATGCATTACAAAATCAACTCCAAAAGCCAATTCCTCATAGGTCTTTTACTTCTTGACTTATGAAGGGATGAAACATAAATTTGTCCTGGGAGCTCTTAAGACTTTTTCTATTGCCAAGAATCATGTAAACTTTGCAGCTTTCATTAGTGATGTTTGTTAGTGTGCATTTATGCAAATATGTGGGAATAAAAGTTCCTGAATGATGGGGCTCCTAGACTTGTGGATCAGCTTTCTATTCTCAGTCTCATAATGTCAAAGCCTTGTATGACTTGTTCAAGTCTGAAAAATATTCAACATAAATCAAAACAGAGCAATTCTAGTTGGACTCTAAGATGTTTCTCATATTGTATTAACCCTCAACATATATGTGGTATCTATCTAGACATTTAACAACTTGTTATAATATTTAAATACCCCAAATATTTTGATCTAATAATTTATCTGCTAATATTATTGAACTCAGTTTTATACTTCTAAGCAAGGCCTTTTCCCTCATTATTTTGCTTTTTGCCTGTTTTCCAGATAGGGGCTTGTGCTAACTTTGGCACAGTTGGCCTCAGATTATGTTCTTCCTATAACTATTCAAGAATTAGTTGTGACCAATGCATGTGCCACCATACATGCATTTATTTATTTATTTATTTTTTTGCCAGTCCTGGGCCTTGGACTCAGGGCCTGAGCATTGTCCCTGGCTTCCTTTTGCTCAAGGCTAGCACTCTGCCACTTGAGCCACAGCTCCACTTCTGGCCGTTTTCCATATATGTGGCAGTGGGGAATTGAACCCAGGGCTTCATGTGTACGAGGCAGGCTCTCTTGCCACTAGGCCATATTCCCAGCCCCATGGCATTTATTCTTTTCCTTTAGCTAAATCATGATGGCAGGTTTTCCCTTCAGTGACCTTCATAAAATAGCATGGCTGGGGATGTATAAAGAACCACTCCCAGGAATTTCTTTCTCGGCTGACTTACTAGAATTAAATATGGACCTTGGTCTCTGCAAAAATCTCACTGACATAAGTCATAGAGAACTTCAAAGCAATTGACTTATTATCTTTGGGGATGATAAGACTGGAAAACACCCCAAACAGACAAACAGGAACAGACTCTATACTTAGTTATTCCTCACTTGAATTACATATAGCACCAGGACTGATGAACCTCGGGTATGGAGAGAAGCTTAATATTCTTAAGGAAAGCATTTTAAGATATTTGACCACTTTCTCATTATTTGGCCATCTTATGAAAATCCCCATGAATGATTATTATCACTGGAAGAAAAAAATAAAATAAAAACAATACGAAACATCACCACTCATGAAAACATAAATGGATAGGAAGAAGGCTCTTTAAGAACTTAGAGTGGGGGCTGGGAATATGGCCTAGTGGCAAAAGTGCTTGGCTCCTATACATGAAGCCCTGGGTTCAATTCCCCAGCACCACATATATAGAAAATGGCCAGAAGTGGTCCTGTGCCTCAAGTGGCAGAGTGCTAGCCTTGAGCAAAAAGAAGCCAAGGACAGTGCTTGAGTCTAAGATCCAGGACTGGCAAAAAGAAAAAAAAAAATAGAACTTAGAGATGGGGGAGGAGGGGGAAAATCTGGGAGAAACTCGGGGAGAGAGTGACACTGTTCAAAAAGAAATGTACTCAGTATTTGATTTATGAAACTGTAACCCCTCTGTACATCACCTTTACAATAAAATAAAAATAAGAGCTAGGCAGATAGTATACACAACGATATTAATTCTGAGTCATTGTAATTACAAAAGATGATCTCCAGGCACATTAAGACATAGGAGAATAAAGATTTAAATAGTTCTGCATGTGAAATATGAAAATTGTACTATCTCTTGTCATTAAGTGCTTTACATGAAATAGATAGAGGCCAAATAAGAAAATCAGATGAAAATGGCTAAAATGCAAGTGTTTTTAGTTGACAGATATAAATTTACAGTAAACTTTGTCAGTAGGAAAGGCAGTTATTATATCATAGCTATGGATTTTCATTATCTTCCCCACTTTTTCAACCTTAGTAAAAAACAATTAAGGTATAACTTCTCTCAGTAGTATTAGCTGAAAAGGAGACTGGCCACAAAAGAAACATACGTGAGTGCTTCCTAATGATCTAAGTGCACACAATCCATATTAGTAAACTGGTTATTTGCCTTTTAAACAAGATTTATAGCTTTTCAAAGGCCTAAACCTGAAGACATCCTTAGCATGGACAACACCTACCATCAGTCTCCATGTACACACACACCCCTCCAAAATATTTTAAAGGGTAATAACCAAAAGCTAAACTTCATAGAGCACATTTCCTTCAAAATATTTGTGGAGGGATTATGTTAATAATGGTTCTTCAGAATGATGAGTTATTGATGCATTTATTTTTATTTCATTTAACTTTTCTGTATTTTTGCAGTGGTCAGTGTTTTATTTCTAAAATCAGGAAACTGCTGCAATTGCTTTTTCTACTTTTTTATTCTTAAGATACTTTGAAGTGTTGATCTGCCACTTTTGTTTGTGCAGGTGAGACCTGGTGAAGATGGGGTAGAATCAATCATTACCGTCTTTTTTTGCTGGTGTGTTCCTTTGCAGTGCAGTGTAGGAGTAAGAACAGGGACATTACAGGAACTTAGTTTCTCATTCCTGCAGACAAACCCACTGTACTGCCCTATGGGGTTGTGTGAAAAATTGTTCACACAGCATTTAGTAATTCACGAGCTTGCTACTTGTCAGCTTAAGTAATGATAGCAATAATTCATGACCACACACACAGGGCTTCACATTTTCACTACAAATGCAGTCTGAAAGGAAAATATTTCTATTTCATATCTTACTATCTAATGATTTAATATGTATGTTCCATAGATCAAGGAGAAGAAAAAGATGCTTTTATAGTAAAATGTATTACTTCTTCATAAACTATTATTGTTTATATGAAGAAGCATATATCCAGCTCTATTAAAGTTTTTTTAAGTGAAAAAAATAAGATGAACAAAATGCATCTACAATCAAGGATTCAAATGCACCCTACCATAACATGAAAAGTTAAAAATGTAACCTTTCTTTTCCCCCAAACATTCAAGAGAACATACAGTACAGGTGGCAACCACAGCCTGCAGCTGTGAAGCCTACAGCTTAGAAAGATATTACCCATAGAAGACCAGGAGGAAGAATACCATTGTCTTGTGTTCCCTTAGGTCTTTGAACAACTTCATTTCTCAGTGAGTGGAAGGAGAGTCTGCCCTGGATGTGTCCACTTATGCCCCAGGTTCTCTGCAGATTGCAATACCAGCAGAATATGAAGGCATTGTGGTTATGAAAGATTCAGTAGATGAAGATGATTCAGGATGGAGTTCAGTGTCCCCCAGAAATGGAAGAAAATAGTATAAGCTGAGTGGTCATAAAAGGATTTTGAAGAAGTTTGTGTAGAGCTCAAGTTGAGAGATCTGCTTCATGATAAACTATTTTGTCTTTTTTTTAAGACATGTCTCCTTGAAATGATAGATTTCAAAGTGCATGCTGAAAGGGTTGGAAACCAAGGGAATGGAGAGGTTCTCAATTATGAGCACGCTATCAAGCATGGTACCATCAAAATCAAAGACCTTACCTTGCCTGAACTGATAAAGATAATAGATATGTGTTGTTGCTTTTCAATAAAATGGTTAGCACAGATAGTATTTAACTGCCTTTATATTAATATTTGACTTTACAGAAGAGTCTATCATGACAGCTTTTGCTCTGGGAATCTTGACAATCTGTGCTATTGCAAAGGAAAAAAACTAATAGTTCTTGTTTTTCAATAAAGACATTTCTAAAGTTTGTTGACTGCCTTTTTCATTCTGATATGCTTAAATCATTTTATGATACTGATTTTTTTTTCCAGTCGTGGGGCTTGAACTCAGGGCCTGAGCACTGTCCCTGGCTTCTTTGTGCTCAAGTTTAGCACTCTACCACTTGAGTCACAGCGCTACTTCTTGCTTTTTCTATATATGTGGTGCTGAGGTATCAAACCAAGGGCTTCATGTATAGAGGCGAGCACTTTACCACTAGGACATATTCCCAGACCCTGATACTGATGTGTTTTGAATGTGTTGTTAACAGATTTTTTTTTTTTTAGTGTTACGAGTTTGAACTCACAGCTTTGTGCTGCTAGACAGCAGCTACTCTCCTCTTGAGGTATGTTCCCAACTATAAAAATTATTTTACTGCCAGGTAGCTGCATATCTTTTGGGTTGAAGCAGGAGAATCAAATTTGAAGAGCAATACAAGCTTTATTGCTGTGGCCCATGTCTGTAAGTCCTAACTGCTGGGGATTAAAAAAAAGGGCCCTAACTAAAAAAGTACTGGCTAAAGGAATCCAGTTCTATTCAAGTTCTGTATTAGTACACCATAATCTAGGAAAATAGATTATATTTGATTTCTAGGCATATCAATGGGAGAAAATTTCTCACATAAAATCTAGGAGATAAAAATGTAGTTAATATTTTATCTATAAAATCTTTTAAAATGACAGTATTTACACTGTGTGGAAAATGAACTAGGTAACTTGTGGTCAGGGTTGAGTGGGAAACTGAGGAAAAGCAAAGGAAGAGGTGATATTGTCTAAAAGAATGTACTCATTATCTGACTTATGAACATACACTTAAATAATAGTAAAATTATATATATTCAAGAACACAGTTCAGACAAAAATATGTGCATATTGTGATAAGCTCATTAGTGAATGAGAGAAAAATCTCTAAAACAATTAATTTTATTATATGTGGGAGAACAGTCACAAAACAGAAAGCAATCATTCAAGAGAGAGGAGGTTGCATGAAAAATAACTTAAAATTCTAGAGACGTTTTGGGATTCTCATAAACATTTTTTTTAACACAGAAAGGTTCTAAACACACTTATGAAGATCTCAGGGGTAGCTAACAGCTAGATTTAAAGTGTATCTCCAAGGCTTTACTAATTTATATTCCAATTTAATTTTCAGTAATGCACAGGATATTCTTTAAGCTTAATATGTTCACTGATTATGTGAAGTTCAAATTTAGTTGTCTGTCCTGTGTATTATTTGCTAATAGAAAAACCATAACACTAATAGAATTTTCTCCTAATTTTCTTAATTTCTGCTTAGTGATCAGTCTCTCATTTGTTAGGGTTATATTCTGTCCAAACAACCTCTAAAGAATCACTTCTATTCACTAATTTTGTGATTATGTATCTGACTGTGAACGCTGTTACTGGATGTCATTTAATATTGGTCAAATATTGGTCAACCCAATATAAATGGCTCTCTATTATTAGAGAATAAATTTTTCGATAAATGTTATTCTGATCTTCAGAGATGGTCGAAGACATTTAGATTATTAGGGTTTCCATAAATACTTTTTTTCTTTTTTTTTTGTATTGTCAAAGTGATGTACAGAGGGGTTACAGTTTCACATTTAAATAGTGAGTATATTTCTTGTCAAACTTGATGCCTCCTCCCTCATTTTTCTCCTGCTTTCCCTCCTCCCCAATTCCCTCCCCCCTACTTGTACAGTTGGCCCACAGCATATTGTCTTATAAGTATCGCTATTGCCTTTTACTATTTGTCTCTCCATTTTGATGTTCCCCTTCTCTTCGCTGATTCAGACAAATATATTTACAATATGCAGGGCACTAAAATCATAGGCCAGTCAGTCTCCTAGTTAAGGAGAATAAAGAAATAAAGTTAAATAAGATTCAAGCACAGCAGCTTATACCTATAACCCTAGCTAATTGAAAAGGTGAGGTCAGGAGAATTTCAATTCAGTTCTATCCCAGAGAAAAAAATTATGAGGCAGAAAGATCTGAGCATGATGGTGCACAACTGTTATCTCAGGTATTTGAGAAGCATAAATGGGGAAATGTTCCTATTTAGCAGAAGGATTCATTCTAAGATAACATTGCTATGGAATTGTAGTAGCAAAGTAGCAAAATTTTCAGTGATCAGAGAACAAAGGACACAGAAAACAGAGTTGTAAGCATGCTATCTCATGGTAAGAGATCAGAAGGAAGCAGGATGGACATTTAATCAGTACAAATAAGTATTATTGAGGGATGTGATCAACTAGATTAACAGAAATGAGCATGTGGTCTCATGGAATGATAAAGGTTAGCTGAGGGGAAGAACAAAATCATTTTTCTGAGTCAGTGGTGTGGCTATCTAATGAGACTAGACAAAAGATATGTTGGCAAGAAAATTTTCTAAGCTGATTTTGCTCATTACAGTGAGACAGGTGGATCACAGGTCTCAAATTTAAAACAGATTCAAGCAATCTTGCTTGTTAGATTGTAGCTTTGCACTATCATTAAAAATACCAAGTATAATGAGAAATGTTCTCACTACCTTATGTATATAACTGTAAACCCTCTGCATATCACCTTGACAATAAAAATAAATTAAATGTAAATATAAATATAAATAAAATATAAATTTGGAAAATATTACTAAAGTTACCTGTGATTGAACTCAGGGTTTTGTAATGCCTCATGTGGTTTGATCACCATTGGCTCTTGAGCCACATCTCCAGCCTGGCTTTATTCTAATTAATTAGAAATGCAGTCTTGGAGACTACTTGCCTTGGGTTGGTTTTGCAACATGATCTTTCTAGGTATCAGTATCCTGAATAGCTGATTACAACAAGCATGAGCCACCAGTGTCCTGCTATTTGTACTCAAGTGTTATATGCATAGATTCTGTAACAAAAATTCCACTGCCAATATATAGTTTATCAAAACTCTTTCAAATGTGAATCACATAAAAGTCCCAAAGAACCAACATCCATTGGGACACTATCATTTAAAAAAAATCTAGATAAGTGTGGAGGTTCCTCAAAAAGCTAAACATAGAGCTCCCCATGACCTAGCAACCCCTCTTTTGGGCATTTACCCAAAGGATTACAAGCAAGATCACTCTAAAGCTTCCAGCACAATTATGTTCATTGCAGCACAATTTACCATCACTAAAATATGGAACCAACCCAGATGCCCCTCAGTAGACAAATGGATCAAGAAAATGTGGTACATATACACAATGGAATTCTATGCATCTATTAGAAGGAATGATTTAGCTCCATTCATGAAAAATGGAAAGACTTGGAAAAAAGAATCATACTAAGTGAAGTAAGACCCAAAGAAACAGAAACTCTATGGTTTCACTCATTGAAAACAATTAATTCTTTTTTATGATAGTCCTAGCAGAGGAACACAACAGCTCAATAGCAATGTACATATGATCACATAAGATAATCCTAAGTGAAATGAACGACAAGACTTGGAAATAAGTGGTTCATCTTTGCTGTTGTTATTTCCAATGTACCATATGAAATTTTGCCTTTTTCTTTTGTCTTTCTTCTCCGTGGTTTTACCCCTAATGTCACTGTAACTGACTTTGGGACACTGGGTATTGTATATATGTTTATTGGAACTGGGTGAGAGAAACACCACAATGGAGAGACAATGGGTAAAAGGTGAACCAATGCAACAGCAATACTTACAAGGCATCTGTACATCTCAGAGAAAGGTGAGGAGGTAACCAGAGGGGGGAGGGGAGAAAAATGAAGGAGGTAGTAACATGTTCGATAAGAAATGTACTCACTGCCTTACATATGTAATTGTAATCCCTCTACTTTGACAATAAAAATGTTTAAAAATAAAAGACTCTAGAAAATAAATATCACTTACTAGTAAAATAGATAAGTAAATTGTAGTGAACACATTGAATCATAACAGAAGTAAAAGGCTGAAATAAGTTACATAAATCAAGGACAGGTGTCCAAAGAGTATTTAACATTGTAATTATATTTGCAAAGGTCAAAAGAACATTATGCAATTTCATTTGCATGTACTCCAAAACAGACAAATATATGTTCACCATTTCCTTAAGAAGGAAAGATATGAATATATTTGGACAGTCAAATCCAGATAGAATTCAATGTATTATGATACTTATTTTATTCTTCTTAGTCCTGGGGACTGAACTCAAGGCCTGGGCACTGAGCCTCAGCAGCTCCTGTCTGGGTTTTGGGTGGTTAACAGAAGATAAGAGTCCCATAGACTTTCCTGCCCAGCTGGATGAACTGCAATTCCCAGGTGTTCTCAGCCACCTGAGTAGCTAAGATTACAGATGTAAGCCATTGGCATCTGGCTCATGTTATTTTAAATGAATAGAAAATTCATGCATGATCATTGTTGGGTTGACCATATATTATACATATAATTTTTTACAATTCTTATTCAAATACAGTAATTGATGCCTTAATTGCTGTGTTGGAAATGTCTTTAATGAATATCTTATGTATCAAACCTTGATTCCTCCAGTTAATTTTTGGAGATATATTTTCTTTTGGCTTCCACTGTGAATGACCAAACATCTTTCTTAGGACCTGTTTTTGTAAATCTGTGAATATTCTACTTCTTAGTAGAATAGATGTCTCAGCCAAAGCCCGGTTTTATGGTTAGTGCTTCACTTCAGTCTAATTATTGTCTGGCCTGTTTACATTATACAGCCATACCTTTTCCCTAGGAACTGTTGTGTCTGCCCTGGCTGACATCTTTTTTTATATCTACATCCAACCAAATGCATTTTATCCAGCTGTTATTTTTCATTCAACACAATGTCCCATTTTTCTGGATGCCTGATGCCAATGCCAGATGTAAGTTATATAATTGCTTTTATTTCAGCCAGTCTTGTTAAAACTATCAGGGTTGTTTGAACCTGGAAATGTTTCCAAACCCTGAAATATTTTTGCCTCAAAATGTCATGCAGTTTCTTATCATAGCCTAATAACTTTAATTAAATTGTCAGTGTTCTTTTTCCAACTGAGGCCAATTTAATGTCAATGTAATGCATTTCCTCATTGAACCTGACTAGTTCAATACATACATTTTTTTTAACTGATGAAGGCTTTTCCTAGCTCAAAATCTTGTTACCTCTTCCAGCTAATGATAAAGTATTTCTGCTAAAAGATCTTGTTGAGATGGAAACTCAACTTGACATTAGCAGAGAGAGAAAATAGAAAGGGGTTTTGAAAATTTAGGTTCAGTAACTGTTTTGTAGAGATGCTATAGTTAATTTAGAGTGAGAAGGGTGGGGTCTCTCTCACTTAAATTTTTACTTCCTTGTCAAAAGAAGCCCTCACAATGGTACTCACTAGAAACTGTTGTAAATGAACTACCCAACTGTGGGTGGGAACAGAAGAGAAAACCTGCGAGAGAGCAAAGAAAAGGGTGACATCCATGAAGAAATGTACTCTTTATCTGACTTATGTAATTGCAACCCCTCTGTAATCAGCCTTATAATAACAATAAAAATATTTTTAAATGCCCTGACCTTGGCCTCGCTCAAAAAAAAAAGTATGTTTGCATGAAATTCTACTGGGGCCTGGAAGCCTTCTTGTTTAATCTGAAGCAAATTCCTTACCCTTAACCATGAACTTCCCCAAATCACTCTGTAATATGCGTTATCTTTACTGGATTGTTTATTAGGCAAAAACAAAAATTCACTTTCATATTGTTCATTTTGATCTTTCTTGTAATATGGTGAAGATTAAAAATAGATAAATTAAGTCAGAAAACAGAAGCAAATTTCTTTTGCTGTATGTCCAAAAGTATATAGGCAGTTCTGCTTTTTTAGATTCTTGAGGAGTCTACAGAATGAATCCATAGTTATTGGAATAACATACATTTCCATCAACAGGATTTAAAATTCTTTTTTGTTTTTTTTTGCCAGTCCTGGGACTTGAACTTGGGGTCTGAGCACTGTCCCTGGCTTCCTTTTGCTCAAGGCTAGCACTCTACCACTTGAGCTATAGCTCTACTTGTGGCTTTTTCTATCTATGTGGTGCTGAAGAATTGAACCCAGACCTTCATGTATCTGAGGTAGGCCCTCTACCACTAGGCCACATTCACAGTCCAGGATTTACAATTCTATTCCGCTTTATTCTTGAAAGTATTTGTTGTTTGCATTCTTGATGATAACTACTTTGACCTGTGTTTATAGCAGATCTATGTACAATAGCCACGATATATAGAATCATAATAAGTGTGCAACAAAGATAAGAAAAATGTGATATAAATACAAAATATTTAAGATATATATATAATGTATAAATTAGAGTGGTGGGATAGAATAGGTCTAGAAAGATGTACTATCACCAAAACAATCTAAAAGTAATCAGATATTTGAGAACAGGTTTACCTTAATCAATATTATTGTTAATTATTTCATTTGAGAAAAGAAAGAAAGAAAAATACCTTTTTGGTGGTGTTATTCAGAAGTACAATTTACAGTTGAGTCGCAACCAGAGAACGCATTTTTTACTTACATACACTAAGATTTTTTTGGCATCTTCAGAATAAATGCTGTTTCTTAAGGTGTACAAAGCTCACACAAAAGCGCTCAATCCAAAACTTAGAACATTACCTGTGGATGTACCTTATATTCCTGAGTGGAATGTGATTGTAACTGACTTTGATCAAAACTAAACTAGAGGCAAATCCTCTCTCTAATGAGTGTCAAGTGGCTATGGAACAAGGAATAGCTAAGTCTACAAAGACACTGACTGCATTTAGACTCAACAAGAAGAAAGTGATTATTTTTTATTTTGATGCATGAACTGACCCAATCTGGTGGTATAATTGCATTTAAACATTCTGTGATATACTGATCAAAGAATTTTTTCTTAAGGCTAAATTATTCAAGAGTTAAAAATATATCATATCATAAAGAACATAGGCCAGGAATTTTTAAAAGCTTGAGTTCAGTTTCCCCTGCCCTGCCTCCCCAATTCCAGCTGAATGTTTTCTGAAAAAGTACTCAAATTTGGTATTTCCTAAGCCTGAAAATGAGGATAATATATACTGAAAGTAGTATTTGGCAAACTTTTCCATGTAAGGCTCATGAGATAAATGAGGTAATTTATATTTACGTTGTGGTTGGTAAAAATTATATTTGTGTTGTGTATTCAACTTAAAACATGGTGAAATATTTTAGCTTCAATAATACTTTGAAATAATTTTAGAACCTATTTAACTTTGGTCCATGAACCGGAGATTACTATTATTATTTATTTTTACTTATCATAGAGCTTGAACTCAGGGCCTGGACACTGCCCTGAGCTATTTTTTGCTCAAGCATAACACTACCACTTGAACTACAGCTCTACTTCTGATGTTTAGTAAAAAATTGGATAAATCTGCCTGAGGTAGATTCAAACTTTGACTCTGAAGTTTCAGCCTCCTCAGTAGCTAGGATCACAGATGTGAGCCATCTAAAACTGGCTGTTTGGGGTTTTTTTTAATATAACATCTTATATTAAAATTTTCTCAAAATCCATTCAAAATATTTTTTATCTATTTTCAATATGGAGCTTTGCATGCATTATGAAAAATGTAAACTCTTTTAGGGGATTTTAAAGCGTTTAGAACAATTCAAAATTGCACAATTGAGTTATATGTGAAGACTTAAATGACTACTCATATTGATAAATATAATACTAAATGCATTGTTTAATGTAAATATATTCAGAATATAGCTGAACTTCTCATGTAAATGATTTTACCACAGGATGAAACTTACTTCCATTGGCAGAGCTATGGATGCTCTCTGAACCAGAGCTCTGGAGCAAGTTTAGACAGCACTATGAATTCCGGTTCTCTAACGCTGGGTTACAGCTCTACTTAATTTTTTACCTTAAAGCCACAATATTCACTTGGTGTTTTCATACGTTTTCAGTTTGGGATGGGATCAATGTTGATTTTTTTTCTCCTTTATGATGCTAGCTCTAATAGCTAGAATGGGTTCATCGGGCTAAAGGATTTACTTTTCTTTTTTTTTTTGTTTTTGTTTTATTGTTATTTATTTATTTTTAAGTATTTTTTTCCTTTATCGTCAAAGTGAAGTACAGACAGTTTACAGTTTCATATATAAGGCAGTGAGTATATTTCTTGTTCTTTTCAAGAATCCATTCACATGTTTATGACCTTAGTGCTAGTTGCTGCCTAGTAGCTCACGTAGGCTCTTCAACCAGTCGCCTTGGTTTATCTCCATGTCAACATCTTTTAGGGACAACTTGGGCCTCTCATAGCATCTTCACTGGGTTTCAAGGACTAGTAATCTGGGAGAGATGAAGTAAAAACAACCTGAGCTCCAAAAGTGAAATTACAATGATTTTATGCCACAGAAATTTAAGAGCGGTAACACCGCCTCTGCCATCTTCAAACGAAGGGACTTGGAAATTCCATTTGTAGCTATGATTTTATGAAGAAGGTTTACCTGTTTACTCTTTACCCCAAAGTAGTTCTAGGTTCAGAGTTATAATAGAACCCTGAAATTCAAACTCCTAATAGGAAATAAACACTAGTAATTCTGTATTTAATGACTGAAGAGGATAGATAGGTAGTAGAATATATCTGCTTGGCCACAAGCAAGGTATTTATGAGTACCAGTAAGTACCTATCTTGCTCATTGTCTGTGAAGATGGTGCAGTGTTCATATCCTTCCTCTATGTTCTGCCTCTGTGCTGACAGAGGCAGATCCGAATATTCTGGAAAACTTAGATCTCTTTTAGGTTGAATAGTTTTCTGGAGAGTAAAGGACCCCCAAAATCTTGAACAGACTGACTTAGTCAGCTCAAAGAGCTATAGCAGAGTACCATTGATTGAAAAGTATTATTTCTCAGAGTTCTGAAGGCTTTAACCATGAGAATATGGTGCTGTGTGAGGGCCTGTTTCCAGGCTGGAGACTTCTGACTTGTTTTCTTACATGATGGGAACTGGGTTGAGAGCTTTCTTACTTCATTAGAGACATTCATTCCATTTGTGTGGGCTCTGTCTCACTTACATAACGAATTCTAATATTCTGATTGTAAGGATTCATATTTCTACTTAAGAATTCTGGTGATAAGTCATTGAGTCCATAACAACATCTAGCTTATTAAGACACATAAGGTTAGAAATTATGATTTACTTCCATGGAAGGAATAGTTATTATGTATATAAAATCTCTAGAAGATGCTAAAAAGTATTTAAATGGAGAATAAATATTTGTGTTCTAAATTAAGACCATTAGATCGTGTGTATGTGTGTATTATTCAAGTTTCTTGATAAATTCTTATTCTATCTAAGGAGATTTGGGAGAAATATGTTTAAATATTTATCTTGAACCAGAAAACTCTCTGAGTTTTACAACCCTCTTATTAAATCCCCAAAGAGTCATTGAATTTTGATTGAAGTTGCTACACACACACACTTACACACACACACACACACACACACACACACAGCATACATACTTAGGGATGTATCACATTGATGTACATATACATACTATGGGATATATAACATTGAAATTGCTATATAAGAATATATGTACATATATGTATGCATACACACACACTCTTAGGGATATATAACATTGTATCAACTTTTCCTTTAGTGTGTTCATAAACAAGATACTTTACTCTTAAATATATGTACCTAAATACTATTCATTAAATTACTGTCAACCAAATATATTATTATCTATTAGGTTTTGTTATAATTTCTGGGCAAATAGTAGTGAAAATAACAGAAAAATCAATACTGTGTTGTAGCTTACGTTGAGTGGAGAAATACTCTCATACATTTTCACGTAAAAGTTTTTAAGTACACATTTCAAATAAATGTATATACACATATATATGTAATAAAAGTAAAGCATCCAGTACTTCATAAAGCATAGAGAAGAAAAATATGTTCTCATTATCTCAAGATCAACTCATTATTAGTGCTATCCAAGTTATCATCAGGTTAATATTTTCTGTTTCCTTTCTTTCCTGGGGAATGGGGCTTTCCTGTAAATATTTAGGTAATTTCAAATTAACAATTATTTATTGATTAATAAATGAAGAGTTAACATAAGGCTTTACTAGTGACTATAACCAATATCATAAGTGGAGTGGTGGCTCCAATGGTAGAGGCTAGTCTTGAGCAGGAAAGCTCAGAGACAGCTCCTAGGCCCTGAGTTCAAGACCCAGGACTGGCACACATACACACACACTTGATTTCCAATATACATTGGAGAAAGTTATTAACATCAAATTTAAGTTCGTAAGATGCAAAATAGTGGTGAATGAGATCCCCAATGAGTGTTGAGAAATTATATAAAATTGTTTGTTAATATAATTAGGCTGGGCACCAGTTGCTCACTCTTGTAATCTCAGCTGCTCAGGACGCTGAGATCTGAGGATCGCTATTCAAAGTCAGCCCAGGCAGAAAAGTCCATAAGACCCTTTTTTTCTGATTAACCACCAGAAAACCAGAAGTGGTGCTGTGGCTCAAGAGGTAGAGCAGTAGCCTTGAGCTGAAGAGCTCAGGGGCAGCCCCCAGGCCCAGAGTTCAAGCCTCATGAATGACAAAACCAAAAAACCCAACAACAACAGAAAAACACCCTAATGTAATTATCTGTAATAGTGTGCTAAAACAAACCTAAATTTAATTTAGCAATTCATTAGGCATTCAGTATGTCTTCTTTTCACTAAGATAATATTATTAGCATCAAAATATGACCTAGTATATGAGAGTATAATTAAAAATATTTTAATTAATTGAGTATATAATAAACCCATTTATTTAAGGCTACAGCTAGCATCATAATCAATGAGGGAAACCAAAGTTTTCCCTCTCAAATATTGTACTTTTTGCATAAATTATCTACCCTTTCTTTAAAAGAAATAGAAAAGTTCAACAAAACAATAATAGAGCTATGAAAACATGGAGTCAATGAATCATCTTCCAACAAATAGTCAAAATGTCTTTGCAAGTGAATTCAATCAAATACTAACATATTAAGATAAATTCTTTTCAAACTCTTCTGGTTTGAGGAAGAGGAATGATGAAGGGGTTGGCTCCAACCAAGATGCTTTGTATACATACATAGACAAGTGAAAATAAAACTTCCTTGAACAAATAATTGATCCTAGGAAAAATTGAGTTGTTTAAAAAGAAAATGATTAATATATTGTTAGTTTTATCATCATCATTTTTTTTTCATTTATTTAGTCATTAAGTGTTCCTTACTGAGTGGTCTGAGTGTGCTAAAACACGTTATTAAAAGAATAGTAAAAGAGTGAAACTCAAGGACTATTTATGCAAGCCACAGAAATTTAAGTTTAGCTTCAGTTGTCATTGATGCAGGATTGAGAAACAAGAGAAAAAATTAGATTGAGTTTTAGAATATAAAATATATAATATAAAATATAAAATATAAGAGACTAAGTGCCTAATGGAGTGAATTAGTCATATGGAAATCTGGTTATAAGTATGTGACACATATTGTAGAATGCCATAATAAGAAATAGTTAAATATCCTTTGGGCTGGAACTAGTACAAAAACCATTTATATACTGAAAGCATGCATCTTTTACTGAAGAACCAATGAGAATTCTTCTGCATTGCTATGAAAGAGACTGGGTTCATGTCAGAGACGAGTCATTCTGCCTGATTCAAATAATAATAATAATAACAATAATAGATCCTGAAATTTGATGATCCCAGTCCCAGTTCTGGAACTATGATCATTTATCCCATTTATATTTCTCTTTCTTGGTCAGTGGTGGTGCCTGCTATTGAAGTAATAGTGGTTCTTCTCTCATGGTGCCATCTTCACAGCTTTAAGAGGAAGAGTCTAGAGTAACTCCCAGTTATGTAGTGGCAGGCTATGAAGAGGGATCTTGCTATTATGATTTATATTCTCTCTCTTTCCTTTTCCCTCTGTTTCGTTCTCTATAACCACAAGCTGAGCAGTTTGTTTTATCAAGTCCCCAACTTGATTCCAACATTATAGTAAGTAATAATGAATGCATTAAAACCTGCCCAACTGTGAGCCTGAATAAAACTTTCCTCATTCTAAGTAGATTATCCTAGTTATATTATTATAGAAGTCAGCACACCATCTTTTCCAAGTCATTTGATGAATCAAAGTCACAGGAAGTTTACAACATAGAGTGTAAATCAACTACTCTTAGCTATAATCAATGTTCAAAGAACTTTCGATTGTGTTTTTAAGATACCTGGCAAGATGACCAATTCAGATGATTTACACTACATGGTGTCATCAGCCAACATTTTGTTTTCTGGTCAGCATGAGCAATCTGCAAAGCTGTCAGCATTATCCTACTTCTTTCCTCATCCTTGATCATGCTGTGACCTCTCACATTCTGAGAGGCTCATAAAATCATTACTCATCCTTTTTGATTGCTAAATACATTCTGTAAGCACAGGTATTGTGTTCCTAAGTCATCTGTTTGTGTTTTTCTTGTTAAAGACAGTAAAGTGTCATATGACTCAGTCAATCCAGTAGCCTGGTGAAACTTTGAATGTAAATATGTCCTTTAATCTTTTAAAACTCTACATTTTAATAAGTAAATAAAGACATAGCTACTTCATGATTTGCAAATAACTGCATAATGTTTTGATCCTCAGCTTATTCCTTTATAAAATAAAACAGGTTCGAATATGCAATGCATGAGGGCCTTTAAATTGGTGGCTCTTCATTTTTCCAGTCCTGCTGCAAATTTTACTGTTGACTTTGTCAACTGATGGAAATTAAGTGAAATTTCATCAGTTTGAGGAGTTGAAATGGATAGTTATTTTAGGCTTTCTTTCCAGGCATTAAAAATAACTCTATCATTTTTTTCGTCAGATATTTAGTAAGAAAAAGCCACAAATATAGACATAAGTGAATGAATTTGGGGAGATATTAAAAGTGAGCATGGCTGTCCTAATAAATGTGTAGCAACTTTTTGAGCAAGAATTTTACTATGGCCCTTGACCAAAGATATGTTTCCTTAGAAATAAATAAGTTTCAACTTAGTTCTTTCTAACATTAGTGAAGAAACAATGTGTGCTCCAGCATGAATGTTCTCAAGGCACTAAAGTTAGTGATCATGATTATTTCCTGGTATCAAAATAAGTGTTTCATAGTTATGTATAAAAAATAATGTGACCTATTAGCCTTTAACTTCTGTCATCACTGGTGGACAAGAAAAGTGATGGGAGAAAAATTATTTTTGTGGGGTCTCAAGTCCTTATACTGATGACCTTCAAATCAAAGTGCAAAAGACAAATTAATAAAAGGGAAAACATTTATTTGTATGAACACAGGTACTTTAAAAAGAAGAATATCCTTAGATGACTATGGTAGGGACTTATAGACATACCCAGCTCGTTTAAAGAGTGGGGAACAGCAGGAAGAAGGAAGCAAGTATAAGGAGACAAAGTAGGTTTGTTTAGCAGAGACAAGTCAGCTTGCTAAGTCAGGGAAGTTCATGATAATGTTTAACAGCAGATTAGGGCTGTTTCAGTCTTCTTTGTGGCCATCTGTCTGTACTGAAAAGGAAGATATAGACTGTTTGCTCTTGGTTTCATTCTGGGGGAAAATTTAGTCTGAAGAAGGAATTGATGGTTGGTTAATTTCCTAGAACTTTCTGTTTTTAGGTTGATGAGAAATAGAATCTTTTGACACTTAATTATCTTCAACTGTAAATAATTTTCATAGCAATTCAATGCTTTTCAATGGTTTTATACATTCCTCTCATTTAAAAATGTCTGGGGAGCTTTATAAATGAGAATCTGTGTTGATTGCTGTAGAGAGCTATGTGGAGAAATTGTGATATAAGACAGGTTCACAGGGGAAAAAAAGAGTATCTTAGAAAAAGGAAGAAACAGAAGGAAGATGGAGATGCACATTGATGCATATTCAGTTGAACCAGTCACTCACTCCTGGGATCTAGTGGCATCAGTCAACATCGCCTCATTTTTCTGATGGAGAATACAAACCTGTCCTTTTTGCTTAAGTTATAACTGAGACACAATTTCCCCAGTATAACTGAAAAGAAGCATTGTTTGGCAATGATGGAACAAGTTCCATTTTTCTGAGCAATGTATCTGAAAGAGAACAATTTTAGGTATAATGGAGTAAATCTGTTGACTTTGGGATGATTCCCAAGACTGAATATGTTGTTGATTATCTTATTACATTGGAAAATTTAGAATTATTCTCTTGAAATTATAACTTGCAATAGTTGGAAAAGGAGTCCTTATCACTTAAGAAATGTTAGATGCATGATGTATACTGAGGTTTTCTAAGATTTTTCAAATACATGCTATTATTTTTAGTACAAGACAGCTCAGGATTGTGATTTTCCTTACAAAATAGAATGTCTAAGGAGTGAGGGTACCAGGTATCTGAATCTACAATGGTCATGGACAATTAAGTAGGAATGTCCATACCTTGGTGCCACATAAATTAAAAGACCAGTGTCATTGAGGAACAAGTTCTGAATGGAATTTGTGATTTACAGATTTGTTGTTATCTTTCACAATGTCTGTCTGTCATTCATGTTGGTATCTATAATTTGTATTTTTACACACGTCCTTCTCAGACCATAAGAGTAAATCAAATTTTGAAATGTCAGGTAGAAAAGTTCTACAGTCTGATCTTGGCATTTAGGAAGACTGATCTTATTTCTTGACCAAGTTATTCTAGAATTTTGGTTTATGTATATGTACTATTTTGGTTATTTTAGATAGATAGATGATAGATTCTGTATATATAATTAATATATAGGCACATATATATACAGATATATTTATATATTCCCCCATATACATATATTTGAAGGTATCTAATCTGTGGAAATAAACTTATCAAACTTTGGGGGTGGATTATAATGTTATGCTGGTATGTAACTTCAAAAGAGATGCAAAGGGATCATTTTCCATTCACTAACTTTAGCTAAACAACTTACTTTTTATCCATCAATTTCGTCTTAGTTCCAAATAAACCTACCAGCAAGAGTATATGTATGGTTCAAGCAGGTCCAGGACTTGTGTTAGCATTGTTGAAGACATCAAAAGGATTAGTTGAAGAATGACAATTTGAAAGAGAAGACATTAGGAGAAATACAAAGAACAGGGTAAGTTAAGGCAAGCAAGCTTTAGTCTTGCTTTCAGTAAATAACGAAGGTGAAGTTTATTTAAGGTGAAAAGATATATATTATCAAGGAGGAAAAACAGTTAAATGGAAGCCAGGTAGAAATGTGACTCTTGATTCAAGTGTTTGGAAAAACATTGAAACTTTCCACTTCATGTATAACTTGATAAGAACTTTGGGAATACAAGACAGTTTCTTTTATTTTTACATCACTGTAAGTGGTAAGCCATGCTCCATAAAGTCTCTCCCATTCTGGTGATATTTATATCTTCCCCCCAAAATCTTCATGTACACCAGACCTGTAGGCAAAAGGATAGATAAGTGTGTTGGTTTGTTGATTAGAGAACGGAAGACCATGACTCTTAGGATATGTGATGCTGTGCATAGAAGTTAGTTCTACATAGCCAACCGTAGTATCACATTTTCATTTGTCTGTACAAGACCCATTCAATTGAGTAATAAAACATGTAGAAAGGTCAATAGACAAAAGTTATTTCTAAAAGGGTTATATTATGCATTTTGTTGTGAGTATTCCAAATAAAGATGAAGGCAATGCTTCTGGCCATTTAAATGAAGTTTCTTGACAGATTCCTTACTAGAGATTTTTTTGTTTTGTTTTGTTCTTGGTCTGTCTTGGGGCTAGAACTCAGGGCCTGGAACTTATCCCTGAGCTCCTTCTCTCAAAGCTAGCACTCTATTATTTGAACCACAGTTTCACTTCCAGTTTTCTGGTAGTTAATTGGAAATAAGAGTCTGACAGACTTTCCTGCCCTGGCTGGCTTTAAATCACAATCCTCATATCTTAGCCTCCTGAATAGCTAGGACTATAGGCATGAGCCCAGCAGCACCCAGATACTAGAGATTTTTTTAATTGTCTTTTTAATGTTTCTTTACATTTTATTTTTTCTGAGGATTATTGAAAGTAGGAAGTATAAAATGTAATACACCTAAGAGTTTTTGACCCAATGATTTGCTCCTGCTATAAAGGGAAGCCCTTGATCTGATTCGATCTATTAATTTGAAAAGGCCAAAATGGATTAACCGCAGTTATTAGATTTTTACTATTGTTATGGCATTAGCACATCTGGGTAAATAGCATTTGGTCCATCCATTAATGAAGCAGATAATCACCAAATAGTTTAGGTAGTCAAAAGCCAGATGTCAAAGTAGAAACTTGACTTCAAGTGTTGCAAAGAGCTATATTGTGAGAGGTTTTCCTGAAACATGCACATTATATCCATAAGTTTCATTACATTTACAAGTACTACATGGGAAATAATTTTTGTCATTGTTTTTAGAATCCAGAGCAAAATCACTTGTCATGTTAAGTCCAGAATTATGTTTTGTTTGTATATATGTCCTAGTTATTTCACCTCAGTGCAAGCAATAAGGTCAAAAGAAGGCACCACTTGGAAGTTCACTCACTTGAATGACAATTATCTGTTAGTCTTTTGCATACATTTGTCTTTCAGATTGAGAGGCCTCTGTCAGATATTGCTTATATCAGTCAGAGAAATCAGGGCTGTTAGGGAGAAAAAAGTGAGAAAGCTATATTTAGCAGCAGTGTCAGATCTGTGATTCCCCAGAGATATAATGCCAGTCATATTGTAGTGTGCTAATAATAGAAAAAAATTCGGTCTCAGTGAGGGATCAATTGTCTGTAATAATACATAGCAATTATCCAACAATTGGCAACTGGGTTGTAGTATAGGTCAAAAATCTACAGGACTTCTAGATTGTGTCCACATGCCAGACTCCAAAGCTTACTTGGAGTCAATGCAAATTGTGGTGCTTTCCTGCCTGTCAATGTGTGCACTTTGTAAAAGATCCTAGTAGGCAATGAGTATTTCATGTAGGAAAATATGGCAAAGCAAGTTTCTTTTGATGAGTCCTCTCAAAATAGAAGTGTTTGTGTAACAAAGGTAACCAAGAGTCCATTTAGTGGCTTTCAGACTATTTCTTTGGCTGGTAGGCAATGGCACACTCCCCTGTTGGAGAGGATTAAGAGAATAGTGAGGGTGGCTCAGTATCCAAAATGATAGAGGGAGTGATTGATTCTGTTATAGACGATCTGAGTCCATGGGGAAAGGTACTGTGTCTGGAAGATTTGTAAACATGTTGGCATAGTATGAATAATCAAGAGATGCATGAAGTGTCAATTGTAAAAGTCTTTGTCAATAAAGGTGTCAGTTGTGGCTCCTACATACAGGCAGGTGGGCACTTCCAGTTGGAAAATAGCTATTCTATAATAGCAAATAATATCAGTAACTCTACTAAGGCTATAAAAACATATCTTTCCAAGATTTGTTAAAGTTACATAAACTGAGAGCTGGGAGTGTTAACCATGTTAACTTTTTTTTGTTTGTCTGTCTTGGGGCTTGAACTCGGGGCCTGGGCACTGTCCCTGAGCTCTTTTTGCTTAAGGCTAACAGCACTCTACCAATTTGATCCACAGCTGCACTTCCTGTTTGAAGGGAGTTAATCAGAGCTAAGTCTCACAAACGTTCTTGCCTGATCTGGCTTTGAACAGTGATCCTCAGATCTTGAGTAACTAGATTACAAGTGTGAGCCACCAGCAACTGGAAACAATGTTAACCCTAATGCTTCAAAAGAGGACAGCATCTTCAGAAATCTGTATCTGAGAGGATACCACAAAGAAGTCTGCACTGGGCCATTGACTTAAAAAAACATCTTATTGGAATTATTCCTTTCTTGGTAAGGAAATGGATAAAACTGATTGAAGGCCTTTCGGAGAGTTTTCTTTCTTCTTTTTTTTTTTTAATTGACTTGAGGCATGTCATGGTGCAACTAGATAATAGTTGTTTACATTTACTAAAATGTCAGCTTGAAGGCTTTGAGGCTTTGCTTTATTAATGGCTTTAGAAAGATAAAGGAATCTTTAAGATCACCCTGTTCAATTGGCTTGTAAATATAGTTAGCCACATACTAAACAATAAATCAAAAGAGTTTTAGGTTGTAAGTGAGCCTAAGTCAGTGAGCTTTAAGGAGTTGTAAAATATTAAATGTTCCTTCTTACTTCTTGATATACTTGAACTCTTGTTAATTGTTATTTTTAAATGTTAATTGATCCCTTAATATATTAAAAGAAAACAGAGCAATATCAACAACTATAACCAGGATTCATCAGTAGGGACTCAGATTGGGTTAAAGATGATGGGAAAGCAAGGGGTAGGAATTCATGGCTCTTAACTCCTACATAAATGAGTAAAGTTGATTTCTTCCTGAATTAATTCCCCCTACCATTCCCACTGTAAACATTGGAAAGACAAAGATACGAACTCCCTGCTCTAAGAGACAAAGTATGAAGGGCAAACCAATGCAACAGGGATACTCACAAGAAAATATGAACTGTACAACTTGGAGGAAGAAGGGACTGAGGGAAAGTGGAAGAAAAATGAGGGAAGGGATAACACTTATGTATGTGAGTATAACCCCTTTATATATCACCTTGACAGTAAAATTAAATTTAAAAAAGACTTAATCTTCACTGCTAAGGTACCCAAATCTCATTAAGTCAAGTGTGGAAAATAGTGAAAGAATAAAGATGAGAAAGAAATATTTTTGAAAAAGGGAACTTTCTATAAATTCCATTATACCACACTCATTCTGAGAAAGGGGTATTAGGCTGTAGGGTTGTCCTGCAATGATTTAATTTCTGTACTTGGTAATGTTGAGCACTTCTGTAGCATGTGAAGTATAAAGGCTAATTGGAGCATCTTTCAAAACTGGATCTTGTTCTGAGGAATTTTAATTTTAAAAAGTTTCCACTAAAGACAGAATAAATACTGAGGTTTGTTTGGAAGGCAAGGCAATGAAAATGCCCTTTTCATCCTTCTATATGGAACTATGGGATTTCATACCTCTAACAAAAAAGGCTTTTTAGTGAAGAATCAGAAACAAAAGCCTGGTGACTCTTACAGGGTTAAAGGACATGGGGTGGTCTGAGATACGGGCAGAAAAATAGCCCACCAGAAAATTCAGCAGCTTGAATGAAATTAGAGATGACAAGCAAAGATAAACCCTTCAAGTAGAAAGCAGAGTGATTCAAGCTTAATCTCAGTTTATTGTAAACTTGTAGGTAGGTTTCAGGATTCAAGTTAGGACTGACTCATCTCATTCAATTGAGTTTATGGGAATGATTGGCATAAAAAGAAAAAAAATTGTAACTTCTAAAGTTGCTGAGGTGTACAGTAATTTGTTTCAGTTTTTCTCCTCTTTTGTTCAGGGCAGTTCTTTGTCCCTACCTTGGATTTTCACAGTATCAACAGTTGTCATAAGCACAAGGAAGCTCTGTGACAGGAAAAGATGAATAGGAGCTAGCAATTGAATTACTACAAGTTATCTCTCTATTTTTGCAAAGATTTGTTTGACAAAGTGATGATTATTCATTTTAGCTCTTTTTTCATGATTTCTTCTCAACAACTTTCCAATAATTGGATAGCAGCCTTAATGGTAATACTAATGGCTAACCTATCCGTTGGTCACAATTTTTTGTTTAGATTTTCAAATACATACACACACACACAGAGAGAGAGAGAGAGAGAGAGAGAGAGAGAGAGAGAGAGGGGAGAGAGAGAGGAGAGAGCTCCAATTAAGTAGAATTTTTATGTTTATTCTCTGAAGCCTCTAAATATAGGGCAATGTGCCTTCATTCTGGTGGTTCACACTTATTGGTCAAAGCCAGTTATCTCGCTAATTTTAATGGGTAGTCTAAGGGCTACTGCGGCAAGTCTAATGGGAATATTATTATTCCAATGTTAAATATGGGTATATTCCACTTATATAATACCATGGTAACAGTAGCCATTCTATTGTATTCTAAATTCTAACTTATATATATATTTACTTCTTCCACATCTCACAGTCAAAAAATTGAAGAACAGGGACTGTGGCCAATTGGTAGAGTGCTTGCCTAGCATATATGAAGCCCTGGGTTCAATTGCTCAGCACCACATATATAGAAAAAGCCAGAAGTGGCGCTGTGGCTCAAGTGGTAGAGTGCTAGCCTTGAGCAAAAAAAAAAAAAAAAAGCCATGGACAGTGCTCAGGCTCTGAGCTCGCAAAAAAAAAAAAAAAAAAAAAAAAAAAAAAAAAAAAAGAATTTTTAAAAAAATGAAGAACATTTTTGAGAACAATTAAAAATCTTGTCCATTCATGTAAGTTTGGCTCAGTATTACAGTGTGTATTAGTGCTAGATCATGAGAACCTGGGTTCTAGTCTCAGCCTTGAAAAAAAAATCTTGTCATTGCACCCCCCTGTAAGCCTAACATCCAGACGTATCTATTATTGTAATTCATGTATTTTAAGTTTTAATATTATATACATCCAAGATGAATTAGAGTAGTGATAAAACAATAAGATCTTCCACTTGGAAAGGAAAGTTATTGTTGGGCTTTAGTCATTTTGAAATTCTGTTTCATAATGAAAATGGCTGGCTATTTTGGGGTAATGAATAATCCTTGTCTACATAGATTCCAAAGACTACCTCCCCAGTTCACTGCACTCTGTAGATTCTGCTCTTGTTCTGGGAGGTCTTCTTTTACTCGTAAGTCTCTTTGCTCACCTCTGAAAAAGATCATTGTAAAATATGTCCTCTTCTATCTATAAACAGCCATTCTGGCCCATTTCCTACCCTTGAACAGGGAGATGTGCAAGTGTCTTAAGTCTCAATCAGTGTGAAATAGTTTTTCTTCTTAGCAATATTGAACTTTGAATGCAGGGTGTAACACTTGCTAGACAGGTGCTCCTTCACTAAAGCTAGTGCCCCAACCCAATCAGTGTACTGCTTTTAAATTGAAGTAGGCAGGCCATGGCACATCTAAGATTTCTTTTATCTGTTTGATTCAAAACTCCTGTGTGTACCAATAGACATGTCCATAGTTTCTGAGATACATTTATCTCTCTGCACTTATGAACTTATATTGAAGATTTCTACACTTCTGTAAAACAGCACTGTGGCTTTTATACTGAACCATATTTTGCAACTAGAAGTACTTGCTATGGCCACATAATTTAAAGACAAACTTTTAGAAAAGGTTTAGAGATTCTGTCATTGGTTTAATCTTTGCCTAATCCCATGCAATTTCCTAGTTTGTATTCACACTAGGGTATCACTGAGGTTGTTTGTTTGTTTTTTCCTAATTGAGTAGGCAAATTGAGGATTTTCCAACTCTAAAAAGACAAATATTACTTTTCTGTTTCATTTTGTACATTTGTTCCTGATTGAAAGCAAATCCATTTATTTATACTGGTGTCCTTTTATAAGACTTTGTCAAATATCTCATTATACTAATTTTTAAAGGAGAGAAAACTATACCTGAAGCTGCAAATTGAGTATATATGTTTTCTATCTACCAAGTTGTTATAGCTTTTTCAGCCTTATACAGTATGCACTTTGGTTCTCAGTTTACATCTAGAAAGAAATAGTTTACATTATTTAACATCATCCCATTAGAATGAATTTCTACTATTTACCTTTTGTTGGAACAATAATCCAAAATCGTAGGGGGCTTTGACATATATTTACACACACATATCTCCTATATATTCCATATCACATAACCCATATATTCCATATATATAAACATGTAAACATGTATATAAACATAAATATATATATGCTCAGTTCAACTGGGCTGGACTGACTCCATTTGTCTTTTTCCTTTAAGCATGGCTTAATAAATAGCCACTATCTAGAGCATGGCATTCTTGTGGTAGGGTATGGATGTCAGAGAGTTGGAAGAAACTACACCAATGCATTTTGTTTTTCTGCAAGAATATAACATGCTATGTTTGCTCACATTCAATTGGCTAAATCAAGTTGTACTGCCAAGCCCAAATAAAAGCCATATAGAGATGCATTGGAAAGCAGAAGAAAGGAAGCGATGAATCAATGACAAGAAAAAAATAACAATGTGTAGATTAACACTTTGAACACTGTCATTGAATGGCAGATGGTAAATTATCTAATTAAAGTAGCTATTATGTTATAATCATTAAGTGTTGTTTATTACATCAAATCTGTATGCATTCTAAATTCTCATAAATCACATACTGACTTCCCTCCTAGTATGTAGTACATTGATAGCAAAATAGGCTTGCATTTTAAAAATGTAATGTGTTACGATTTTATTGAGAGTTTTAAGTCCCATATTTTTTTGTAAATAAATTAATCATTGGAAGTCTGAAGTGTTAGAAGTAATACCCATACTTTTTATTTTAAAGATGAGCAGTTTACTGATGATTGGTAATATTTTATTAAGAAGACAGAAATAACCTTAAGGGTTTTACATAAGGAAATGCACCTTCTTTCCTGAAATGCTTCAGTGCTCTTCGAGTTATACTTGTGTTTGAGAGATAAGCCAAATGCCATTACTTAGACCTGCAGTGGTTTGTATTTTTAGAAAAGATGAACTAACCAACATTTGCATTTTTACATCAGTGATTTGAACCAATAACTCCATGAAATTGGATGAGCACTAACCTTGTGTATAAAATGATTAGTCCCATTTCCTAAGATAAAAAAATAATAAAATATGAAAATATTTGAAAGAGATTTCCTTCTTTTAAGCTGTGAATAAAATTTTGTTGAGAAAATGTTGAAAGCCACACATTTTCCCCAGAAGATGAATAACTAAGTTGTATTATTTATTATTTTGAACTTAGTCAAGAGAGTGCTAAAAATATTACATTCTCCCTTAAAAACAATTTACTCCTTAGCATTTCATTCCAGCTCCTTTCATTTCTGTGTGCAGAGAGCAGAGCAGACAGACTGAGGGTGCTGGGGAGTGATGTCAGCTACAGAAGCATAAAGCTTATAGGCTGGTTTTGAAGTGTAGCCGGCATACAAATCAATGCATTCTAAGGATTCTTGAAGCCCAAATCAAATCTGATTTTTGTGAAATAATGTGTTCCTTTGCTTGAGGCATCAAACACATTATGGCCTTTCATTACTTTCCAAAAAGAATAGAATTTTAGTAGGATTATTCTTCAACTTCCATAATACATGTAGGCTCTGAAATTTTACTCTAATATTTCGAGTCCTCATCTGCTACCCTCTGTAGGAATACTTTATACTTTAGTTTTTTTTCAGAAATATTAATTCCATGAGAACTTATGTTTATTAACTTAATTTTTGCAGGTTAATATGAGACTTTTGTGATAAGTCTACCTATGCAATCATATCTCCTCTTTTCTAAAGTAGCAGTGAGATAAATGGAGACTACTGAAAAGTGGGATGCTGAGAAGTGGTCCTGAGGAATCTTGCCTGTTGTGTGCTTTCACAGCAAAGTCAAGCAATGACAAAAATAGAGACCCAGGAGTTACATTTCTTAAATGAAAAATATAAGAGCTACAAACACTTCCTATTAAGGCAAATATAAGTAGGGGCAAGCCACCTGAAAACATGCATTATTTTAATAATCAAAGCAAGCCAATGAACTCTTTACAATTCATCTCAGATGTTGATCAATCAGGATGAGACATTCAAATGTAAACTCTTATTGGAAGAAACTGAAGTTTACTTCTCAGCCCTGGAAACTCCCTGCAAGTTTAACCATTTCAGTTGGTATATGGCTCTACCACAAGGCAAGGATTTTTTTTCAGTCTGTTGAACAAGCATTTACCTTTTATGAATTGCTTGTCAGTATACTTGTTTTTTTGCAATTGTTAGTATCTTCCCAATAAGTATTTAGTCCTCATAACATTATTATATATTCACAATCCTAGTGTTTTGTCATTAGTATTTTCTCTGAAATGCTGGCTATATATGAGTTGAGTTTCCATTTCAATCAATCAGTTCCTTTAACTAGTACCTTGAACTAATGTACTCTTCTGTCGTGTTTAAGGCAAAAAACAACTTTACTTTATATCAGAGTTCATTATTGATACTATATATTCTATGGATTATTCCAAATGTTAACATTTTTAGTAAATACATGGTGTGTCTGTGTGTGTGTGTGTGTGTGTGTGGTTACTGATTCTCTGTGGTTTCTTGACTTGATAGAAGTGTTTGTTGTGTTTCTGCAAAATATGGTAAACTTTTTCTTGTAGGTGGTATGTATCATTCATTTAATCCCATTTCTGTTTTGGTTTCTGACTTCTGCAGTTTCTGTCAGCACATTCCCACTAGGCCTATTTGTCCTTTTGTTATCAACACAATTTGAGGGAACAGTGGTAGGGATAAAGGATAAAATACGTTTAATTAATTATGTTCCTTAGTCCTAAGGATATGAAGCTTTCTATTTCCTCTCCTTTTCTGGATAGAATATCTCCATATAAAATTTATAATAATATTTGTCACATTTAGATGTTAATATACCACTAAAAGAGATTTGAAAATTATTACCCTTCCATTCTCTCCAAACTCTGCCATTGTAGCACTGAGTCTCAAGGTTGGGTTTAAGGACAGTCTCAGTAATAATTGCTATCAAAAGATGTCAATAGTAGGACTTCAGTTAGAACCAGTCTGAACACAAATGTTAATGTAACTCCATCTCAAAAACAAGATGGGTATAGGAGTATAAGCCTTTAATGCCACATATTAAGGAAGCAGAGAGAGGAAGACTGTGGAATTGTGGTCTGACTTAACCCTGGGCCAAAGCAAGGATTAATGGTATGACACAAGTCTAGCAAACTGAAAGCCCTGAGTTCACATTCCAGTATCTCAAAAAATTAAAACTAAAAATAATGACATAGAGAGAAAGAGAAAGGAGATGTTGAATCTTATCAAATTGAAAAGAAATCATCCTTCACTCATAGATCATCAATGTATTCTTTGTTGAATCCTTTATGTTCTACAAAGTTTCAAGCTGCTGCCATATTTTTCATTGTTATTATAAATGTATAGAGGGGTTGCAGTTACATCAATCAGGCAATGAGTACAATTCTTTTTGAACAGTGTCAATTCTTCCCTCCTATTCTCCGAGTATTTCTCTTCCAATCCCCACCCATATGTTGTGTAGTTAATTTTCAGTGTAGTGTCCAGTATCTCTGCTGCATTTGTTCATATTTTGTTCCACCATTTCTGTGCTTCCCTTAACTTCCTCCAAACAGACAAGCTTACATAAAAGACAAAATGTACAGAAAACAAAAACAAAAAGCAAAATAAAGGGCTGGGGATATAGCCTAGTGGCAAGAGTGCCTGCCTCGGATACACGAGGCCCTAGGTTCGATTCCCCAGCACCACATATACAGAAAATGGCCAGAAGCGGTGCTGTGGCTCAAGTGGCAGAGTGCTAGCCTTGAGCAGGAAGAAGCCAGGGACAGTGCTCAGGCCCTGAGTCCAAGGCCCACGACTGGCCAAAAAAAAAAAAAAAAAAAAAAGAGCAAAATAAAAAACACTTTTATTTCCATATCTTTGATAAACATCAAATTTGATAAAGATCATTTTACATGATCATATGCACATGGCTATTGAGCTTTTGTGATCTTCTAATAGAGAATAACCTCCTTTGGCCAAAGTGTGTGAATGACTAGAGACCTGTATAATTTATCATGTCCTTATTATTGTTTGTCTTTTATCATTCAGTATGTTTACTTGTAGATTTATGTGGGCATTCTAATTACTACAAATTAGGAAATTATGCAGCCTATGTTTATTTGGGTCTGGTTTACTTCATTTAATATGAGTTTTTCCAAACATTTCCATTTCCATAGGAATGGTACAATAGCATTCATTCTGATGGACGCATAGAATTCCATTGTGCATGTATACCACATTTTCTAGATCCATTCATACACTGAGGGATATCTGGGCTGATTCCATATCTTGGGTATAGTAAACAATTCTGCAATGCACATGTTTGTGTTGGTGGCTTCAGTGTGGCCTTACTTATGGTCTATGGGGTAATGTCCAGGAGTAAGATTGCTGAGTCTGAGAACATCTACATTCATTCTTTTGAGGAACCTCCATACTGCTTTCTAGCTTACATTCCCACCAATCGTTTAGTAACATTCTCTTCTGGCATATTCATGCAAGCATTTGTTAATGTTAGTTTTATTGATAATAGCTGTTCTAACTGAGGTGAGTTAGAATCTCAATATTGTTTTGATTCCTATAACTTTTATTGACAGACATTGAGCATTTTTTATGTGTCTATTGGCTTTTCTTACATCTTTAGAGCAGTTGCTCTTTAAGTCATTAGCCCATTTGTTAATGTAGTTGTTTCTTTTTTCTGAGTGCTCATGGGGTGGTTAATTTTTGAGCTCTAATTGTATTTTAGATATGAGGCCCTTATCTGATGCATAACTAGTGAAGATCATCTACCATTGTGTGGACTTTTTATTTATCTTGCTAGCTATGTCTTTTGCCATGCAGGAACTCTCTAGTTTGATACAGTCCCATTTATCCAGTCTTTCTTTGATTTGTTGTGGTTCTTGATCTTTACTTAGGAAGTTTTGACCCAGGCCTAGGAGCCCTAGTGTTTCCCTATCCCTTCCTGTAATATTTTCTAGATATCTGCTCTTATATTGAGGTCTTTGATACACTTGGAATTGATTCTGGTGCAGGGTGATATATAAGAATCTACTTTCAGTTTTCTGCATATGTGTAGACATTTAGAGAATGGATAGGATCATAAGTTATCTGTGTGAAATGATGAATATGATTTGGGGTAGAATTTTGTGAGTATCAGAAAATGGAAAGTACTTACATAGGAATGTTAGTCTCCACTTGAGATATAGGAATCTGAGAAATGCTGGAAACCAGTTACCTGTAATCCTAGCTACTGAGGAGGCAGAGATCAGAGAGTCAGGATTCAAAGCCAGCCCATTTACAATAAAAGCTGGGTTGGAGTCCTTACTTAAGTAGTAGAGTACCAGCATTGCACAAGCAAACAACCCAAGTTAGAACCACAGCACCTAAACCCAAAATAAATAAGAAAAACATAATCTTGAAAAGACACCATTTTTACTCTAATCTGCAATAAAGCAAAGCCAAAGAATCTAAATATGCTCTTCCTTCTTTCTAGAGGTTTCCCTGACACTTCCAAGGAAGTTTCCAGCTTCAAAGTTCCTTTATTGCTTAAAAATGACTATATTAAAATTAATGACACCCGAGATGGTAATTTTTAAGTATTTTTATATGTAAATGCAACACAAAAATCTATCATCCTGATTGATGCTTGGATCCAAGTGTAATATATTTCAATTTGAATATTGATTCAATAAAAGGCTACAAGTTTTGAATTATTCTGTTGTATTTGTAACTTGTTTAGAAAAATGGGTACTTACATATATTTGCCCAAGATACATTAATTATGTTCTGCAGCTGCTCCTTTAAAATATTTTGAAAACACTCTCAAACATTTCTTTAATTAATATATAATTCTTAGCAACTTAAATACATTGAAGTTTATAGGGCAATTACCTCAATAGGAAATTTTTTTCAACAATATATTTGTTGCCTTAAATCCATGGCTTGCTTAATACAAATAATATTTCTTTGAAACATGTTTCCCCTAAAAGCTACAAAATATAGGTAAGATTTCAAAGTTTATTTTCTATTTGTTCAATAATGTAACCAAAAGAAATAAGGTAAAACAAGCATAGTTTCTCAGTTTATTTCTGTAGCCAAAACTTAGAATACGGTCAAAATGGTAATTCCCACCATAATAATTTTAAAGTAATTCTGCACACTACTTGTCCAATTCCTGTTTGTTTTTAAAGAATAAATAAATAGTACCTGTCAATTTTGGAGAGTTTTATATTAGAAAAATATAACAGAACCTGAATATTTTTTTCTGAATGGTAAATTTTTGAAAAGTTATAAATACATCTTTTAGCCAGCAGTATTTCTTGAAAAGAAAATAGTCCACAAAATTTTTTTGTCAAATGTTGAGTCAACTCAATTATTCTAGCAGTGATTATCTAATTGTGGAACTATTTAAAACTTTTAAAACTCTTTTTCACAAAACTTGACTATTTAACTGCCACTTTCTATAGAGAGATGTTGCTCCTCTGATAGATTACCTGCCTAGCAAATGGGAGGTCCTGAGTTCCAACTCCAGGACTGCTAAAAAGTAAACACACAATAAATAATTTAAAAAATTCTTTTAAACAAACTGGAGATTTTATTGGTGAAATGATCAGAAGTGTCTTTCATGGGAATCTAACTCTTCTCAGTTAGAATAACAAATATGAAACTATTCTAATGAAATAAAAGAGAAGGACTTCTAGAAATGACAAGACAGCTTAAAGTCAAGAATAAATAAAAATATGACACAAAGGAGAGATATAAAACAGGACACAGCCCCAACCCCAAGTCACTAAGAAGAAAATCTACAGGAAGGAAACCACAAGGTAAGCCTCAAGAGTGCTGACAGCCCTAAGCAAAACAGCATGGCTAACACACATACTGAATAAATCCACAGTTCTTATGAAACTTAAATCTAGTAGAGGTATTTGGTCTGACAGTGATCCCTTGTCTATGGAAGGCTAGTGTTGAACAAGAAATCTACTGTATTTCTCTCTCTTTCTCAGAATGCTACATCCAGGTGGTAAACAGGGGAAGCTATTGATCAAAACTGAGCCACTCAGGGGACTTGAAAACAAGGAACAATCACAAGGTAGACATACTGCCTGTATCTAGGTTGGAGATAGTACAGGGGAAAATTGTAGAGTGGGGATAGATATGAGTTAGACATTCAGAGGCATTTAAACCATTGAGAAATCAGACTGTGAAAACACGGTGGTCAAAAGAGCTATTGCCTATGAATTAGTGTGTAGATTTTAAGCTAAAAATCAGTACATTTCAAAATTTCCAGCACTGCCTCATTAAACATATGGGCCTGAGAGCTCTGAGTCCTAGTGTAGCAGGGAGTGCATTTTTTTTTTCTTTGCAGCTTCTCCATCTTACAGGGTGGTTTGCTGTTAGAAGGAGGTCAATGCACTGAGACTGACAGGCAACTTGCTTGGTTTTCTCTGCTACCCCTCTCTAATGCAGACAGAAGTCAAGGCTTTTCTTGTTTCCTGACATTCAGTGCACTCCTCAATTTGACACTTACACCCTCTAGTTATACAGAGCGATGGGAGTCCCTCTGGATCAGCAGTGAAACCTTCTAGCTCTCAGGCCACAGTGCCTCTTAAACAAATAGCAGCTCTTTCCATATGTAAACACCAGAAGTCTCTAGAGTAAATGCATCATCCCTCAGATAACATTCTCTTGATTGGCTCAGCCCTCAGTTCAAATAGCATCAAGTTATCTATGACCCAATACACTCCAAGTATGATTCTATGCCTCTAGTTTACCTGTCACAAACTCAGTAGATTCTAACACTAGAGAACTTAAACAAAATTGTCTAAAATTCTTTGCCTTTGCTTTTAAATTATTTTATTTTGTTATTCTTCATCTCACTTAGTATTTTATTGATGTCACTGTTGTTCTCTTGGGAGGTGGTTTTATTTTTCAGAGAAGGGTCTTACTGCTCAGTCAAAACAGCCTTTGAGATTAGAATCCTCCTACCACAGCTTTCTGAGAACAGGAGGGATGACTACAACTACTTATTTTTAATATTTTTGTTTTTATTCTCTTTCTACCTTTATCTAATTAGATTTGCATATTTATTCATCACATTTTCTTAGATTTTTCTTCTACACATTATCTTCTTTACTTTTTTCCTTTCTTTCCCCTTCATTGTACCCTATAACATTTTATTTTTACTATTAATATTTTTCTTTATTAACTTTTTCATTATTATTTTAATTGTCTTATTGACCTTGACCTTACTCTACCCCTTTTGAACACCAGCTTACTGTTTTTGGGGGGTTTATTTTGTTTTGCTGAACTATGATTTTGGCTTTCTAAAAATTTCACTATTTGAGATCTCCCTTAAAGCTACAGTATTTTAGTTAGCATACTTAGTAATTAACTTCATAATTTATTCCAAATTATTTTACTTCTTTATTTTCTGTGGTTATTGGTTGGTTTTTAATGTGTTTTTCTGCTATTTGTTTTGGTACTGTTGCTGTTGTAATAGTTTGTTTTCTCTGCTCTGATCACACTAGGGATTAGAGAAGTTGCTCACTAAGAAGACTTCTCAAAAATGTAGAAGTAATGCATTTCTTAATACATGCATACATCTCATCTAGAACAAAAAGAAAATGAAAAAACAAAAAAACCTTAAGTCATAAGGCTAATTTCCAAAATAGAAAACGAATATCTTCTAGAGTAAGAAACAAGCAGCTGAATAAATTAAGGATGTAATATATAGACATCTTAGCCATGACTCTAAATTTACTCTTATCTCTGTAGCTAAACCTAGCCATATGCCCAGTCTTCACTCTATCCCAACCCCTAACTCAAACTCTTATCATACTCAAGCCCATACTTATGAGCCCATAAACCTACCATATACACTAAACCTACATATAATTTTAAATCTACTGTAAATGATAACCCTGACCACAATGCTACTCAAAACCATAGACCTAACTCTATGCATAAATTTAACCCCAACTCCAATACTAGCCCTAACCTTAATGTGTTTTTTCTCACAGCACAAGAAAGGCCATGGATGTCATCCTATGACATTATGTCTTCTGAAAGAGGCATTGATTTAGTATCACCTAACTATAGCCTAACTCTATGTCTCCAGCCTTAACCCTAATCATAAATTTACACATAAATATAATCTACCTTTACCCTTAACACTAATTCTACTTTTAATCCTAACCATGAAAATAACCCTACTCCTATCCCTAAACTTACATCTAACCCTAAACTTACACTACCCCTTAATCTAAGCTTGACTATATTCCCACTCCTACCTCTTTGCCTATCCTTAACCCTAATGCATATCTTAAACTTAAACTGGAATTCTAAACCTACCACTACCCTTAACCCTAACCATAAATGCACACCTAACACTAATCCTACATCTAACTCTAGGATTAACCCTCACCTTAGTGCTTACAATGTTTCCCTCTCCCTCTCCCTTAACACTTAGTACAATGGTTATTGATGACCCTGAATAGCTAAAGTAATTTTGTACATGAATAATCCATGGTATTTATAACTGACATCAAATGATACTCTTGAGCCATAGTAAACAAACATAGCAAAAACAATTACAGCTAGACCAATGAAATAGAATAGGATAATGAGAAACAAATTCACATCTGATTTCAATAAAATTGCCAAAAACTTATGTTAAGGAAAATTCTGCAGTTTAAGAAGTGGTACTGAGAAAAGTGGATGCCCACAGGCTGAAAATTAGATTCTCACCCTGAAGAGGAAGGAGGAGGAGGAAGAGAACAACAACAACAACAAAAATAGCTTAAAGAAAACCTTAATACTTTAGTAGAACACTTTTTGAAAATGAAAGAGGAAAATATAGAGCAAATGTTTCAAAGTATAGGCAGAGGTAACAACTTTACTGATCTACTACCTGTCAGTAATGAAGAAAATAAAAATGAAAGCCATAGTAAAATTCCATCAGTCCGTAGTCATGATAGAGTTTCTGACAACAAGTTCAGAACAATAAATTCTGATGAGTATGTCTTGAGCAAAGGAACTCTTATACTCTGTTGCTGGGAATGTAAATTAGTGCAGTCACTCTGGAAATCTGTATGGAAGTGGCTCAAAAAAAAATAAAAGAAGAATAGGAGTTCTTGGATATATACCTGAAGGAATTTAAGTTTAGGTACCGGTGTAGCCTTGTTTATTGCAACGATATTGACAATAATCAAGCTATGGACTCAGCCAATATATCCATCAACATACATTTCTTTCAAAGAAATGAAATGACAGTATTTTTGTTTCTGTTTTACAAGACAATGAGTGAACATGATAAATGAAATTTTTTAGACTCAGAATAGAAAGTATAGAGAGAGGAAGATGGCATCATCACAATAGGGAGGCACCCCAACTCCCTCCAACCGAATAGTGAGCTGGGAACTCCAACACCCAACACCCCATCAAGAGACCAGCAAACCCAACAACCAGAACCAACAGAGAAACACAGGAAATGAAAAAGAACAAAGAAAGAAGAGCCTATAACCTGCACAGAGCCAGAAAATATCCAGGGTACCCCCCCACACCCCCACCCTGCCGACCCCGGCCCGAACAGGGCCAGGCTGGGAAAGGGGAACTGGTGCCGGTTAAACGGGACCACAGACCATCAGCGACCAGAGAAGCTAAAGCCAAAAAGTCATGCCAGGAGTGCAGAGTCCAGATCACAGGAGCTCCAAGGGCCCCAGACAGAGTGCAGACCGACCAAGTCAGATAGTGGCTCGGGACTGGAGGCATGGGACAGAACAGCCAGAAACAGACAATGACAGCAGGGGAACCGGGCAGCACAGATGGGGAGAGCCAGACAGGGAGAGCCGGGACCACCACCACCAAACAATTGATTGCCACACCCTAGCACCCCAGCCCCGAAAAGCCAACAGCAGCGCGGGACACACACACAATGCAGGACCAGTAAGTTCCCCATCGTCCCACCTCCCAACCGGAGATCAGCTCTAGCAGAGACCCAAACCCTACAAAGAAGCCAGAGCTCCCTCCCTCTCCTTCCCTACCCCAAGGGAACAAAAGAGCCCCATATCTGGCAGCTCTAGGGCCCCACAGCTCCTGGGAGGACACAGGAGCTAGCAGAGGTGGAGCAGCACTCAACAAAGTGACCAGGAAACAACTTAGACCAGCTTCCCCCAAAGCCCCAGCTGGGGAGCCTGAACCTGTTCACACCAGCCCCCCTCATCAGGGATCTGGGGACTGGTAGGCATTGGAATGCTACCTGAGGCTCCCTGGTCCATGCGTACTTTTTGAACAACAGTCACAGGCTTGTTGGTGTGCAATACCAGCCCAGCAGTAATACCTGGGCCCGAGCACATGCACCCCCCACTCGCCGGCTTACAGCAGAGGCGCAGAGCTCCTTGGCACCAACCCGCACCTAGACACTTGAATCTGCTGGGGTCCATGCATACTGCCCCCCACAGTAGACTCACGAGAGGGCACAAGCACCTTCCAACAACTCGAGGCAGCATGCCCCCAAAGGAAGCACTAGAGCGCACATGCATGTGCCCCCCAGAGGGCCAGTGTGGGTCAGCGCGCTAATCCCCCAGCAGGAGAAGCTCCTGCCCAACCCCCCCCCCCCCAGTGCACAAGTGGGCAAGCTGCTCCCTCAGCCACAACACCCACTCTGATAGGCGCAATCCGCACAGGTGGGTGGGCCACCCCTCAATAGCAACACCTGCTCTAACAGGAACACTCCGCACAGTTGGGCAAGCTGCCCCTCAGAGGCAATTCTCAATCTGAGAGGTGAGCTCTTTTGACCACAGCAGCTAGTGGAAAAAGAATCAAAGAAGAGAAAAGTCTCCACGCCATGCTGAATCAGTGACCCGCAAGCCCCCATCAGGAACACACAAGGGTCAGCACAACATAGTGGCAGAGCACAGTCCTGCAGAGAAAAACACAGAACCTACCCACCCCCAAGTGCAGTGAAGGTGACCGCCTCAGCAACAACCCAGAGGGTCACGCTCACCCATTGGGGCAGTAAGGTTCAACAGCCAAACTCAAACCCAGAGCCAGGACACAAACAAGTCTCCACTGACAGACCAGCGGGAACCAGCACAAAGCCAAGCCAAGGTCACCACCTACAGATTTCCAGATGTGCAAATCACAAAGAAATATTACAAATTTCATGAAAGGTCAAGCCAACTCGCCAGCTCCCAAAAGTAGTATGACTGAAGAGGAGATGGAGAAAAAAAAAAAGAATGAGAGTAAGATAGAAGAGATGATTGAAAGCCTCAGGACCAAATTCAGAAAACAGATACAGGAGCTTAGAATGGAAGTCTCAAAAAATCTACATTAAATCAAGAAAGAAATGGAAGCAAAAATGGATACAGTGTACTCCTCCGTTAAAGAAGACCTTAACATCCTGAGAAACAAAACGCATGAATAAATAGATACAAAACACAACTCTTTAAAAGAGGAAATCACCATGATGAGAGCTGATCTGGCAACCATAAACATCTCACTGGCATCTATGAACACCACACTTGAAGCTACACCACAAAGAATTGATCATATCGAATTCCGAATCTCTCTTTTGGATAACGATGCAGCTGATAAGGACCAGAAGATTACCACACTCAAAGAAACTGTCAAACTCCAGGGAAGACTAAGCCAGGAGCTAGTGGACAAGGACAAGAGTTATAATCTGTGTATAATCGGAATAGATGAAGGAGTGGAGTACCAGAGCAGAGGGCTACAACATATTTTCAATAGAGTTATTGGAGAAAACTTCCCCAATCTCACAAATGACCTCACCCAAGTAAAGGAAGCCTATAGGATGCCTGGCAGACCAGATCCTAGAAAATCCTCCCCAAGGCACATAATTACCAAGATCTCAGATCTCAAGAATAAAGAGCAAATTCTGAACACAGCCAGAACGAAGAAAGAGCTATATTACAATGGAAAAAAGATCAGAATCACATCAGACCTCTCCACACAAACCTACAACGCATGAAGATGCTGGAAGAACACAATCCAAGGCCTCCAGGTCAAGAACTGCCAACCGAGAATTAGATATCCAGCAAAAATAGAATTCACCTTTGAGGGAAAAAACATATCTTTTCATAGCAAAGGAGATTTAAAGGAGTATGTGAATAAAAAACCAGCCTTACAGCGAATTCTAAGAGGGGAACCCCAACCCACAGAAAATGTACAGGACCCACAGACAGAAACAGAAAGAAACTAGAATAGACAGAGCCCAACAGAAAGAGCAGCTCAATAAAGACAAGAAAAAAGGGAGAGGAAAAACAGCCTAACAGGAAAATGGAAGGGAAAAAAACACTCTTATCCATGATCTCTGTGAATATAAATGGTATAAACTCTCTGATAAAGAGGGGCAGACTAACAGATTGGATCTGTAAACAAAAAGTTGCTATCTGCTGTCAAGAGACCCATCTTACAGCAAGGGACAAAAAAACAGGCTGCAAATGAAAGGATGGAGCAAGATCTTCTAAGCAAACACACCTACCAAAACGGCAGGAGTAGCCATCCTGATTTCAGACAAGCTGGACTTCTCATTAAAATCAACTCAAAAAGACAAAGAAGGACACAACATTTTAATACAAGGAAAAATCCAGAATCAAGACATCTCGGTGATTCATTTATACTCACTGAACAAAAGAGGCCCTACATATGTCAAACAAATTCTCACAGAACAACAGAACAAGATAGACCCAAATGCAATCATAGTGGGAGACTTTAATACTCCACTCTCTCCAAGAGACAGATCCAACACCCAGAAGATTAGCAAGGGAGCTGAAGACCTAAATGACACCATGTCCCAAATGGATCTGATATATCTGTACAGTCTTTCACCCTACAGAGACCCAATACACATACAAATCAAAAAAACATGGAGATTCTACGTCACCACAGTAAGACTGTCCTCTATCAAGAACACTAACAATAACAAATGTTGGAGGGGATGTGGCAAAAAGGTAATCCTTCTTCATTGTTGGTGGGAATGTAAACTGGTCCAGCCACTTTGGCAAGCAGGATGGAGATTCCGCAGAAGGCTAAACATAGAGCTCCCCTATGACCCAGCAGCCCCACTTTTGGGCATCTACCCAAAAGATTACAAACAAGAACACACTAAAGCCACCAACACAACAATGTTCATCGCAGCACAATTTGTCATAGCTAAAATATGGAACCAACACAGATGCCCCTCAGTAGACGAATGGATCAGGAAAATGTGGTACATATACCCAATGTAATTTTATGCCTCTATCAGAAAGAATGACATTGCCCCATTGTAAAGAAATGGAAGGACTTGGAAAAAAATTAAACTAAGTGAAGTGAGCCAGACCCAAAGAAACTTGGGCTTTATGGTCTCCCTCCTAGGGAATAATTAACACAGGTTTAGGCTAGTCACAGCAGAGGATCACAAGAGCCTCACAGCTATGCCTTTATGAATGCATAAGATAATGCTAAGTGAAATGAACTCCATGAGATGGACACGAGTGATATATCGCTGTTATAATTACTTTCAACATGCCATGTGAAACTGTAGCTTCTATTGTTGATGATCCTCTTGTATCACCTTCCTGTGGTTGTACCCGCACTATCACTGTATCTTATCTGAGTACATTGGAAACTGTATATACTGGTATTAGAATTAGTAAAGTGAAAGGGAATACCAAAATTGAGTCACACAGGATAAAAACACAAACCACTACAAAAGCAATACTTGCAAAACTGTTTGGTGTAAAACACCTGAACAACTCATGGGGGGAGAGGGAAAGAGGGAGGGGGAAGAGGGAATGAGGGAGGAGGTAACAAACAGTACAACAAATGTACCCAAGGCCTAACGTATGAAACTGTAACCTCTCTGTACATCACTTTGACAATAAATAAGGAAAAGAAAAAAAAAGAAGAAGGCCATGGGAAAAAAGTGAGGGGCAGACACAGGAAGTAGACTGAAAGATAAGGACAGGAAATGGTAATGGGGGAATAAGGTGATAGTGGCTTATATTCATGTATAAAAATGTCAGAATGATACTCCAAATTTAATATAATTAATATACTTTATTTGGCCACCATAGAAATTAAAATAAAGTATAACTACAGAAAAGTATAGGACAGTGTCTGAACTAAAATTCAGAGGACAATAAATATAAAGAAATTATTTAAAAATTTACCATGTCAGAAAAGATTACATTAATAAATGAGCCACAGATTACGTTAACATATTTGCTGCATGAATGTATGTGTGTGCATGTGTTTCTGTCACATTTGAAAAACTACTGCTTTTCAATTACATCTTATTCCTCCTCCTCTCTCATTCCTATCTGTGGTCTCACCTGGCACTCACCCCATTTTGGTGACTGCAATGAACACTGGCCATAAATCACCAACTGAGAGTGCTGTTTCCTAGCTCATTCAGGACATAACTGATTCCTAAGTGTACAGCTGTCTTAACCTAGGCCTGGTTTAAAAGATTGGTTTTCTCCCTCCAACCTCTCTGTGCATAGATTTTTTGTTGTTTCCTCCATGAAATACAGTAGTGAGTATCATAGGGAATGCATTCAAACATATACCACTGCATATTATCTATGGTATGGTGTGTGTGTGTGTGTGTGTGTGTGTGTGTGTGTGAGTGTGTATGGGAGTATGTGTCTGTGTGTGTCTTCATGTGCCTATATTTATAGTAGGTCACATTTAGTTCCCATTAGTTCCAGGCAACTTGAGTTGTAGAATGAGAGTAGATGAGTAGTGGTCAATCCCCTGAAAGTGCATGTTAATTGCCTTCTGATTTTCTCTTTTTAATAGTCTTGTGTATTATGGCTGTGTATTGGCCTTAGAGTATTTTCTAATCCACCATTCATAGCATGTTGACTAAAAGTTGAATCATTAGTTATTTTTTTCCAAATGATTTCATTTCACATGAAACATTCCTGTTGTTATTGTTTAGAACAGGAAAAGTTTTAGTAAAAGAACTCACTTTTGATTACGACATTCATTTAAATTGATATTGAAATAGAAATTTCCAACTGTCTTAGCTTTCTTTGTTCTCTTCATTTGTAGAATAGACAATTGTAGCACTCAGCAAGAGCCTTCCCTCAAAGTGAATGGTTCTACAGGGCGTTGTGATTCTACTGAATTTAAAGTAGAGGGATCTCTGTCATGTGGGTGACAATTGTGTCAATGAAGTGGCTGGAGGCCAGAATACTCTTCGTATTTCTGGCAGGAGGCTTCATAGGAAACTGAACCTAAAATAATTGGAAGGCTTCAAAACTTTTAGGAAACAAAATGATTGGTTTATTGACTGAATTTTCTCTATTGTTATAGCAATAATTTTCATAATTCTGTATGGTTTGGTAAAAGTTACAGTAAACACAGTTTTGCCATGCTTTTATTTCTCACTCTTTATGATCAATTATATCGTTTGATGTTCCTACGAATTTCTGTTGCTATTTCTGAAAGTTTCTATTTATTAACAAGAAATAGAATAAACTGGGGCTGAGGATATGGCCTAGTGGCAACAGTGCTTGCCTCGTATACATGAGGCCCTGGGTTCGATTCCCCAGCACCACATATACAGGAAATGGCCAGAAGTGGTGCTGTGGCTCAAGTGGCAGAGTGCTAGCCTTGAGCAAGAAGAAGCCAGGGACAGTGCTCAGGCCCTGAGTCCAAGCCCCAGGACTGGCCAAAACAAAAACAAAACAAACAAACAAACAAAAAAAAGAAATAGAATAAACTTTGCATGCATAGAGATATAGATAGCATAGCATGTTAAAAGTTCATGTTTCAAATTTTACCTGTATATATCACAAGAGATATAAATTCTGTGTATATTTACTAAAAATAAGCATTAAATATACGCTAATTGTTCACATATTGATATATCTTTATTCCAATCATTTTAGGTATTACATATTAGAAAAATATGTATTTATTTGTTCTCCTACTTTTATAGTACCACTCACTGTTTCACTGTTACCTTTTCCTTTTCTGATACTACATAAAACATTATAAATATCTTGCATATCTCCCTGTGTTAAGATTCAAAATCAGTAATTCAGTCTAAATTATGTTGTATAATCATAAGTTTTCCTTTTCCCACTCTATACTAGATATTTCAAAATATGTACAAATGTTATTTTAAGGAAAATTATTACAATTTAAAAAGCATTTTAAGTCTTCTCATCCTTTCTAACAATTATTATTGTCATGGTTTGGTTTCTGATGTTCATTTAATGTTTTTTATACTGGTGATTAAGTTACAGTCTTTTCGGTCCTAAACAACCTATGATGCTGTAGTTGGAACATATTTCTTTGGGAAATGTTAGGCTCTGCTCATACAGGAGGCACTAAAAGACCCTTCAATGTTGGAAATGAAAAATGAGAAAAATTATCGTGCTTCCCCTTGGGGGCTTGTTACTCTCTATTAGCATCGGACAGAGTTTACCATAACATGAAGATTGGTTCCTATATAACATTTATTGCCTATTTTTGAAACTAACGCAATCATACTCCCTTAGTATTATCAGGATATCAAGAGATCTGATGACACAGTCATCAGATGACACAGTTTCCCATTGCGTGGCACGAGGCCTAGAAATAGCAGGCCTGCACCTCAGTGGTGTTTGTCTGCTTTCTATCATTATAGCAATTCTTAAGATAAATCAACTTAACAAAAGAAGTGTACTTTGCCCTCATGGTTTTGAAATTTTCCGTTGCTGACCAAATTGGATTTGTGGGTTTGAGTTTATGTTGGTGCATCCTGGCAAGAGCACATGGTGGAACAAAACCATTCACTTTATGGCCCAAAATAAAGGAGAAGAGAAAGGAAATGGGGTGCTCAGATCTCCCAAATCCATTGATTGGAAAATCTACCCCTAAGCTCCATTTTTGAATGATCACACCTCTTCACAATAACTACAAGCTTTGTGTTGCATGAGTTTTAAGGAACATGAAACGCACAGCAGCTCAGAGGTCTAAGTATTAGTGCTGCAGGGGCTTCTTCTGAGCATATGCCAGCTGCTACCAATCTACTCCCTTGGAGAGTCTTCCCAGAATTGTAATCTACCCAGTTTAAATGCTTTGATTCTAACATCCCCAAATGTTTTACTTATTTCTGTAACTATGGAAGGGCAACTGCTTCTAGGAGTTGTAACCTCCATGAAAAACAAACCTTTTTTTTTTTTCTTTTACCTTTAGTCCTTCAATATCTATTCAGCCTAATTCTTGTACTAAGATTTATTAAAGTATCCAATGCATTATCTTGCCTTATAATTGCAACCTGACTGATACAAATGTTAAATTCAAAAAACAGTACCCTAGTTTTTTTTAACTGATTTTTTTTTAACTTAGCAATGTGGCTAGATTTCTTCTTATTGGAATTAAAGAATAGTTTCCTATTTTGTGAACCTCCTAACCCTTCCTTTGCTTGTATTTCTTACTGACTGTGTGTGTGTGTGTGTGTGTGTGTGTGTGTGTGTGTGTGTGTTGTGAGGTTTGAACTCAAGGCGTGGGCTGTCCCTGAACCACTTTGTGCTCAAGGCTGGAACTCTACCACTTTGAGTCACAGCACCACTTTTGGTTTTCTGGTGGTTAATCAGAGATAAAAGTCTCACAGACTTTCCTGCTGGAGCTGGCTTTGAATAGCTATCCTCAGATCTTAGCCTCCTGAAGCTAGGATTACAGGCGTGAGCCACTAGCGCCCGGCTCTATTAACTTTTAAGAAAGCATTCTATTTATTTATTGGCTTCTTTATACTGTGTGAAGCCTAGTTCTTTATTAGGGAAGCATCGCCTACTGCTTATTTTTGAAAACTGTTGGGGAGCATCCTGTTTTAATTTTGATGTAATGAAATTATTTATTGCTTTTCTTCATAATCTCTGTTTCTTGTCCCTTCTTACCCTATCCTTCTTGAAAAAAAATCCTTCAAGCAAGATGACATACACGGATAATTCTGACAGTTTATAAATATGGATGCTAAATAATGTATAATAAAATTTATTTTCACAAATAGTACAAGAAATGTACCCATGACCTAATGTATGAAACTGTAATCTCTCTGTACATCACTTTGACAATAACTAAGTAATTATTATTTAAAAAAATTATTTTCAATTCACTGCTTATCCCACCAGAAAAAAAAAATTCTATGAGATTCAGACATAGAAAGATAAAGAGTATTAAGTATAGGATTTGCACATATGGTGAATTAGACTATCATGCTTGGTCCTGGTTTTTACACTTCTTTTCTAAGACATTAATATTTTCAAAAATACTGAAAGTAGAAAGAAAAGTCAAATAAATCTGCATGCTTCCATCAGCCAAATAAAAAGTTAAGATTTTTGCATTATTTGTCTTGTTTTTCCAGCTTTTCTTCACAAGTTAATCCCTGGCATAGTATAACTTACATTCTTCCTTCTTAAATCACATATTTCTTTAAAAAAGGGAAAAGTTTGACGGTACAATTGAGAGAGAAAGACATTTGCAAATTCCTAAAAAGATGTAAGAGCCAGTCCAGAAATTTATGATTAGATCAACAATTTTAAAAGCGAGTAAATATTTTTCAGATAAAGATTTAACACTGAAATATTAAAATGATTCCACTATAAGTAGTGGTGCTAAATTATATACTTCAGGAAATATTACAACCACTTTTTGTTACATGTGGTAGTTATACTCTACAAAGATATGATGAATACAAAATTAACAAATATAGAATGTTATTCTGAGGAGAAATAGGTTGCTAGTGGCTTCTGCACACAACATTGTCATTAACCAAAGGGCTCTCTACAGGTCTTTATATTAATATAAATCAATATGTTTATTTGTTAATATTGCTGTAAAACAAGCTAGTGGCATTGACATTGAAAATCTGCTCTTTCACCTGATCCCTTGGCAGCTATTTGAAATTTCTTGTAGCTGCTCTCAAATTGGAGATACTGCCTTTTCCCTATGTTTAACATATCTTATGCCTTATCATCTTTGAAATAGGAACCATGTGAGCTGGTGGCACCAACTGAGGCAACTGAACATATCATTAACCTGGATAAATGCACCCATGAATTTGTTTTGTCTTTGTGCCTCAAACCAATGTTATCTTTTAAACCGTCATCATTTCAGGAATCCAAATATTTTGTTCTTTTCACACCTTTTCCATAGTTACATCTCGTTCACATCTCCTTTGTAGGTCAGTGAATTTTCCTTTTTATTGTTTGGATGCACGGGATAGTTCACCTCTTTGAACTCACAGCTAACAGCACTATATAGTTTATACTTGAATGTGGCTTTTTGGCTCATGCCTTTTCTCCATGAATCATGTGAAAACCTTCTTGTGCTTATAAATAGTAAACAGAACACTAGTGTTGGCAGTTTAAACCCAACATACCCGAAACAACCAGCTCCCTATAAAATATACAAAACAAAATGATAAAGAACTAAATAGAACACAAAACAATCAGTCAGTCATTTGAACCAGGGGGTCAGTGTGTTCTGGGAAACATAAACTTCCCACCACTCTTAATGGCCCCTTGAACAACCAGGAATACCCTGTGTTGTTCTGATGTTATAAACAATACCAACAAGCATGCAAATAGTGACAGTTGTCAGAAATAAGGATTCAATACATGTTAACCAAAAATCAGTGAGTAAATTTACCACAGCATTGGCTCCAATACAGTATAAATAATAGCAAATAATTTACCTTGAATTATCTTTAAAACAGTTGCAATTAAAAGTGAACAAAAATGAGTCTGGTAAGATCAAAATCAGTACTTGATATGTTTTCTGATGACATTTCTTAAGACTTCAGGCTAAATATCATGTGCTTGATTTCTGAGTTCCATATGTTTGTTGTTTCATTGCTCCTGTACAAGTCATGTCCCTTTACAAGATTATGACAGACATTGTGCTCTCATTACAAAGCAACACAGATGTTGCCCACAATTTTGATTGGGCATAGTCCTAATAATGGCCATTTAGATCACTTGATCTGCATGATAGCTGCTAGTCTTCTTCCCTTGACTACCTTTTTCTCTTTTGCTATTAGTAAATAATTTGAATGGAAGTAACTTAAAACAATGAAATATACCCCTAATATTTGATCTTTTGATTTACTCAAATTAACTCCAATGGATTCGTTTATCTGCTAACACTTATTTTTATGTTCAAATTCCCTGCGATTTTGGTCTATTCACATGGGTTTTGGGTCCCTTGATACAAGTCATTTCTTTTTGGACACTTTCTTATTTTCTGGCATAACATGAAGTCCCAGACTCACTGGCCTTTTTCTTGACCTTGATAAAAAAAAAAAAAAAAAAAAAAAAAAAACAAAAAACAGTGCCATTTCTGAAAGGATTGTTTGCTTTGTGGAGAAAACTGTAGTTACAAATCATGCTGTTGGGCAAAAGAGGCTTATTTTTGTTAGGAATTTTTTAGTACACGTTTTCCATAGACACAACTAGAAAATGCATGGATAAATGTATATGGATACACATATCTAAATCTGATATCATGCAATCTTATTGAGATCTGTTGATCTTCTCTATTGTAATCCATAGATTTGCATTGATTCCTTGAGTTCCAACCTCAAATATGAGGGTTTCTTTCCATTTTCTACATGTTTATATATTCCTTTTTCAACACAGTAGAATTTGATTTTTCTTCTTTCCTAAGTTTTTTTGTGGCAGTATAGTTTGAACATTTGAGCATTTCCACCATTTGAGGCATAGCCTAGAGACTTTTTTATTTAGTTGGGTTTTTTGTTGTCGTTGCTGTTTGTGTTTTTTAAAATAGGTGTTGTGTTTTTGAATTGACGTTTGATTGAACTGGCCTAGATTGCTGTCTACCTATTTATGCTGGGATGACAAACATGAACCACCACACCTCATGATTTTGTTATTATGGTACCTTTCTTAATCTATTTTTGTTTGTTCGTTTGTTTTTAGAGAGGGGCCTAGGCTGTCCATGAACTTTGATCTTCCTAATCTCCTCCTCAAGGGATCATAGGGCTAGGTCACTTTGCCCAGCTGAATTTTATTTTTTTAATAAACTAATCTTACCATCAGTCCTCCACACAACCTCCCACTGAGTACAACTGCCTCCCTATCTTCATATATGATTCTTGTCCACAGGTTCCGTGTACTTTTGCCAAGCTGCCTCCATGTATTAGTCTTCTGCCTTAGATCTGAAGACCTCTGCCAGATGGAAGGGAAATGTTCTCACTTCTCTGGAGTGCTGTTGCCCACTTCTGGACCCTGCATGCAGAGATACTGTACTAAGTCACTCAGCTTCTGACTCTGTGGTAGTCCCCAGGGATCTGTACCTTACACTAGTCACAACCCTAAAATTCCCACCCACAGTGCACCAGTCAGGCTAATGCTCTTGGCTAAGAACATAAGGCAAAAGTGATGGAAGCTTACTTCTATTATGAGTCACAATATTGCGCCTTAGGAACTTCCTTGTTGGGATCTACATTGGATAAGTAGTTCTTGAAGGAAGAAAGCTTCAGTGTTTCCAGTAGTTCCATGCAGACACCCAAATAGAAGGATCTGGACCACAGCCAGTGACCACATGAAGAAATTAGGAAGTGGACTCTAACTCAAGCTGAGGTTTGAGAGCAGGCAATGGCAACCTCAAAAGAGAATGCAAACCACAGACAAGCTGTTGCAGATTTATGAATCCCAATATCCTATGTGAGATACTATGTGTTCTCTACAATGTAAGTTTGGCTCTAGTTTGTTACATAGCAATTAAGAACTAATTAACATGATATGTTGGGCACCATTCTTTAGCTTCTGCCTTTGCCCCATTTACTCTACAGGGGCTGTGATATTATACGATCATCCCTTCTTTACCTCACCTGGGATCTGATACCCCATAATAGACTGCAAATTTTCCCAGCTGTTTCCATACTTTACAACTGGAAAGATCAACAATAAAACTAAAGGGAAGATGAAAGGAAATAAGACAAATCAGTAAACAATGCACTCAGAGTCTTAAACTATAAATTATTATTTTCTATCACTTATTTCTTCTCCACTAACCACTTTAATTTTAAATAAGTTACAGTTTAATATTTTTCAGTGGTCATCTGCATATGCATGCACATACATACATATTTCCTAAATATAGTTTTACAGTACCTGTATTTTTCAACATATTTTTTTGAACTTTGCATACCACTGTGTTACCCAGTTACTGATGTGTCATTCTTCTCTTTAAAATCTAAGTTTGGTGTCATCAGTGAAAGAAAGTTTATTGATTATTTGTACTGTTTGGTGATTGAGATTTACTAAGAAAATTGGTTCATATTTATTTTTTACACACTGCTCATTGTCTCCTGTTCCAAGTGTATCTTCCTAGAATCTGTTAATTTAAGTGATAATTTCTGCATATCTTGATTTCAAAGATGTGAGTGCTCTTAGAGTCTCCTAGTGGGAATTTCACACCTCTTTCTGAATTTAAACTGTGTTTACATTGAATTCACATTGCAGAATTTCTGTTTTACAAAGGTATTTAATAAAATCTCTTTCCATGTTTCTTGCCTGGTCTCTATTCTTTGTACACATGATGACCTGGGACAGAAAGGGGAATGGGATTAAGACCAGAAGGCATCTTATATTCGCCAACCCAGTAGTAACTGGCAGGTCTTTCATCCACAGCTCTCAGATGGACGATTCCAGTATGCATTCCAACTCAAGGGCACTTTCCCAGGAGGATGCTGTCAGTAGTGCTAGTGTATACCATGTACAGAGTATAAAATGTCCTCAGCTGAATCCCATGGTAGCATACATTTTATAAAACAGTATTTCTGTATTTTGAGGGCTAAAACATTCAAGGTCAGATATTAGCTCAACTGTAAATGTTATATAACTCTATCAGCTCAAAAGTTATTTACTGACCATTGTTTAGAATAACAGACAAAGAAGGCGGAGGAGCAGCAGAGCCCCAGCTAAGTTCCCTCGAACATCCCAGTTTTACCACTTCAGGGAAACTTTTACTCCTAGAAAGATAGCCCAAGTAACTAATAACAGTACAGGGATTCTGGCCAGGAAGGAAAAATCAACTCTGCTGGCCTGAAAACACAGATTTGAGCTCCGGGCAGCATCCTGCGGCCACGCCAGTGCCAGTGCCTGCACAGTACCCCGCACTCCGTGCACCTAAAGCACATAGTGGCAACCAGGAAGAAATTTTCCAGATGGCGGCAGACAGACATAGATCGCAGGCTGATTATGGATGGGCTAAAATCACAGAGAAAGTGTGAGTACCCCACAAAAGACATTCTCACTCGTGCCCACAGAGCAGCTTCTGGAAGCTAGCCCTTCCCCCACTGCCAGAGCAAAGTGCCATCTTTGACACTGGCATAGGGTCAGAACAGACTGGAACTAAAGTGGGCCTGGAGAAAGCGAGGACAAAGGGGCCATCTTTTATAAGGGAAAGAGGGACTGATCAGTGAAAGCCAGCTCTACCCAGGGGAACGACCCCTGCCCAGGTGGGAGGCTCTTCCCAGCCATATCTCACAAACTCAGGTGAACTCAGCCAGAGTGGCCCTGCCCTGCCCACTGGAATTTCTAAATTAAAACTGAAAACAGCGAGCAGCTACCAGCAGCATGGAACAACCAGATGGGAGAATAAACAGTTCCCGAGACAGATAAATGGTCCCATCACAGAGGAAGCCCAATTCCTAACCGGAAACGGAGCTGAATTCCATAGCCAGCTCCACTCAGAAGGCCGGCCCACCAAGGAGGGAGGAATATCCCCCAGGCAAGTGACTCTCAGCCAAGTAAGCCAGGCCAGAAGCACCCCACCCTGCTGAGACTACAGCCTAATCAAAACCAGGTGTTAAAGGCAGTGGCCCACAGCAGACAGGAGGAGCCAGGGTTCCCAAGCCTGTTCACATCCCCCATCTACAGAGGACACGCAAGACCTACCTGCAAGCTGTGCTAACCACAGAGCCCCAGGATTTCATTAACAGGGGATAAGGGTCAAAGCAGATCCACCCCCTGCAAACTGAAAGCAAGTCAAACCAGCCAAGCAGTAAAATAGACTGCAGGCCATCACAAGGAAACCAGAGACTGTAGAAACCCACCCAAAAAAGGAAGACTCCATTTTATTTTACATTTTTTACACTTTTTTTTCTCTTTTTTATTTCTGAGACGTCGTTTGTTTTTTGTTTTTCATTTTTATTTGTTTATTTTTATCTTTGTGTGTGTGTGTGTGTTTTTCTGGGTTTTGTTTTTGAAAACTTATTTGTGTTTTATGCATTTGTCTTCCAGTATTTTTTCTTTCTCTCTTCACATTCTCTTCCTTTAAAATTACATTCCTATGACTAACATCTTCACTCTTTTCTGTTAACTCTCCATTGTCTATCATTTTAACCTTGTTCTTTCTACTGATTCTACTCTTCAAGCTGTACTATAAAGCTATAGTAATAAAAACAGCTTGGTATTGGCACCAGAACAGGCCTGAAGATCAATGGAAAAGAATTGAAGACCCAGAAATGAGCCCACAGAACTATGCCCACTTAATAGTTGATAAAGGAGCTAAAAAAAAATAGGATGGAAGAAAGAGAGCCTCTTTAACAAATGGTGCTGGAAAAACTGGTTCAACACCTGCAACAAACTAAAACTAGATCCTTATATATCACCCTGCACCAAAATCAATTCCAAATGGATCAAAGACCTCGAAATTAAAACAGATAGCCTGAAAACCCTAAAGGAAGGAGTAGGAGAAACACTTGGGCTCCTTGGCACAGGATGGAACTTCCTTAACAAAGACCCAGAAATGTGACAAATCAAAGAAAGGATGGACAAATGGGACTGCATCAAACTGCAGAGCTTCTGTAGGGCAAAGGACATAGCTCGCAAGACAAACAGAAAGCCTACAGATTGGGAAAAGATCTTTACTGGCCATACAACAGACAAAGGCGTCATATCTCAAATATATGCAGAACTAAAAAAATTAAATTCCCCCAAAACAAAACTGCAAAGAACCAACAGCCCCTCAACAAGTGGGCTAAAGACTTAAAAAGGGACTTCTCTGATGAGGAAATGAGAATGGCCAAGAGACATATGAAAAAGTGCTCTACATCACTAGTCATAAAAGAAATGCAAATCCAAATCCATCTCACCCCAGCAAGAATGTCCCATATCAAGAAAAATAACAAAAATAAATGTTGGAGGGGATGTGGCCAAAAGGAAACACTACTTCATTGTTGGTGGGAATGTAAACTGGTTCAGCCACTCTGGAAAACGGTATGGAGATTCCTCAGAAGGCTAAACATAGAGCTCTCCTATGACCCAGCAGCCCCACTTTTGGGCATCTACCCAAAAGACTACAAACAAGAACACACTAAAGCCACCAGCACAACAATGTTCATCGCAGCTCAATTTATCATAGCTAAAATATGGGACCAACTCAGATGCCCCTCAGTAGACAAATGGATCAGGAAAATGTGGTACATATACACAATGAAATTTTATGCCTCTATCAGAAAGAATGACATTGCCCTATTCATAAGGAAATGGAAGGACTTGGAAAAAATTATACTAAGTGAAGTGAGCCAGACCCAAAGAAACATTGATTCTATGGTCTCCCCCCATAGGGAATAATTAGCACAGGTTTATGCTAGTCACAGCAGAGGATCACAAGAGCCCAATAGCTATGCCCTTATGAACACATAAGATGATCCAAAGTGAAATGAACTTCATGTTATGGAAACGACTGTTATCTCACTGTTGTTATTACTTTCAACATGTCATGTGAAACCATAGCTTCTATTGTTGATGATCCTTTTGTATCCCCTTCCTGTGGTTGTACCTGCACTATCACTGTATCTTACTTGAGTACATCGGAAACTGTATATACTGGTATTAGAATTAGGAAAGTAAAAGGGAATACCAAAATTGAGAGAGACACAGGATAAAAAGACAAATGACTACAAAAGCAATGCCTGCAAAACTGTTTGGTGTAAACCAACTGAACAAGTCATGGGGGGAGAGGGGAAGGGGGAGGGGGGAATAAGGGAGGAGGTAACAAACAGTACAAGAAATGTATCCACTGCCTAACACATGAAACTGTAACCTCTCTGTACATCACTTTGACAATAAATAAGAAAAAAGTAAGTGAAAAAAAGTTATTTATTGACCATTGTTTACAGAATAAGACTGTAACATGAAACAAGCATATTTTTTTGCAATTCTATATACAAAAGATTTTCCCATGTAGGTTAATAATTCATTTTATTTGCCAGATTTATATTATCTATCCTGTTCAATGAACTGCATTTTTCTCTGTCATACACAATGACTGAAGAAACGTAAAAGTTGGATCTTTTATATTTAAATGATGGAGGACACCTATACCTACTTAGTATGTGCATTAACACCTGCATTGGTAAACATAAGTAAATAAAATATTTAGTTAGTAAAGAACATATTTGTATGAGTCTTACTTTCATAAATATTGTTTTATTTAAAGAAACCTGTTTATTTCTATCATGGCAAAACAAATGTTTAGTTTTGGGCCTCAGTGTAAATGCACAAATGTTGCTTCAAATGTTCCATAGGGCAGCTGTTACTAACACTTCTTTTAAAACAATTTTTAACCTTGAATTTAGTTTCTACCAGCCACTTGTTTGAGGACATTCACAAAATGTTTATCAGAAAGAATAATAACTCATGTTTTCAAATGTATAATTTTCATTAAATATTTTGCCCTATGTGTATTATATTTATGTCTATGACTCCTATTGACTAGTGCATGCAATTATTTAAAATTTAAAAGAAATAAATATACTATCTTTAGCAAGACCTTGAAAAGGAATAAAATAAAACCAATAAATGACACTTATGTAATTTGGTAAGAATATCAGCATTTAAAATCAAGATATAACATTTTCTTTTAGTTGATTAAGTAGCCCCAGCTAGGTATATGTGTATATGTACCTATCTATATGATGTGTGTAGTTTATCTGCATAGGTACAGATTTCTATATAACTATATATGTACTTATATACACACCTACATACATGTTACACATGTTTATACATATATGTACACAACACATACATGTATTTATGTTTGTATATATCATTAAACCTAATATAAAAGAATAGAGACATATGGATTTAATTAGAGATATACAAACATTTTCAGATGTCTGGGTAGGACAATTTTCTGTTCCAGATTTCTATTTAGCTGTTATCTTAGAAAAATACAGAGAGATGCCCTGTATCTCTTTCAAATTTTCTGTATTATGAAGGTGTCATCAAAGTTGAAGCAGGGATATATAGACATAAATTATAAAGATGTCCAGCAATTTTAGACTTTTAGCTCCTAGAAATGAAGTAAGTACTAAAGTAAAGGGGTGGGTATTGAGCCCAATAAATCATGCTAAAATAGTTTCCAGGATTCCTATTTTAAAAAGATCACTTTATCAACTCTACATTTGACACTAAGTGCAAATCTATCAACTAATGATGGAAACTCATACTTTGTACTGCTAAGTGAAGATACATAGTGATTCCAGAAAAATATATTCATGATCCACTATTCATGTTGATTGAAACAGCCTTTCCTTTAAAAAGAATAACTTAAATTCCTGCTTTTCATTATAGAACCCATCAGTATTTTAATAAGCATTTTAGGTCTTAAATATGAAATGTTCAAACACAGAAACTTCATCCAAAAGTATCTATAATTCCTTACTATTCTTTTATTTCTTCAATTGCTTACCATTTGAATTAGAAGGAAGACACTGGTGTTTCTTTCTTTCTTTCTTTCTTTCTTTCTTTCTTTCTTTTTTTTTTTTTTTGCCAGTCCTGGGCCTTGGACTCAGGGCCTGAGCATTGTCCCTGGCTTCTCTTTTGCTCAAGGCTAGCATTCTGCCACTTGAGCCACAGGGCCACTTCTGACAGTTTTCTACGGATGTGATGCTGGGAAATCGAACCCAGGGCTTCATGTATACGAAGCAAGCACTCCTGCCACTAGGCCATATTCACAGCCCTGTTGTTTCTTATATATCCACACAGCAACACTCTTCTCTTTTGTGATGGTAGTTTTTCATGAGCTTTACTTTTCGGAGCAGCTTCCCATTGTACCCTCGTTGGTAGCTGCAGGAAAATATTACCGGAGTTAAAATTTCACTTCAAATCCACAATCATTAAAAAAAGAAGGCGAAAATATGACCAATTTTCTAATCCTCTAAAGCCCTATCCTCTACAATAAAATGTATATCTTATTATATGGATTATATAAAGAAGTCTCAGTGTGTTATTTTCCTATATGCACATAGCATGTTCCATATTCACCCATTTGTTACTTTCTGTTACATCCCAGTCCATTTCTATGATTTTAATTGGTTTCATATTTCAGTTTTTCATACATGTATATATTGCAGTTTGATGACATTTGTTCCCCTCATCCTCTTCTTTCCATTTCACTTCTCTAGATTCCCAATCAAGAACCTTGTCACTGGTATTTTTCTTGAATATTTTTGTACTACTCTTTGTGCAGGGGAATAATTTTAGTCAATTAAGCTTGGAAGTAACTGAGTCTAGAAATTTCCTCTGGCTGTCATAAATGTGAAATGTTTTAAAATATGAATAGTTTGTAAGGACTGAGTCTTCTGATGGGAGCTGTCTATCACCTGTCTGACATTTGAAGAAACCTTAGTAACAATATCAGTTCTTCTGAGATAACTGTAAAAAGACTTGAGCTCTTTTTATTTTTATTTTACTTATTAAACAAATTTAAGTTATCCCTCATTTCATTATCAGACATGAGATTTGTGAGTTTGCTGAAAACAACCAAATATGACTTAAAAGTGACAATATTCTTGATATGAGTCAAAAGTAGCCTTTACAAGACATATGTGTTAATTTTTAAAATATCCTTGGAGTTACCTGATGTTCTTTCACATTGTCTGTTAAATAGGCTATTCAAATGGATTCTTTTTATTCTCTGTACTGCCTTCTTTTTAAAATGTCTAAAAGGTGTCTGCCCACAAAAGACAAAAAGTATGAGAGTTTTAATATTTATATGCAAAGATTTGATAATAATAAGTTTGATGGCAACTCTGGTAGGGTTTTGAAAGTTACCCTAGGAAATAATATCTTGTAAAATTATTTATAAAATTACTCATAAAAAATAGTGTTCAAAAATAATGATAACATCAGATTATCAAAAGTAAGTTAACTATATCTGGAGCTGGTGGCTCATTCATGAGATCTGAGGATCCAGATTCAAAGCCAACAGGGCAGAAAAGTCCATGAGACTCTTATTCCCAAGTATCCACCAGAAAACTAAAAGTGGTGTTGTGGCTAGAGGTAGTGCATTAGCCTTGAGCTGAAGAGCTCAGGGACAGTGCCCAGGCCCAGAATTAAAGCCCCATGACTGACTAAAAAAAAGTTAATTATATAGCAATATAGATTAAATAAATAACTATGCAGTAGATTATTAATGGTGTAAATATCCATGTATTTACTTTTTCTACTAATTATATGTTGATACATCATATGAAAAAATGTATATAAAGAAATAGATGTATATTTCTTTTACTTATTATTTTCTATTAGTTTGTGATTTAGACAAGATACATAAGGGTGCAAGGGCTGTGTCATTGCTTTCCTCTCTGAAAAACTGAGTGACTTCTGTCTAAGAATCTCGCACAGTGTGCTGTATTTTCAAATTGTTTTCTTAATTCAGATTGTGGATGGAGATATTTATAGGATATTAAAAATTGTTAACCAAGATTTTCCTTGATGTTGAAAATGTGGCAAAGATCTTTTTATTGTGTTTTACTCTCTGAAACTTATAGACAAAATAAAAAATTGAAACAGAGAAGAAAATATCTGAAACTCTAAATCAACAAACATTACATGCAAAATTAAATGAAGCCTTGGTCAAAATTAATAACATAAAACAGAATTGATACCTTCTTGGCCTCTGGTAGGCTGCAAGTGTGTTTATAAACATAGTTTTAAACAGCGCATCCAATTTATTTTGGCACATAAAGCCTAGTGAAAGAAATTAGAAATATTCTTAATTAGCCTAATGTAACAATAAAATGTAAAGGGAAGCTGAAGATGGAAGACTGTAATCTTTTCTGTGTGCTGACCAGAGGGAGCTGAGCAAGTATAGATATAATAAAGCATTACATGTATGAGGTTATAGGAGGTTTTTCCATAGCCACAGCAGCCTCTGGTTTTCCAAGTGAGAGTGATTCTGGAAAAGAAGTATATGTATGTTCCCAGGATGAGGCTATTAAAAAAGTATGCGAGTATTTATAAGAAATAGACTACAAACTAAAGCTTCCAATCTATTCCTCTTCCTTAATACCCTCCTTAATTCTTCTGCAAAGTGTTAGCTTAAAAGGATCTGGCCTATTTAAACAGAAATAATAACCTTGAAAGCACCAACAGTAAATGAATCAACACCATGTTTTTAGCTGGTTGATTAATGTTAGAGTAAGAGTTAGTGCTCTTAAACCATCAGACACATAGTTCTCTATATTGCTAAAGAAATTAATCATGACAAGACAGCTTTGTGGAGAAAAAACATTCTCAAAGACACGGCAGGATATTAAAGAGGATAAACAAAATAAAGTTATTAGATATGATCTGACAGTTAGAGAAAACAAGCAGGAATAAAAATAAAATCATCAATAATGTTGAAATGAAAATGATACCACAAAGAACATAGAGTCCTTAAAAAGTTATACAGAACAAAATGAAATTAAGTAACAAAAAGCTAAACTGAAAAACTATTGATACAAAATATGAAATGAAGATATTTCCACATACACAAACTTTATATTCCTTAGAAACTAAAATCAGTACATAGAGAAAAATAGGTGAAAGGTAAATTTATACACAAATATATATATATATATATATATATATATATATATATATATATATATATAAAGAAATAACCAATCTTCTAAATCAAATGAACAATCTATATTTCATGAGAAAACTGAGACAAAACGATTGATTCACCACAACATGTATTGACAAGACCCCTTAATCCTTAAAACTAATGAAAGTCATATGGATATCCATACAGGAAAATAAGACACCTATATCGTGGAAAATAATCAGTTCAAGTCCTTGATTTTCAATATTCAAAATTGCATGATGATTTTGAATAATTAATTTTTTGCATATGGTTAAGAAAACTTATTTGAATAGGAAAGCAACAAATGTAAAATATCAGATACACACAATCGCAGGTTAGATGTGAAGAAACTTTATATAACACATGAGTAGAACCTGTTTATGCTCTTAGCTCTGTGTTAACAGACTTCTCTTCTCTCTTGAGATGACCTTATTTGACCAATCCATTATATTGCCTTACTTGTAAAAACTTCATTTTAAAACATTGACGCAATTCGGACATCTAAAAGAAATACAAACATTTAAAACACCAGAAATGGCAACAAAGATGTACTAAAAGTAGAGAATGCTCAATTGCTCTCTGACAGCAGGGAGAATGTCTGAATAAGCTGGAAAAAGAAAAAAACCAATGATGTTTCTTGGCCCATGGGAGAAACAAAGTTTGGAGGAAACTGTCAGCTTGGAATCAGTAGACAAGCCAATCCAAACCAATAGCTTCTGTAGAGCAGAAGCTACTCAAGCAACAAACACACTTACATGGTATATTTGACTATTAATACTTGGGACTAACCATTCAAAGAATAGTCTCTAATACATGATAGAGAGATCCTTTCTCTCTCTATTTCTCTCTTTCTCTTTCTCTCTCTATCTCTATCTACCCATTTCTACACACACACGCATGCGCACACACACACACACACAGCTAAGTAAACAGGGAAACATATTCTGTAAAAATTGGCTACACTATGGCCAAGAGTCACATGAAAAAGTACTCTATATCACTGGCCATAAAAGAAATGCAAATCAAAACAACATTGAGATTCCACCTCACCCTAGTAAGAATGTCTATTATCAGGAAATCTAATAATAACAAATGCTGAAGAGGATGTGGCCAAAAGGGAACTCTACTACATTGTTGGTGGGAATTCAAACTTGTTCAACCCCTCTGGAAAGCAGTGTGGAGGTTCCTAGGGAGGCTAAACGTAGAGCTCCCCTACGACTCAGCAGCCCCACTTTTGGGCATCTACCCAACAGACTACAAGCAAGACCACAACTAAAGCCAACACCAGCACAACTATGTTCATCACAGCACAACTCGTCATTGCTAAAACATGGTACCAATCGAGATGCCCCTCAGCAGATGAGTGGATCAGGAAAATGTGGTACATATACACAATGGAATTCTATGCCTCCATCAGAAGGAACAACACTGCCCAATTCATGAGGAAATGGAAGGACTTGGAAAAAAATCATACTAAGTGAAGTGACCCAGACGCAAAGAAACATAAACCCTATGGTGTCCCTCAGAGGGAATAGCTAGTACATGAATAGGCTAGTCATGGTAGAAGACCATAATACCCCAATAGCTACACCCATACGACAACATAAGAAGATGCCAAGTGAAATGAACTCCACATTACAGAAACAAGAGTTATATACCACTGTTGTAATTATTCTCAACATGCCATGTGAACTCGTACTACTCTTTTTTCTCTTTTTCCTTGTCTTTTTTCTTTTTGATTGATTGGTTTGTTTAGTTATGTTTCTCTTGTACTCCCTTCCTGTGGCTGTACCCTTGCTAACACTGTATTACATCCAAGTACCCCAGATACTGTTTATATGGATATTAGAACTGGTGAAGGGAGAGGGAATACCAAAATTGAGAGACAAACAACAAAAAGACAAACCATTCAAAAAGCAACACTTATAAAACCATGTGGTATAAACCAACTGCACAACTCTTGGGAGAGGGGAAAGAAGGGAAGGGGGAGAAATGAGAGAGACTATAACAAGTAGAAGAAAAAATATACTCACTGCCTTTCATATGAATCTGTAACCCCTCTGAACCACACTTTGACAATAAAGAAAAAAATGGCTATATTTTCACCAAAAACTCCTAACATATAACATAATCCAACCCATTTTATAAAAAGAGTCCTTAAGATCATAACATTTGAAATATGTCACAATTGCAACCCTATCCTAAAAGGTGTATGTGTACTTTCTTTCAGGCTACTTTGACAATAGAAGAAATATTTAAAACAATAATTACAAAGAATTTTCCAAGGTTAATAACAGTCACCACCTTAGAGGTTCATTTTTTTTTTACTTTTTTTTCTAATTTTTTTTTTATTAATTGAACATAAATTTTTTTACAAGGTGTTGTGCAAAGAGGGTGCAGTTACATAGTAGGGCAGTGTGTACATTTCTTGTGATATCTTACAACCTGTTTTTCCATCCCTTGTCTAGGTCAGGTAGACACATATGCAATATACAATGTATCAAGCACATATACAGTGTTCACAGACTCTACTGTCTCTCCGTCTCCCTTTGTTAACAGTCATATATCAGGGAGATCATGCCCCTTTGTTTTCTGTGTTCTAGGCTTGTCTCACTCAACATTATTTGTTCGAGTTCTGACCATTTCCCTGCAAATAACAATATTTCACCATTCCTAATCGCTATGTTGTATTCCATTGTGTATAAGTACCATATTTTTTGGATCCATTCGTCTGTGGAGGGGCATCTGGGTTGTTTCCATATTTTGGCTATTGTGAATTGTGCTGTGATAAACATGGAAGTAGAAATGTCTTTTTGATATCTTGGGTTTTGCTGTTTAGGATAGATGCCTAGGAGTGGTATGGCTGGGTCATAGGGTAGGTCTATATTGAGCTTTTTGAGAAACCTCCATACTGTTCTCCAAAGTGGTTGTACTAATTTGCACTCCCACCAACAGTGGAGAAGGGTTCCTCTTTCCCCACAGCCCCTCCAGCATTTGTTGTTTCCTGAGTTCAGAGTATAGGCCATTCTAACTGGGGTGAGGTGGTATCTCAGGGTTGTTTTTATTTGCATTTCCTTTACTAGCAGGGATGTTGAGCATTTCCTCATGTGTTTCTTTGCCATTTTTATATCTTCTCTTGTGAAGTCTCTCTTTAGCTCTTTTGCCCATTTCCTAATAGGTTTATTGGGCTTGGAGGGGCTTAGTTTTCTGAGTTCTCTGTAGATGACCGATATCAGGCCTTTGTCTGTTGCTGTGCTGGTAAATATACTTTCCCATATCGTTGGCTGTCTTTCTATTTTGGTGGCTATAACCTTAGCTGTGCAGAAACTTTTTAATTTGTAGTAGTCCCATTTGTTGAGTCTGTCCCCTATTTGTTGTGCCCCTGGGACTATATTCAAGAAGTTCCTTCCTGTGCCTATAAGTTCTAGCAACTTTCCTACCCTTTCCTTCAGTAGTTTCAAGGATTCAGGTCTGATGTTGAGGTCCTTGATCCATTTTGAGTTGATCTTGGTGCATGGTGATAGGCTTGGGTCTACTTTGAGTTTTCTGCATATGGCTGCCCAGTTCTCCCAGCACCAGTAGTTGAAGAGGCTATGTTTATTCCATTGTATGTCTTTAGCTCCTTTGTCGAATATCAGTTGGCTGTAAGAGTGCGGTTTTATTTCTGGGTCTTCAATTCTAATCCACTGGTCTTCCGATCTGTTTTTATACCAATACCATGCTGTTTTTGTTATGATGGCCTTGTAGTAGAGCTTGAAGTCTGGTATTGTGATACCTCCTGCACTATTTTTTTGCCTAGAATTTCTTTGGCTATTCTAGGTTTTTTGCTGTTCCATATGAATTAATGGATTGGTTTCTCTATTTCAGTGAAGAATGTGGCTGGGATATTGATAGGTATTGCATTGAATTTGTATAACAATTTGGGCAATATGGCCATTTTCACTATATTGATTCTGCCTACCCATGAGCATGGGAGGTCTTTCCATCTCCTTGTGTCTTCTTTGATTTCCCTTATTAGATTTTTGTAGTTTTCATTGAATAGGTCCGTCACGTCCTTGGTTAAGTTGATCCCTAGGTACTTTATTCTTTTTTTGGCTACTGTAAATGGAATTGTTTCCATAATTTCATTTTCTGTTTGTCTGTTGCTGGTGTACAGAAAAGCTGCTGACTTTTGTGGGTTGATTTTGTATCCTGCTACTTTGCCAAATTGGTTTATTAGGTGTAGGAGTTTGGGTACTGAGTTTTTTGGGTCCTTCAGATATAAGATCATGTCGTCTGCGAATAGGGATAACTTGATTTCTTCCTTGCCGATGTGGATCCCTTTGATGTCCTCCTCTTGCCTTATTGCTATGGCTAGGGATTCCAGCACTATGTTGAACAGAAGTGGGGAGAGTGGGCATCCTTGTCTTGTTCCTGAGTTTAGGGGGAATGATTTAAGTTTCTCTCCATTTAGTATGATATTAGCAGTTGGTCTGTTGTATCTGGCTTTTATTGTTTTGAGGAATGTTCCATCTATTCCTGTTCTCTCCAAAGCTTTTAATAGGTATGGATGTTGTATTTTGTCAAAGGCTTTTTGGGCATCGACTGAGATAACAATGTAATTCTTAATTTTAGATCTGTTTATGTGGTGAATTACATTGATTGATTTACGGATGTTGAACCATCCTTGTGACTGAGGGATGAAGCCTACTTGGTCATGATGTATGACTTTGTTGATCAGTTTCTGGATCCTGTTAGCTAATATTTTTTTAGGAGCTTTGCATCTGTGTTCATTAGTGATATTGGTCTGTAGTTCTCTTTTTTTGTTGGGTCTTTGCCTGGTTTGGGAATGAGTATGATATTAGCTTCGTAGAATGAGTTTGGGATTTCTCTCTCTGTTTCTATTTTGCGGAAGAATTTGAGGAGTATTGGTATTAGCTCCTCACTAAAGGTTTTGTAGAATTCATTGGTGAATCCATCTGGGCCTGGGCTTTTCTTAGTAGGGAGGTTCTTAATTACCTCCTGTATCTCACCGTAAGTTATTGGTTTATTTAGTTGATTTATTTCTTCTTGGTTCAGTTTGGGCAGTTTGTACTTCTCTAAGAATTGATCCATTACTGTAAAATTATTGTTTTTTGCTGAGTAGAGGTTTTGGAAATAGCTCCTTATGATTATTTGAATATCGTGTGTACTTGTAATTTTTCCTTTGGAGTCCCTGATTTTACGTATATGAGTCTCTTCTCTTCTTTTTTTTGTAAGTCTTGCAAGGGGTCTGTCAATTTTGTTTATTTTCTCAAAGAACCAGCTTTTAGTCTTATTTATTTGTTGAATGGTCTTTCTATTTTCAATCAGATTTATCTCTTCTTTAATCTTTGTGATCTCTCCCCTCCTAGTCATTTTAGATTCTGTCATTTCTTGTTTCTCCAGTTGTTTTAGTTTCATCGTGAGGGTATTCACCTGCTTTGCTTCCATTCTTTTAATGTGGGTGCTGAGTGCAATGATCTGGCCCCTCAGTACTGCCTTAGCTGTGTCCCATAGGTTTCTTTGTGATGTGTTTTCTTTGTCATTGTGGCTTATGAATTCGTTGATTTCATCTTTAATTTGGTCTGTGGCCCAAGTGTTGGATAGCAGCGTGGGGTTTAGCCTCCAAGTGTGTGGATAGTGTCTGTGGTTTCCTTTGTTGTTGAGGGTTACCTTTAATCCACTGTGATCAGATATAATACATGGGATGATGTCAATACTTTTGTATTTGCTGAGGTTCTTTGTGTGGGCTATGACATGGTCTATTTTGGAATATGATCCATGGGCTGCTGAAAAGAAGGTGTATTGGGTCTCTGTAGGGTGAAAGGTTCTATATAGGTCTGTTAGATTCATTTGGGAAATGGTGTTATTTAGGTCCTCAGCTCCCTTACTAATCCTCTGGGTGTTGGATCTGTCTCTTGGAGAGAGAGGAGTATTAAAGTCACCCACTATGATTGTGTTTGCATCTATCTTGCTCTGTAATTCTGTGAGAATTTGCTTGACATATGACGGGCCTCTTTTGTTTGGTGAGTATACATTTATCACCGTGATTTCTTGATTCTGGATTTTTCCTTGTATTAATATGTAGTGTCCTTCTTTGTCTTTTTGAGTGGACTTTAAAGAGAAGTCCAGCTTGTCTGAGATCAGAATGGCTACACCTGCCGTTTTGGTGGGTGCATTTGCTTGGTAGATCTTGCTCCATCCTTTCATTCGAAGCCTGTTTTTGTCCCTTGCTTTAAGGTGGGTCTCTTGTAGACAGCAGATGTCAACTTTTTGTTTGCGAATACATTCTGCTAGTCTGCTCCTCTTAATCGGGGAGTTTAAGCCATTTATATTTAAAGAGATCAAGGATAAGGGTGTTTTTTCTCCTTCCATTTTCTTGTTGGGCTGTTTTTTCTTCTTTTTTTTTTTTCTTGTCTTTAGTGAGCTGGTCTTTCTGCTGGACTTTGGCTATTGAAGTTTCTTTCTGATTCTGTCTGTGTGTCTTTTACGATCTCTGTTGAGTGGGGTTCCCCTCTTAATATTCGCTGTAGGGCTGGTTTTTTATTCACATACTCCTTTAGCTCCTCTTTGGTGTGGAAAGATCTGGTTCTCCCTTCGAATGTGAACTCCAATTTCCCTGGATATTTGATCCGAGGTTGTAAATTGTTATTCTGAAGTACTTGGATGGTGTTCTTCCACTCACTTCGAGCTTGGTAAGTTTGTGTGGATAAGTCGGATGTTATTCGAATCCTCTTCCCATTGAAAAAAGTTTCCTTCTTCGCTTTGGCTGAATTCAGAATTTGCTCTATAATCTTGAGGTCTGTAGTCTTGAATATTATGTGCCTTGGGGTGGCTTTCCTGGGGTCTGGCCTGCCAGGTGTCCTATAGGCTTCGGTTACCTGGATGGGGTCCCCTGTGAGATTGGGGAAGTTTTCTGCAATAACTTTATTGAGAACATGATTAAGCCCTCTGTTCTGGTATTCGGCTCCTTCTTCTATTCCAATTATGCGCAGATTATCTCTTGTCTTTGTCCATTAGTTCCTGGATTAGTCTTCCCTGAAGCTTCACCTTTTCTTGGAGTGTGGTCATTTTCTGGTTGTTGTCAGCTGCTTCATCGTCCACGCAAGAGATTCTGGATTCTATATGGTCCACTCTTTGTGTTATGGTTTCAATTGCGGAGTTTATAGATGTCAGAGAGCTATTTATGGTTGTCATATCAGCTCTGATTGTGGAGATTTCTTCCTTTAAAGAGTTGTATTTTAAATCTATTTTTTCATGCATTTCAATTCTCAGGATGTGGAGATTTTCTTTAAAGGCAGCTTACATTGTATCCATTTTTGCTTCCATTTCTTTAAAGCAGGCTTGCATTGTATCCAGTTTTGCTTCCATTTCTTTCTTGGCTTCCTGGGTGCCCTTCCAGATTTCCGCTCTAAATTCCTGGAATTGTTTTCTGATTTCATTTCTGACACTTTCGATCATTCCCGTTAACATGGCCTCATTTGCTTTTTCAGTCTCCATCTCCTCTTCAGTCATGCTGCTTTTTGGAGCTGGCGAGTTGGCTTGCCCTTTGATGAACTGAGTTATGTTTCTTTGTGATTTGCGCATCTGGAGATCTGGATGGTTTCTCAGGTTTGGTTTGTAGCTCTTTCCTCCCTCCTGTGTAGGCGTGTCTACGGCAGCAGGTGCTGCCGCTGTGGCCCCGCCCACCAGTGCAGGGTATGCCTACCAGAGCGGGTGCTGTCGCCCGGGGCCCCGCCCTCCTGTGCGCTGTTGTCCACTACAACATGCACTTTAGGGGGATATGCCTCCCAGAGCGAGTCCTGGGTTGTTGGGTTGTGTGTGCGCCCTCCCGCGAGTCCGTTGGGGGAGGCAGTATGTGTGGGGCCCAGTGGGATCGACTGTCCGGGTGTGGCTTGGCACCCTCAGACCTCATCTCCGCTGCGAGGGGGGGGGGGGGACGTGATCAGGCTCAGGTGACCCTGCTGGGCTGGTATTGCCCACCAGAGCCTGTGATTTTAGTTGTAAGAGTCTGCAAGGTCCAGGCTCCTCAGGTGGGGCTTGCCCTGCTGGCCGTCCCCCGGCCCCCGTTGGGAAGGGGGAGGGGCCGGTTCTGCCAGTTTAGGAACCTGTGGGGGCTTGGGGGCTGTTCTGCCCTTCCCCTGCTAAACTGGCTTCCCAGCGCCTGATGGGAGCTTCCTGCCTGATTTGGGGGTTCTTTGTTCCCTCGGGGGTGGGGAGAGGGAGGGAGGGAGATCTAGCTTCTTTGTCGGGCTTGGGTCTCTGATAGCTGGTCTCCCGTTGGGGGAGGGGATAATGGGGGACTCACTTTTGCTGCTTTGTGTGTGTGTCCCGTGCAGCCATTGGCCCTTCATGGGTTGGCGAAGTGTCGTGGTGGCTTCCCCGGTTCCCTCTTTCTGCCATGCTGGGTTCCCTTGTCCGAACTCGGTGTGGACCCGAACTTTTCGTTGCTGCCGGTGTGTGTCTTGGTCCGCACCCTGCCTTGTGTCCATGGGGTCTCCTGCTATATGAATTCTGCGCTCCTGGCAGCCTGTCTGCCGATCGCCGGGTTCCCCTTTCCCAGCCTGGCCCTGTTTGGGCCAGGGTCGGCTGGTGGGGGGAGGTGCCCCGGAGAATCTCCGACTCTGTGTAGGTTTTCAGTTCTTCTGTTTTGCTCCTTTTTGTTTTCCTGCGTTTCTCCACTGCTTCTGGATGCTGGTTTTGCTGGGTTCTTGATGGGGTGTTGGGTGTTGGAGTTCCCAGCTCGCTATTCAGTTGGCGCGAGTTGGGGTGCCTCCCTATTCTTTCGGCACCATCTTTATCTCTCTAGAGGTTCTTGAAAATCAGGTAGCATATTAAACTTCTAGACTCCAAAGATAAAGAGAAAAAAATAGTGTACATAAATAAATAAACTAGCAGCAGCAGCCAGGGAGAAAATAATAATCTTTTGTAGAGAAGAAAGACAGGAACTACAGTAAAATAATTTACACCAGAAATATTTCAAACAAGAATGCAACTGTGTGTCAATATTTAGTGCCTGTAATTCTAGCTTCTCAGGATGCTATGACCTGAAGAACAAAGTTCAGAAAAGCACTGGCCACATTTTAATATTAGATCAGTCAAAATTCTTCAGACAAAGGAAATAGAAGCTCCTATTAACTAGAGTTCATCTGCAAATAACTGGTAAAACGCTGATCTAGAGGTTTGGTTCAAATTCAAATAGTAAAACACCAGTCACGCAAAAAGCAGAATGAGAGTGTAAAGAACTTAGTGCAAGCCCCCAAACCAGTAAAGGAGTGGAAGAAAAGAGAAAAGGACAGAAGAGGAAGAGAGAGGAAGGAAGAGGAAGTGAGGGAAAAAAGATGGAAGAGAAGAGCAGAGAAATGGAGGGGCAGACAGTACAAGAGAGAAGAGGCAAAACTAATTTAAATGTTAAGGAAAAATAAAAACTACCAACCTAGATATTTTCCAAGTAATTTCTATCAATAAATATCAAAATTCTTGTTAGCATCAATTACTTGTACAAGACAATTTCATATTTACATACACATTTAAGCACACAATGTACCTAGATCAGACTTAAGCTTTTCCATCTCTCTCCTTCATCTCTCCCCTAAATTTTTTTATATTTCTTTTTCTTAATTTAATTTAATTTTGTTGTAAAAGTGATGTACAGAGGTGGTACAGTTACATAAGTAAGGTAATGAGTACATTTCTTTTTGAACATTGTTATCTGCTCCCTCATTTTCCCCCCACTTTCCCTCCTCTGTGCCCCCTCCAAGTAGTAAAGTTCATATTCAACCTAGTGTCTTGTGAGTATTGCTGTTGTGGTGGTTCACCCTTTGTCCTTTGTCTCACTAGTTTGCTATTCCTCTACCTTTCCCCAAATTAGCAGAATGTGGCCAAGACACAGGGAACAAGAAAATACCATATATATGTGTATATATATACTAGAATTCTATGCTTTCATCAGAAAGAATGACACAGCCCCATAATAAGGAAATGGAAAGACTTGGGGGGAAATCATACAAAGTGAAGTGAGCCAGACCCAAAGAAACATAAACTCCATGGTTTTCCCCATTGGTAATAATTAGTATATGTCTAGGATAGTCCTAGCAGATGATCACAATAGCTCAATAACTATGTACATATGAGCACATAAAATGGTGCTAATGGAAATGAAATCCAAGATAAGGAAAGAGGATGATTTGTTGTTGTTGCCATTGTTTTTAATGTACTGTGTGCAGTTATTTCTTTTTTCTTTCATCCTGCTATTCCCTTCCCCCAACTTGGTTTATTTCCTTGTTTTTTTATTCTGGTCTCACCTAATTTATAAATTATTCTTGGTGTCAGTTCTGAGGCTTAACTCAGGACTTGCATGTTGTCCTTGAGCTTTCTTTGCTCAAGGATAGTGTTCTAATACTTGAGCTACAGCTCTACTTCTGGATTTTGGTGATTAATTGGAGATAAAAGTATCTAAGAAGTTCCTTCCTAGGCTGGTTTCCATCTGATCACATCAAAACACAGATTTCCTAGTTGGATTATGGGCATAAACCACTGGTGATCTGATGTAATTCTGAGTTTAGCCAGATTATTTTTTAAGTGTGTAGGAAAACTAAAGTCTTTCTCAAACAACTAAATTTTGAGTAGTTTTGCCAATAGTAATGCTTGAAAGAAATGTTGCATTCATTTTTACATAGTTCTTAAAAAACAAAGAAGAGAAGATGTAGAAAAACTATTTAAGGAGAAAAATTAAGGAAGAGGAGGAAAAGAATGAAAAAGGAGAAGGAAAAGAAGCAATAAGTATAGGTAAAAGAGAATTTGTTTTGCTTAATGGAGTTGATATTCACTGTCAAAGAATAGTAGTAACATTTTATTGAATGATTAGAGTATATGAATAGATGAAATAAGGAAAAGCAATATTTTCAGAGACAGGACAGATGAACTAGAATATATATACACACATACATGTAGATGTTCAGAATCTAAGGCAAAATTGAAATATAGTTATTAAATAACTAGTAAATTATTTGTGCGATTGATATAGTAACAAAAAAGAGAAAAATGTATTATGTTTAAAATTTAACTAAATTCAAAGAAAGTAGAATGGCAGAATGAGAGGAGAGAAAGAGAGAAACAATGAGAGAAGCTTATACCTTGGCACAAAACTGTCAGAGCTTTCCATAATTACTGTTCAACATAACCTAAAATAAACACTCCTTTTTAAACTTAACTATAAATTACTTGGAAAGGAAAATTCAGTACAGCTATATGAGGATAACAAAATTGGCCATAATTTCAAGTCAGTGGTAATTATTTTAGTCTGATTTGGGTATGTGTTGCCATATACTTGTTTTCAAGGTAAGCAAAGTGACAATTTCAAAGAATCAAAAATAGCCTATGGATTTCTTAAAAAAAAAAAAAAGAATCAAAAATAGCGAAAAAATATATTATGGACATATTTGTAGAAACAAATGGAAGCACTGCACTGTACCCATATTGTCATGTATAATTAAACATGTGTCTTCTGTCTTGCAATTATCAACCTCTATTTAACCATAAATTCAACCGTAAGTTTTTGAGGCACTTAAATCTACTAAACCATGCAATTATATACATATGTATTTAGAAGGACAGTTAAGAAAAAACAGCAATTATATTTAAAAATTTTTCTCATTTGTTCTTTTTTCATGCTTTAATTTATCTGAACAATTTTTAATATTTGAATAATCATTGTTTATCAAAGAAAAAAATCAATAGATCATTTTTGTCTAAATACATATGTATGTATGTATATGTATTTATATATATATTAGGAAGTATCTAACACAATTATGGAAACTGATAGGTTCAAAATTTGCAGGTCCCATATCCTGATTCAAGTATAAAGGTTGAGCACTGTTAAATGACTCATTCAAACTCAAAAATCAGAAGTTGCTGACTAGCCAAGATGGTGAATGCCTATCTTTAATGTAAGGTTTGCCAGAAAGGAAACCTGCCACATGGTTCAGGCAGAAAGGAGTTTACTGGGGGGAAAGCAAATTGCCAGCCCACACAAGATGGAGGCTTGGGAAGACAGAGGGGGAGAAAGAAGGGAAAAAGAGAGAAAATAGCAAGAGAGAAAAGGAAAGAGTCAAAGAGAGAAAGGGAGCAAGAGAGAGTAAGTGAGAAGAGGAAAGAGCAGGGACTCGTGTTGAGCTGGATTATATAGGGAAACACAGAAGTTATGGCCAGTTGGATTGGATGTCAGCTCAGAGAATGGGGAGGTAACTGCTTCCAGGTGTGCCAGTTACCTGGGTAATACAGGTACTGAGTGCAGACTTAAACAGGTAGGGGATATCTGCATGGAGCCCTCATGGGGGTAAACTTTACACTTAAGGCTATTAGGCTGAAGAACTCTGATTTGGAGAAAGAAAAAGTCTTTTGATCTTTAGAAAATCAGATGGAGACAACTACATTATAGACAACGATCTGTTTTATAAAAGTCTACTAATTAACTATTATTCACATAGACATAACCAGCACACCACTTAAAATCACTATCTGGGTATTTTGTGACCCAATCACAAGAAAACAAAAAAAAATTGTTACTCACATCCAATAAGATTAAATTATCTGTGATCCTCTTGAAAATAAACCATGCCATTTAGAATTGGTAATGCATATATATCAGAATTATCTCCACCTGTAAGTCATAAAATTCATTATCACTCTGTGAACAGTTCTTAAGCTACTTATACATTGAAAGTTCTTCATACAGATTTTGATATAGAATCCCTTCCAACATCTTAATCAAGATAAAGGAATTTATTATGTTTGGATTTCATATTCTTTTGATCTGTATCTGAAGTCATTATATGGGATCTATCACAAAAAGAATGAAAAGAGTATGGCTTTCCCTAGAGGAATTTGATAGCCTTGAGCAAGATTAAAAATAATGAATAAATAATGATTTTTTTAATTTCGACCTTCTGTTATCCAAAGATAATACTTTTGTATTTTATACACTCGAAACTAATTACAACCACAGTAATAGAGATAACATGAAACAAAGCATTAAAGAAAAATATGTTAGAAGAAGTCACACATTTTTATTGTCATATTTATCACACAACATGGCAAAGTAAAAAATGAGAGAAATAGACCCAAGGGTCTATATGCCCCTCATTTTTCATTTGATAATAACTTAAATAACAAATACTGGAATATGAAGTACTGAAGGAGCACCTATGAGAACTTCTCAGAAGCTGTTTAATCAGTGTTAGAGGTTATGATCCATAATTTTATTTACTGATAGGGAAACTAAGACTCTAAGAAGTAGTACATGTTATAGCCATCACCAGAATAGAATCAGAATGTCATGTGGTCTTCTATCTCTTAAACCTTTAAAATTCACTTTTCATTAATTCCACCCCTCAGAAAAATGCTCTACTTAGTAAAAAATAAAAATAAAAAAAAATAAAAAGGTAGTTGTGATCCCATTGGATTGCGCAGTGTTATCACATAGCACTTTGCAAGTGGGTGTATGAAAAATCTCATATGAGTTAATGTCCAGAAGGTTAAAATTGGACTTTGTGATAATGGCATCCAAAATTTAAGTGAATTTGTAGAAATTGCTCAGTTTTCAATGTTTTTTTTTTTTAACTAAGCACCTTAACTTTCTTATTACATGGTACATACTCAATTTCACTGGATTTTCTTTGAGACATTTAAGTCTATATAACATATAGGAAGAAAACACTATTCTCTAACATTAGTCTTGATATAATATAGCAAGATGAAAATACAATTAATTGTAAATCAGTCCTTGTGCAACATATCATGATGTGTGTTTTATCTTGGTGAGATTTCACATCAGCAGCCACACTCAAGAGTCATCTCACAGCCTTGTCTTCCAAGGACTCGCATTGAGAATCTGGTAGCAGATGTCTGCTGGGTTGGCCCTGCATGCCTAAAAGTAAAATGTGATCTGACTTTATGCACTATCCCAATATCTTTGTTGTGTTGTTCAGCAGTAGTGCCTGTGGAGGACTAGAAAGCTGTAGTTGACCATCTGTGGACGTAGATTTTTATTTTCATGTGATGCAATGAACTGCTTATATTTTTCAATTCCATCCTATACCAAGTGTTCTGTTTCATCCCTAATTTGAAGTTTTCTCAGTGTACAGGTACACACATGCAAATTTAATTGGCAAATGAACAGAAACAGAAAGGCATAAGAACATAAAACATATGGCAAAATTGTTCACCTACTGAATTAAAGTGATCATATAGCTATTGCTTTTGGTTCAAACTGTTTAAAAATACCATATATGGTAAGTACCAACATGGGCATGTGAGAGTGTGAGAAAAATTGAACAGCTAGTTGTTTGTCAAGATTCACTGTGGAAGCAAACAGGCTTTCAAGAAACAATTCTTTAGATTGATCAAATACAAAACTTACAAGGCCAAAGCAAGAATTTGTTTTGGTATATGAAGCTAACTTATGAACTTTATGTCAAATGTGGTACCTCAGAGACCACATGCACCATGCAAAAAGGACTTCCTGTTTTAAGCTAGTTATTAAAAGTAGGCACATATGACAATTGCTAAGGTTCACTGTCCTTTACTTAGTGCCCACACATGTATTTCACTTACAACATTGATATATAGTATTTCATTTTTTTAAAAAAAAAAGAAAGATGGGCAAAAGACCCTGAATAGCAAAAGTAATTCATAGCAGGAAGAACAGTGCTGAAGCAATACCAATACCAAACTTCAAACTCTATTACAAAGCCATACTAATAACCACAGCTTGGTACAGGCACAAGAATAGGTCTGAGGACCAATGGAACAGAATAGAAGACCCAGAAATGAATATACAGAACTATAGTAACCTAATATTTGGTAAAGGATCCAAAAATATAGGATAGAAGAAAGATAGCCTCTTCAAAAAAATGGTGCTGGCAAAATTGGCTCTCCCCATGCAGAAAACAGAAGCTAGATCCTTATATATCACCAGTCTCAATTTTATTTTATTTTATTTTATTTTATTTTATTTGGCCAGTCCTGGGCCTTGGACTCAGGGCCTGAGCACGGTCCCTGGCTTCTTCCCGCTCAAGGCTAGCACTCTGCCGCTTGAGCCACAGCGCCGCTTCTGGCCGTTTTCTGTATATGTGGTGCTGGGGAATCGAACCTAGGGCCTCGTGTATCCGAGGCAGGCACTCTTGCCACTAGGCTATATCCCCAGCCCCGCCAGTCTCAATTTTAGATGTATCCAAACCTTAATGTAGTCCAGATACCATGAAAATGTCACAGGAAGGAGTAGGGGAAACACTAGGGTTCCTTGGCACTGGTTGAAACTTCCTAAGATTCAGAATCACAACAAATTAAGGAAAGACTTGATAAATGGGATTGCATCAAACTGAACGGTTTTTCCATGGCAAAGGACACAGATAGCAAGATAGACATCCCACAGATTGGGAGAAGATTTTTACTTGCTACGCATCAGACAGGGGCTTCAGGGCTAAACACCCAAAAATAAAACCCTCAAAGAAACAACATACCAGTTAACAAGTGGGCTTAAAGAGAGAATTCTCAGAAGTAAGAATGACTAATAGACACATGAAGAAATGTTCAAAATCTCTGGGCATAAAAATAATGCAAATCAAATCAACATCAAGATTTACCTTATCCCAGTAGAATGGCCATTATCAGGAAAACTAACAATAACAGATGCTAATGGTGATGTGGCCAAAAGGTTGTATGACTACACTGAATGTAAACTTGTTCAACCACTCTGGAAAGCAGTATAGAGGCACCTTAAAAGAACAAATGTAGAGTTTTCCTATGACACAGCAATTCCATCCCTAACACAACCAAGGCATCACTAAATCTACCAGCACACTCATGATCATTGCAGCATTGTTTACCATAGCCAAGATATGGAACCAACCTAGATGTCCCTCAGTGGACAAATGGATCAAGAAAATGTGCTATATATATACACAATGGAATTCTGCCTATCCACAAGAAAGAATGATATTGTTCTATTCCAAAGAAAATTGAGTGACTAGAAAAGTTATATTAAGTGAAATAAGCCATACTACCAAAGAAACAAAGGCTGCATGGTTTCCCTCAGTTTTGTAATTAGAACGTGCTTATAAATCTACAAATAAATACATTGGATGGTAAAAGACAAGAACAAATTTGTGGGATATGACAAATTAAGCAGGTCTCTAGGCATTCACACAGTGAGACCAAAGTAAGGTATTCTTAGGAGAGGATAGCAAACGCTCAGTAGCTATGTGCATATGATTGTATAAAATAATATTTATTGAAATGAACGAAAAATAGAAACAAGAGATTTTTCCTTTGTTGCTATTTTTATTTTCTGTATCTTTTGTCTTGTTTGTAAGTTTGTTTTGAGAAGGGTAAGGGGTAGTCACAGAAAGTGTGTGACAAAGGGTGAACAAATGCAGTAGTGATACTATTCATTATGTTGAAAATGAACTATACAATTCGTGGGTGGGGATTGAGAGGGAAAACTGGGAGAGAATGAGAGAAAGAGTGAAATTCTTCAGAAAGAAATGTACTCATTTCCTGACTTAAGTAACTGTAACCTCTCCCAATAATCCCAATAATAATAGTAATAATAATAGTAATAGTAATATTAGTAATAATAGTAATAGTAATAGTAATAATAGTAATAATAATAAGAAGAATATGGATATTGGAAAAAACAAAAACAAAAAATCATGAAAGTAGAAAAAGTCCTTGTCTAATTCTATGAATTAAAACAAGTATGTGTTTTTTAAATTTACAGATTGTTCATAAAATAATCACCTATCTTACCATCTAAGGAATCATTTTATTATATCACATGTGCAACTGATATTCAGTTCTAACAATATTTGCATTGACTTCGCATACAGCACATTTTATACCCTCTTTACATAAATCCATATAGTATGAAATTATAGTCCAGGTAATATCATGCTATGCTAATTTTTAATGTTGATGACTTCTCACTTGAAATAGAGAAAATTGTTGTAATAAAATTCTATGTACATTAAAATGTATTTTAAACCTGCTGGATTTCACTTAGTGAGTGTGCATGCACTTGACACTTTAAAAATCCATTCACATTTCCTTTAAATTAAGCAGTTCAGGATTTATTAATAATATAGAATATATTTTTATTGAATTACCTCATTAGCGTCTTTGGGATTCCCAAAATAACTTAACTACATGGAACACAGAAATGTTCTTAATAAGCAAACACCAAATTAATAATTTAATGAATGAATAAAAGTAAGCCTGTAAGTATATGAATTAAAATAGAGGTCATTAATATTATGGAAAGCTAGGACTATACTGGCAATTTCCAAGAAAATAAGAGTTTTAAAAATGCCAATGCCTACAAATTGTAAATTTGTAGAACAAACATCATTTTGTACAATTAAGTAAACTCACATAAAAGAGAAAAATTTGGAAGTTTGTGCCAGTTGCTTACACCTATAACCCTAGATACACAGGAGGCTTATCTCTAAGTACCAAAAAAAGCCAGAAGTGAAGCTGTATCTCAAGCTATAGAGTGCTACTGTGAGCCCAAAAACTCAGGGACAGTATTTACGACCTGAGTTCAAGTCCCAGAACCAGCACAAAAAAAAAGAAAAGAGATAAATAAAAAGAAACATGAGGAGATCTGAAATGCAAAAAATTATCATACTACTCATATGGTGAAGCTTAAGCTGCTGAAAAATTTGAGTCTTTGCAGATATTCATGATCAATAAATCATATACATTATTGGTTATCTGGAAAAGAAGTACATCTTGGAGTCTAATATGGGCTAGCTAACAATTTGGTACAGGAAACCTACAAGTTGATAAATGGACTTAGTTTGCTACCTTTCCTATGATACAGTAAATTAAACAGACTAGGGTCCACTCAATGACTTTCACAAAATCTTCTTAACATCTTCACTTCAGAATTCAAATTTGCAAAACATACTGGAATAATTATCACAAAAAGAAGAGAAATAGAGCAGCAAATCTAAACTCACAAAGATCCTAATGTACCTAAATCATAAGTTTGAGGTAAGCATACAGAAAGCAAAGCAAGACACTGCTTCAGAAACCGAGAATTGAGGACTTCACTCATCAGTAGAGTCCTTGAGTTTGAGCTCCACAACCACCAAAATATCTTCTCTTAATTTAACATTGAATTTAGACATATAAGACTCCTGAAGCATGAGTTATTTAATTATATTTAAAATGGAGAAAAAGAAAATTGTGATTAAAAACAAGAGATCAAACAATTTTGAAAGAAAACCAAGGAAACAAGCCTCAAGTATAAGCTCTGAAATTATTATCTGAATACCAAAGAATGCACATATGTACAAATTAATAATAATAAAATACTGGAGAATACTCTCATTATATATCTCACATATATAAACATCTCATTGTGTCAGCAAAATTCAAAAGATAGAAATCAAAGTCTAAACATGTTTCATTCAATATTTAAAAATCTACAAAAGAAAAAATAAAGATCTAATAACCAAAACAATAATGGCTGAGAAATGTTGAGAGACTTTAGATTTAGAAAACAGATAAAATCACAGAAAGAATATTTTGAAACAAAAGAAAGTGAAATGTAAGCATTTCTTATATTTAGTAAGAAAACTAAATATAAACCTCAAAGTATTAGTGTCGTCCCTCCAAATGATGTCCTAATTCATATGATGAAGGGAATCCAGTTGTCTATATTCTGGTCAGTCGTAAAGAAAAGAAGAAAGAAGGGTAACACACCATGTTCTAAACAGCATGATCTGGAATTTGGATAATTTATATTTTTCCTCATCCCTTTGTAGCTAACCATAATGAATCTGGAGACAGCAATCTTTTACTAGGTAACCACATGCCCACTTTAAAAAAATCAATTGAAATAAAATTGTGCTGTTCAATAAACAGTCAATAATCAAATAAAATTACAGGAAAACTTAAAAATCAGTTCCTTATTCCTACTAAACTCATCCCAAGTGTTCAATGGTTCCATAATGCTACAGTAGAAAATTAAGTTTAAGAACATTTTTTCTAGCTCAATGCACAATATTTTATGGTCTAAGGCCATTCTACAAGAAAGACACTGGCTAGACTCAAGGTGGCTGAGTTTCTTTTTTTTTTCCACTTAAATGTTCATATGAATTCTTATATCCACAATTAAAAAACAAATCACTTAGGTAATATAATCTTAAAGTCCTTTCCAGTATTTTTTTCTGCTCTTGTCTAAGATTCTTCCAGTAAGTTCACAGGTGACTATTCATTGTAGCCCCCTACAGAATAAAAGATATTTATCACAAGATATCAATCATGATAACACAGTGATAGAAATTTAAAAGAAGAACTTAAAACATCTACTTAAACAAGAATGGAAAAAGAATCCCACCATGGTCCCAAATAGCTATCCCTCTGGGCAAGGATGTTCAGATGCTCAAACTGGACTAAGTTTGTTAAGCTCCCTCTGGGTATGTCATTTCTGCAGCCATATCTAAAGGGAATCTATGGATCGACCAATGGAAATATAGATATTTCCTGGATTATGCTCATAAAATTTTTCCAGTTACATATAACTAACAATCACACCACTTTACACTTTTTAGGTCATCTGAAATATATGTTTAGCATGGAAAAACAAGATTCTTAATTCATTGCCACTGAATTTGTTTTTAAGTTTTCTGTCCCTCTTTCATGGGAAAATATTTGAAAATGACTTAGCTGAATTTCCTATGAAGGTAGCCTTTTCAAAGTTACATGCTAAAAATTGTTTCTGTTGGGTCATAAAAATAAATGGATTTCTCTATCAACCCACACTAAAACCATAGAGTGCTAAGACTCTCTAATTATTGTCTATCTTATCACTAAAATATTCAAAGTACTTTTCATTGTATTCCTCTGAACTATTTAAAAAATGTGTAAAGGAAATTGAAGATATTAAGATAATAGAACATACGGGAAAGAGAAAGGAAACAGGTGAAGACATTTTCTGCAGTATGATGTGCAAGAGATAGTTGTGTGCATTGCAAAACAAATGGAAAATAAACCACTTTAGTGCCCTGTGGCATTTCTGTCAGATTTGATTGAACTTGCTCAAGCAACTTTAATATTAGCAAGTTGAAAGGCACACTTACAGGTAGACTTGTTGATTTATGGCAGACAGTTTCATTATCTAATCTATTCATCATTCCCTTGTCTGTGAAAAGAGTTTCAGCTCAATTTCTTAAAACAAAATGACTGACAGCAGTTTGTGAGTATAAAGTAGACTAGGTTCTAGGCCTAGGCTGAGGGCTACCTTCACTGTATCATTGTACTTCTTCCCATGTGTGTTTTTTGTGTTTTTTTTTGGAAGGCTGTGAGACTTGAACTCTGGACCTAGGCACTGTAATGGAGCTTTTCAGCTCAAGGTAGTGCTCTACCACTTGAGCCACAGTGCCACTTCAGGTTTTTCTGGTGGTTAATTGGAGATAAGAGTCTCATGGACTTTCCTGGCTGAACTGACTTTGAGCCATGATCCTCAGATCTCAGCCTCCTAAGTAGCTAAGATAACAGGCATGAGCCATGGGTACCTGTTTTTCCAATATCTTAGTTGTAAGATGGCATGCATGTTTCGGTCTTACTTTATGGAATGAAGCTGTTGATTCAGCTAATGTAATATGCTTAAAAGTAGGAACTTTCAAAGTACCTTTGATCTTATTTTTCTGTTTTGAGGTCTGGAGAATGATTTCCTTTAGGCCAATGCAGAAAAACCCAAACAAGCAGGTGACTAGAAGTAAGCAGTACAAGCCTATGGGTTGAGTAGAGCTGAGCTATATCATCTCATTTCCTTAACTACAAAGATGGCCCTGACAGTAGCCTGGGATTTATAAACCAGAATCAGTTTCCTAAAATAATCTGAAGGCAATTTTGTAGAATCTTCTACCTCAGAAATGGTCTCTAACTATGTGTCCAGAGAACACAGTAACAAGAACAAAAGATTATTCCTCTACCATCTCAATTTTCATCACAAATTACAAAAATCACATTTTAATGCTGCTAAACCATGCACTTAAAAGTAGTTAAAATGAAAAAGAACATATTTATATGCATCTTATCGCAATTTTCTAAAATAGAAATTCAACTCCTGTTCACAAGAAATCCCTCAAAGAATGAGTAGATCAGAAAATATACCTAAGTAGTTGTTTTCTATTTGTGACCACGATTACACTTCACACATTTTACAGGTATGATTCACATTTACTGTAGAGAAATTGAGGTTTGGGAAGAGAATATAATGTGTATGACGATTGTACACATAGTAAATTAAAAATCAAGGATAAAAATCCTCTCATTTATTTGTGTGTGTTGGTCCTTTGTCTTGAAATCAGGCCCTGGGCACTGTCTTGAGCTTATTGTCTCAAGGCTAGTGATATGCCACTTGAGCAGCAGCTCCTCTTCTGGCTATTTGTTGGTTACATGGAGATAAAAGTTACACAGACTTTCCTACCAAGGCTGGCTTCAAACCAGATCCCAGCTTTCTTAGTAATTAGGATTACAGGCATGAGCCCACAGGCACCCAGTACAAATCCATTTTATTGGTTTTCAAAATGACTGTCAAAGACTGACTTTGAAAGTAGAAGCAGACATCCAGCTTTTCTTTGAGTGTTTATAAACAAATGACCATATCTTGAAGAGTTTAAATAACACAAATTTATTTTCTCACAATCCTGGGAGCCAAAATCTGAAATAAAGGTGTGGATAGAGTTGTTTGCTTCCTTTATATGGCAGATTTCACTACCTTCTATCTGTCAACATAATCTTGTGTGTATAAATCCCACTATTCTACTATTCTCCTATAAAACCTAAGCTCTTATTATTATAAGGATAATACTCAACTTGGATTATAGCTATCCCAGAAACTTTGTTTTAGTTTGGTTCTTGTAAGGTCCTTCCCTGGAAGGCTCCAGGCAGATGCCCCCCACCTCATTAAGTCTCCACCCAGTTACCTGGGTAACCAGCAGACCTGGAGGCAGTTACCTCCCCTTTCCCTGAGGTCACATCCTAATCCACCTGGCCAGTATTCACTTACTGATTACAGTATTCATTTACTGATTAAAATAATATATTATTCACATAAATGAATAGAGGAAACTATTTGAGCTTGTTTGTTTTGATTGACATCCCATCTCACTGGTTTTGTTCCTATTACACATGGAGAAAACTAGACACTACGATGTCTGGAGAAAACATTAAGCCATGTATTACATAAATGTTACTGTTAATATATTATAGTTAGAAATGTTTGATTCTGATAGTCCTAGCCTGCTTACTGAAGGGACTACTCTTCCTTTTTTTTTTTTTTTGCCAGTCCTGGGGCTTAGACTCAGGGTCTGAGCACTGTCCCTGGCTTCTTTTTGCTCAAGGCTAGCACTCTACCTCTTGAGCCACAGTGGCACTTCCTGGCTTTTCTGTTTGTGTGGTACTGAGGAATCAAACCCAGGGCTTCATATATGTACATACTAGGAAAGTTGGCTAAGCCATATTCCCAGCTTCCTTCCCCTGTCCCCTCCCCGCCCCGCCCCCCACTGCTCTTCCTATTGTAACTGATGTCTGTCACTCTTTATTTGCTAGGTTCCAGTGTACTCTATCTGCTACTCCTTGGAGATTATTACAACAAATTGGCCCATCCCTTGAAGAGCTCAAAAATATTGAACCAATGTATATACTTTTTATAATCCCCCAAAAATCTATTGTTGTAATACAAGAGGGGATAGCAATAAACTAGCTTCCCAAACTGAAGCTATAAAATAAACCTATTATACAATTCTATTTAATGATTAGATTATGAAATAATTAATGAACAGATTGTGTATGTACTATGCACAAAACAGCTGGAGAAATACAATAGTAAATAAATCACCAGATTTCCTCAAAGATACCAACATCTAATTAGCATGCGACATACATATATTTAAAAGCCTTTTCTAAGACATCTTCAACCTTGAGATCAGTGGTCACAATCTGTTTACCAGAAGGCAGAAGATCATGTAGAACCATTTTCTTAAGCTCCTGCAGGCCATGCGTGTTCATTGTTTGTTGCTGAATATTTTCTGAGCACTCTATGTACTCTATCATCCTACAGAGCAATATTTTGTATTATCTTTACTTCACATTTCTTGCCTTTTCAAGGCCTTTGAAGGTAGTTGAGCTAATGATCCTTGATATCTATATTTTATACTGTATTTTCTGTGCACAGAAAAGCAAAACAGGAAACATCTTTCACTGTTAAAAGAACAAACATTATAAGAATTTTTAAAGTGGAAAACTCACCATTGATTTACTCTTAACTGCCATCTTTCTTTTGATATACTGGTGTTCAAAGTTTAACAATTCAAGTCATGCTTTCTGCCTTCTCTGTATTTGGAAAGAAACTGAAAGAAATGCAATAGAAATTCATTACAGTGAAATCTCTGTACATAGATGATTCTAACAGCTTGAATTAAAAATCCCATGGTATTTATATCTGGATTTGTAAATATGAAGCTACTGAAGCAAGACCATCGATTGGCTATTTTCAAAATATACACATGTATATCCCACAGATAAGAATGGACTAGGACATTCAGAAATCGATCAAGCACTATGAATTAAGCTCATCCTCTGAGATTTTTTTTTATGCATATAGCTTACAGCAGTAGCTTTACAGATGATTTGGATCACTGAACAATCAATACGGCAGGAGCACTTTTTAGCAGTTATAAAATCTGTGTGGATCACACAAATAGATGTTTGATTTTCTAAGGCAGATTGAAGCACACATTTTGATTCCATAAAGAGTGACTTGTATCTGAATCATTTAATTACTTAAGAAATTAGGAATCTCCTTAATAACTGCTTAGACAGATGCTCTCAAAACATTACTTCTGTAGTAGATTGTATACTAAATGTTTTCAGATGTCTCTGCATTTTCTACCCAAATCAATTTAATTTTAAAGCTTCTATATTTTGAACTCTTAAAGAGTTGGGTAAAGCATCTGTAAATTGCTGAACATAGGTTGCAGCAAAGTAAAGAATAAAAAGGAACCCTGGGAAACATTTTTTTTTTTTTTTTTTTTTTTTTTTTTTTTTTTTTTTTTGCCAGTCCTGGGCCTTGGACTCAGGGCCTGAGCACTGTCCCTGGCTTCTTCCCGCTCAAGGCTAGCACTCTGCCACTTGAGCCACAGCGCCGCTTCTGGCCGTTTTCTGTATATGTGGTGCTGGGGAATCGAACCTAGGGCCTCGTGTATCCGAGGCAGGCACTCTTGCCGCTAGGCTATATCCCCAGCCCCTGGGAAACATTTTGAGAAAACAGAATAAGTGATTGTACATTCAATCCTCAGTTCATAGCACCCAAATAAGACTCCCAATGGGTTTTCCCAAGACTGTAACAGAATTCTGAGCTTTCATCAACCACAGCTTGACCTTAACCTAAAATGCTTTGATTCAGTAGGTGAAACAGTGGAGAGATAATGAGAGACCAGAGAATTCACAGAATATGGCGCTGCTTTAGCAGCGCCAAACCGATGCTCTGAAAATGCACTCCAGGCAGGTTTCAGCATAGATCATATTTCACATGTTTGATCATTTCTTTCTCCTTTGTACAGAACAAATAAGATAGAGGAATGATCTACACAACACCTAAATGGCTGTTCACACTATTCTCCTAGTCATTCACTCTACTCTTTGTAGGATAGCAAAAGATGTGAAATGCTGATAGACTAAGCAAACAGTTTTCTCTTCAAATAGATTGTTGAATAAATTACCTTCTTATAACACATTTGGAAGAAAGCAAGTATCTCACGATTTCAAACTAAAACATTTTAAATATGTAAATACTAAGAGAAAAAACATTCAAATATTCCAGAGAAGTATTTTCTAATGATTTTCTTTCTATAATATTTATTTTTAAAGGGCTTTTTCCCATTTCCAGAATTGTATTGTAAATAATTTGGGGGACATAATAGTAAATTTGTATATTATTATTATTTGTGGACTTTGCTTGCCTATACATACATACTGTAGAGAATGTCTGAAGTCAGTTGTGTTACTTAATTTCAGGAGTCCTCTTTTTATCTTTACAACTCAGACTGTTCCTTTAATGAGTGTTCAAACTGACCATAAACTGACATCTCATGCCTGATCATACCAAAAAAAAAAAAAAACTGTGCATAAATGATAGAAGTTTAACATAAGCAATAGGAATTTTCAGGGGATAAAGATAAGTTGCTAAACAGATTCATGAACTGTCATAAGGTAATTAAGACAAAGGAAACTGAACTAAAGGACAGGGAACAATGACAGTAACATGGCTAATGCTCAGACTGACTTCATGAGAAAAAAAAATATTATCATGTTAAAAAAAAAACATTTTCTTTAAGGTAGCTCTGTAAGAGTTCTTTGTTTTTTGTTCTTTGGTTATTTTTTTTGGTAGGGGTGGGTGTGGGGAGAAGGCTGATGGGGGAGCTTGAATTCTGGTCTTGGGCACTGCCCCGGGGCTCTTCAGGTCAAGGCTAGTGCTCTACCACTAGAGCCACAGCAACACTCCCGTTTTCTGGTAGCTAATTGGAGATAAGAGTCTCACAGAATTTCCTGCCCCAGGCTGGCTTTGAACCGTGATTCTCAAATCTCAGCCTCCTGAGTAGCTAGGATTATAGACATGAGCCACCAGAATCCAGTGTAAGTGTTCTTTTAATAGATTTTCTACATCTATGAAAATAGCAGTGGTATATTAACTAGTAGTATGTTCTAGAAAATAGAACAATGTAGAATTTGGCAGGAAATTTTAATGCCAAATACAATAAGAATTATGTACAAATCTGAGTTAGTAGATTCCCATAAAAATCTTTAGAAATTGATCAAGAAGCCACTCATGCCTAAGAAAGAACGGAGAACCTCCATTTTATTCAGACTAAAGGGAGTTCTAAGTGTTACAGGGTTGGAGGGAGGAGGTTCCTCATCCCTCCAAGAGTCCACCACTCAGAGAAAGTCTCAAGCAAAAAGATGGGTTTATTGGGGAAGCAAAAAGCGAACTGACCAGCCAGGGACACAGCACAGACTTGGTAGCTGAACTGCGACAGTGAAAAGCAGGCTGACAGGCCAGGGACACAGGGCAGACTCAGGAGCTGCCATCGTGACCCCTAGGAGTCCTCAAATTGGGGTTTATAAAGGTAAAAGCATAGCATAAAGGTAAAAGCATAGATGCAGGAGGTAGAGCATGCAATAAGTTCACAGATGTAGGAGGTTGACGCAGGAGATACAGCAAGCAACAGACAAGTTAAGCAAGCCATTTACAGAAGCAGAATTTAGGGGTCAATAATCAAGATGGAATCAGCTCTACTCCCCTCAACATTTCCTACCATGTTTCCCTAACCAGGATGGAGTCAGCTCTGCTCTTTACAACACTATGAACAATGGAGAATCTTTCTATTTAAAAGTATAATGGGTGTTACAGCAATGTGCTCTTCTATCTACTGTGATTTCCTAGATCATACATTAAATCGAAGTGTTTCCAAACAGCACTATGCCATTGATCAGGCATATCCAACCCATCTCAGTCTTTCTTGTTTTCCCCTAAAATCTTGTTCACTGTACAATGTTAACCATTCTAATTTTTTGTAATTACAGCATTATCTGAATAAATAAAAAATGTTCAATTCTTTTTCTTACTTTCATTTAGGTGATTTAGTTTTTGCTTTGTTGATAGTGTTGAGTTGTATGAATTCTTTATGTATCTTAGACACTTATTCCTCACCAAATATATGAATGAAATTATTTTCTCCCATTTTGTGTGTTACCTTTCATCCTATTGATAGTGTTCATTGAAGAACAAACAACTTCATCAATTTTGATGAAGTTACATTTAACTATTATTTTCTTTTATTATTATATTTTGGCTATCCAAAATATCATATATATGCATATATATATGACATGATTAAAGTTTTGTGTATATCAATAATTTCTTTTAGAATTTTTATATTTTAGCTCTTGTATTTATGATTTGATTAATATTAAATTAATTTTGTATATAATGGTAGAGTTGTATAAATCATTATTTCCCATGGGAATAACCTATTTTCTAAATACCATTTGTTGAAAAAGTTGCAAAAGGAATTATTTTTGCTTTTTCTTTTTTTAAAATAAGTACAAAGCTCTCTCTTATAGCATATAAGTACAAAATGCCTCTTAGAGTAATTTATTTGTAAATTGTACAAACTATATGTTATGTACTGTCATAATTTATTGACACTGAAGTGTACATCAAGCAAGGAATATACTTTATAGTTTAATATTTCATATGCATATTTTAGACTTGTTTCTGCATAGTAACATAATTGAGAGGCTCACAAATCTGACTTCAGAACATTGTTCCATAAAGCAAAGTTTTAATAAAGTTGTCAAGGAGAGGTAAAAGAACTTTGTCACACTAATTTTTCTTGATTTTCACTACCAAACTCGACTTGTTACAATATCTGACCTTGTCACTAGTCTCACCCCACTTGTTACCACTTGTTGTCTGCCTATCTTCTGTTTCAAAGCAACCCAAAAAGTTTTCCATACATTCTAGCGTCTTCTCTGGGATTTCCCCATTTGCTTTCCTTTTCTACATTCTCCTTAGGAAAACCAAATAGATCTTATACATAATCTCCTAATTTGGAAAGGTAGTAGGTTATAAGAAGAATAACTTAAGTGATTTCTAATGCATTTTCAAATAGACATTTACCATACACACACACACACACACAAAAAAAAAACCCTGTCATATAATTAAATGATCATGAATCATGTACCCACCACTTAACATTAGCCTTTGTAAGTCCAAGGGCACCAGTTCTGTTTACATCTTCTATTCTTCCACCTATGCTAGCCCCAGGGATTATCTTGTATACGAGGCAAGCACTCTTGCCACTAGGCCATATTTTGTGGTTAACATTATTCTCTTTTGTTTTTGTAGTAGGTGCCACATTTTTTTATACTGAACCTTCAGAATGTTGCTGTAAGAAATTCATGACTTTCTCTTCCACATGTGCTGGACTTTAAGAGATCCTGGATTTCAGAAAAATGCATCTCCAAGTGAAGTAATCCTCTCGTTAGCAACTGGAATGACTTTATGGAACTAGAATACATGCTGGCCTAAAGAACTATGCACCATAATGAAAATGAATAGTTCATCTGGTAACATAGAAAGGTTCATGTAGTGTAACTTTTTGCATGAGTTTAGTTTATCCAACCAACTATTACACTGCTCTACTATTATCTACATATTTTTCTAAAATTTGGAGTTCTTATTTTCAACTTGAGATACTGATGCATTTGGGATTGAGTTTAATAATAGGGTATAAGGTAATGACCCATAATTATTTCTTCCAGATGAATAATCACTTATCCTGGCACCATTTATTAAGTAGTTAATTGTCTTTCCATTAATTTTCAATGCTGAAACAATTCACAGTGCCAAAACTGTCATCTATCATATTTCTGAAAATCTGATAAATGAATTCTGCTTCATGGTTCTTTTCAATTTGCCTCTGTGTTACTATTCATTATAAAAGCTTTTATAATGGGTCAGGACAGAGAGAACAAATAACCCCTTACTTATTCTCTTTGTTTTGTTTTTGTTGCCAGTCCTGGGGCTTGAACTCAGGGCCTCAGGCCCTAAGCACTGTCCCTGGCTTCTTTTTGCTCAAGGCTAGCACTCTGCCACTTGAGCCACAGTGCCACTCTTGGGGAGATTTATATATATATTTAAGGAATCGAACCCAGGGTTTCATGTATACATGTATAGGAGGCGAGCACTTTACCCCTAGGCCATATTCCCAGCCCCCTCATTCTCCTTATGTGTATCTATGTGTGCTTGGGGTGTGTGTGTGTGTGTGTGTGTGTGTGTGTGTGTGTGTGTGTGTGTGTGTATTACTGCAGATTTAATCCTAGGCCTTCATCATAGCCTTAATCAGGCTAATCTTTCTATTTATTTAGGTTTTCTGCAATGGATTTCAGCAAATATTTAAATTTGTGTTAGAAGTATAAAACAACCTTCATATACATTAGATAATATAATCCCAGGTAACCTACATGATTGATTGCTATTGTAAATACCATTCTTCCACTGTGTGTGCACACTCATACACACATTGCTCATTCACCTCAGTGGGATCCATTGATTCAACCAACATGGATGAAAAATATGTGGAAATGATATTGTCTCTAAGTGAATATGTACAAAATTAAGTTTTGTTTGTCCTTTCTCCTTTCTTTGTTCTTTGTCCTTTCTTGTTCTTTGTCCTTTGTTCTTTCCCAAACAATGAAGTATAACAGCTATCTTAATTACTTATTGGTGTTACATAAGCTTTTTAGATAACTTCTGGATTTAAATCTGGAAGGTTTACACTAAAGTTATATGTCAGTCTCTTACTTGATGTTAAAAAAATTCAAAAATCTTTCCTTATATGGTATTGTTTGAACTTGTTCTTACTATGTGAATTTTTTTTCTTTAAGTTATCAACAAAATGCATGGAGGACAGGATTATGTTGTATAATTTTCAAATCACTCTCAGAACTTTCTCAGAACTTCAACATGTTTCAAAAAGAATGTATTAAATAAATGTAAATAAGTTAAATTGTTTATAATTTTACCACAAAGTTTCATTAATAAACACATATAAGCAACAAAAATAAGTAAAAGGAAGTCTTTGCAAATTTTATCACTAACCTTTATATTTCCAGCAGCTAATTGAACAGTTCTTCAGTCTAATTGGAAGTTCCAAGTGGAACTTTAGCATCAATAGAATTTTTTTACATTCACTAATAAGTGTATATCTTTTCTGTTTACAAAGAAAGAATGCTATCATTAATTTCTGGGGTTTGCTGGCTTGTTAAAGAAAATTCTTTTTGCATTGACTTTAGAGAGGAAAATGGCTTTTATTGTTCAGAATTGATTATTTGTCCCCATTTCTTTTTTGTCCGTTTCTAGAGGTCCATTCATTACATTTAATTTTCCATTGTTAATAGTTTATGGGCACATATCAACTTTTATGTAGTGAGGGTTTTGTCATACCCTCCCATTCATGCATACAATGTGATTTTCTGTTTGATATTAATTGTTACTGATGTTGAAATTATTTAACAATTACTTAAATTATTCAATTATTTAATATTATTTCTTTGGCTGGAAAATACATGGATGTGAAGACACTTAAACTAAATACAATGAGCCAGTTCCATAAAGCCAAATATTACACCAGCATAAACAAAAATGAAGTCATGTCATTAGCAGGAAAATATATGGAATTGGAGAACATCATGTTGATAATGGTTAGCTAAGGCACAAAAGGCCAAATATCATGTTTTCTCTCATTTGTGGGAGCTAGACCTACAGGATATATATAATAAAATGTATACATATAATATATACATATTTGCATAATAATATGTATATACATAAAATATGCATGCATATGGGCTGTTTATAAGAATGAGAGGAAAGAAAAGAAAAATAAGCACTACTCACAAGACAATATGTTGAAAATTAACTGTATAACTTGGGGGGAGGATGGAAGGTGGGAGAAAAATGAAGAAGGGGGTAATAAGTTTGCCTACCTTATGTACATCCCTCTGTACATCACCTTGATCATAAAATTAAATTTTAAAAGAGTAATTTCAAAATACCATACAACTATATATGCAGATGGCAAAAAGAATCTTAATGAAAACTATTGAAGTAGGTAGAAATTATGTTCTATTTTTTTTAGCATCCTATCATCTCATGAGGTGTCTGGCATATAGAATATGGTTCCAAAAAGTTTGAACAATAAGTGGCCACAATAATATTGGGGCATATATCTTATATTTATAGTAAAAAATGTGATTGCATAATATAAATTACAAGCTTGTGCTTTTTATTTCCCATTCTCTGCAAATACCATTTTTCATTGTCTTTCTCAAATTATGTCAGACATACAAACACATACACACACACACACCACACACACACACTCACAAACACACACTCACATATGCAGCAGCAGTACTGGAACACTGGCTGCTCTGGATTACAGAAGGTAATTTATCATGTCCAATTTCACTGTCTGAAGCTAGTGAAATGACCTTCCTGCTTAATTTGGATGCTTCCTGTAATGTAGCTACATCCAGTAACTGAAAATTAGTAGGCTAAAGGAACAGCATAGTTCATGTCATGTAATGAAGGATTAACTACAAGAATCACAACAAAAGGATATTTTGCTGCAGCTCTGATTGCCATTGTAGTCCTAGGTTTTAAATGTGATTTTCACTAGCTCTCTTAAATCAGTGAGCTCTTTGGAGAGCTGTCTGTGTAAGTACCATACAGTGAATTTGTCTTTGATTCATTTTTATTGTCCCAGTAACTCTGGAATGACCTCATTTGTCCACTCTAATTTGTTCACCTTTTTTAAACATGCTTCTTATTCTGAAGAGCTGAATTGTATGCAATATAGAAATTTTAGTAAATTATAATGAAGTTGAGTAACATTTTCCCATTCTAGAAGTCTTAAATCCATTCAGTTCAAACTCATCCCAAATTGTCCCAGTGTTTTCTCTTGCCCCAGAAGTGGTGTTATTCATGCCCAGTCTCTAGCATTACTTATGCTTTGTAAGAAATATAATTCTGTAGATAAAAAGTAAAACATGATTTTTCCAACTATGTCAATTTTGAGCCTAATTTTTTAAAATTATGTGTCAATTTTTAAGATCTCACTGATTATCCAATCCCTTGAAGAGTTGATCCCTTTCCCCCACACACAAAAAATAGCATTAAATTAAAAAATACAATTCCTATCAATAGGAACTAAGAGAAGTGAAGTGAATTCAGCAGCATTTCTTTGTGAATCTTCATGAGTGGAGCTTGACTTTCAACTATTGTCTGGGACATAGAAATGAAACATTAAGAATAATTTATCTAATTTTTGTATTTGTAATCTCTTGTTGTCTCAGCTTCTTGGGTTACTGAAAAACCTTTCTTCCCCTATTACTTAGATAATTTAAATGTATCCATTTACTGAATGTATGCTTAAATACAAGCTTTTGGAAATGCATTTTTACTTAGAAGAGTTTTCTGCTTTCTACATATTTCCTCTAGTTTAAATCTCAAACCCAAGAATATGTTTATGTGCATGTGTGTTTCCCTTAACTTCTATTGGATTACATGGTACTTGAGAGCAGCTTTTGCACTTATTTAAATTTTCATCTCCTGAAATATTCAACAGATGGCTTTGAAATAGCTACTATTCAATGTTAGGTTAAGTGAACTAACTTGTTTTCTTCAAAAAGATGGTTTGGCATTGAGCTGCATAGGAAAAAAGAATCATTGTCTCCATTGAAATAACAACTATATTTATTCCTCAATTAATATTAGATCTATATGAGCCAGATGATGAAAGTAGATATAGAATTAAGTATAAAAGTAGTTGTGTTATGCAGTAATAACCTGGAAACATTTTTAAAAGTATTCCCATTTTATGATTTCATCTGGAAGGATGATGAAGCGACAGAGAGAGAATAATGAGTTTCCCGACGAACAACCTGAAAGAAAATCAGAAAGTTAAAGTTTTTACATTGCTGCTAATGATACAGTTGTATGAGAAACAATAGCATCAATATCTGGGATTTTTGGTGTTATGACCTCTGTTATGCAAAGGTTTATTCACTAACTCATAAAAGGCCTTTCAAACGTTATCTGCCAAGTACTGTTCTCTGCTCTAGTGACACAAAGCTGAATAGAACTTAAAGCTTCTTCAAAAGTAGTTTACCCCCTGGTAATTTAAAATCATTTAAGAATGTATTTATTTAAAAAATTCAAATATAGGGCTTGAAATGTGAAATATACTTCTAAGTGCTATGTTTTTCAATTTCAAGTGTCTCCTAGACCAGTGGAGCCAGTAGAAATGCCTACTAGCAAATAATTTTCTCTGAGTTTCTCTTTTATTGTGAAGTTCCATTGGAAAGAAAAAAGTTATGTCAAAATGCTTTGCTGTATTTTACATTAAACCGTTTTCATAGCCATCCTGCAGTGTCCAGATGTCTGAGGGCAATAGACCTCTATATTGAAGAAACGATTCTGGGCACATGGGGAGTAGCCCCACTGAGAATTTCCCTGAAGCCAGTGAATGTGTGGATACATTTTCTTACTCCTATCAGGACACTCACAGAGACATTTTGCAGTTGACAGTGACAGAAAGAGGCATTTCCTGTGGCGTCTTCTACAAAGTTCTGGGACTGCTTAGAGTATGTGTACATGTGCCTAAGATAGATACTGTGCAGACTAACAATTGATCTCTGGGGGGGCTTACAAGCAAGGGGTAGGCAATTGAATTAATGCCATTTTTCTTTGAAATAGGAATCATTCTACCTGAGGAGTGCATTTTGATATGACTGCCTTTGATTACAAGTATACCATTTTGACTATTCAAGGAACTAGAAAAATTTAATATTCTAAATATTTTATGAGGATTTTCTTTTTTTTTTTCTCAAATTTTTATTATCAAACTGACGTACAGAGAGGTTACAGTATCATACGAGGATTTTCTTTTTTAAAAACTGTTTTGTTAAAGATTATATAAGCTCCAGGGCACTATGTGAATATATATATATATATATATATATATATATATATATGCACATTATATAATACTCACACCAAAGTAAAAATTATTTAATATTATTTAATATCTCTTTATGGTGAAAACACCAGAATATATTCTTCTTAAAATACATACAGTAGATTACTGTGATATATAGTCACCCTAACATGCAATAAAACACTGGAACTTCTTTCTCTTCTCTAAGTCATCATTGATCAGACTTTCCCTATTTTGACTCCCTATCTGCATACTCCCTGGCTCTGAAAATCACCATTCTATTTTTAAATTGTATGTGTTTAATCATTTTAGATTACATATAGGACTGAAATCACATACTGTCTTTCTGTTCCTTTTATCACATTGACCTCCAGTTACATCTATGCTCTGTCTACTGGCAGAATTTTATTTGTTAAAGAGCTGGATAGTATTTTATCATGTATCTTGACAAAACTTTTACTGTCAATTGATAGATACATGTGATGTTTCTATTTTTTGGCTACAAGAGGTACTAACTAAACATTGTAATGGGGTCTTGGGGGGGGTTCCCCCATCCCTCCAAGAGTCCACCATTCAAAGACAGTCTCAAGTAAAAAGATGGGTTTTTTGGGGGAAGTTCCAGATGGACTGGTCCCAGGTTTCAGAAAAACATATAACACAAAACAGGACAGAGATACAGAGACTTACTTCCAGAAGATTTCTAAGTACCAACAAACCAATTCAGCTCCATTGGAGAGCTGAATTGGGACACCATGGGGATGAGAGACACCAGACTCAAGCATGTGGCATGGCAAGACAGCACTTGAGCTGGCCTGCCCCTAAATAGGGTCATTTCAGGGGGCTGGGTCAAAGGAAGCTCCCAGTCCCAAACACTTGACTGACAGGGTCAGTAACCTATAGGCCATGTGCCAACCCCTGTCTCTTGGGATTTAGGAACTCCCATTACCTGGGGATGGGACTTCTCTTCCTATAGGAATCCAGGTACGCCCACCAAGAAAAGATGCTAGAAATAGCACATGGTCAAGCTTGTCATGTAGCCAATATGGCACTGGCCGGATCTGACCTCGATTTTAAAACATGAGAGTGAAGATACCACTTTGATACATTGGTTTCATTTTCCTTTGATATGTATTGTATGTGTGTGTGTATGTGTGTGTGTGTGTGTGTGTGTGTGTGTGTGTGTTTATTTTAGCTGACCTTAAATATATTAGGAATTTGTGCCACAACTATGTTCATTGCAGCACAATTTACCATTGCTAAAATATGTAACCAACCCAAATGACCCTCAGTAGATGTATGGATCACGAAAATATGGTACATATACACAATGGAATTCTATGCTTCTAACAGAAATAATGACATTGCCCCATTCGTAAGGAAATGGAAAGACTTGGAAAAAAATCACACTAAATAAGGTGAGTCAGACCCAAAGAAACATAGACTCTATGTTTTCCCTCATTGGTTAATAATTAGTACATGTCTAGGATAGTCCTAGCAGAAGATCACAATAGCTCAATAAGTATGTACATAAGATCACATAAAATGATGTTAAGCAAAATGAATTCCAAGTTATAGAAATAAGTGGTTTATTGTTGTTATTTTCAATGTACCATGTGAAATTATGCCTTTTTCTTTTGTTTATCTTCCCCATGGTTTTTTACCCCTGATGTCATTAACTGACTTTGGTTCCCTGGGTTTTGTATATACATTTATCAGAACTAGGGAAAGGATAAAAACAAACCAATGCAATAGCAATACTAACAAGACAATATGCTGTAAACCAACTGTACAACTTGGGGGAGAGGAGGAATTGTGGAGGGGGGAACATGGGAGAAGAAATAGGGAGGAGGTAACAAGTTTGATAAGAAAGGTACTCATTGTCTTATGTATGAAATGGTAACCCCTCTGTACATAACTTTGCCAAAAAAAAAAAAAGAATTTGTGCCAAATGAATACAAAGCATTATACATACAAGAGTAATCCAACTGCTAGGTGCTAGCAGCTAATGCCTTTAATTCTAGCTATTTAGGGAACTGAGGTTTGAGGATTATGGTTAAAAGCCAGCTCAAGACAAAAATCTGTGAGATTCTTATATTTAATTAGCCAACAAAATACCAGAAGTGGTAGAATGCCATCCTTGAATAAAATAGCTAAGGAATAGCAACTAGTCCCTGAATTCAAGGCCCAAGGCTGACACTGAAAATTTTTTTAAAGGTTAAATCAATCATTGAAACTTCTAACAAACTGGCAATTTGAAAATGACCACCAAAATTTATGTTGAAATTCATTTGTTACTGTGAAAACATTAGGAGGTGCAGCCAAACCTCATGAATGAACTAACACTGCTCTTGTAAGCAATGAGTCCTTCCTTATTTGTGCTGTTTCCTTCTCTCCTGACATCTCTATTCCTGTACATATCCATTACAATGTGATAGCAAGGAGGCCTCACCAGATGCCAGCTACCTGAACATGGACTTCCCACCCACTCCAACCTTGAACTTGTGTTCACTATAAATTGTACTGTGTGTGTTTTATATCATAGAAGCAGTAAACAGACACAGTGCAAGTGTTAAGCTGTTTATTCATTTAAAGTGTCTTCCAAATTTGAAGAGTAATACAAAACTCATCAAATTTTTGGTGATTAATGATATTGCTTAACACAGCAAATAAACTGTGTAGTACTCTAATGGGAGAGTCTAAGCTTACATATTGAAAAGATAAAGACTCAACTCCTCTCCTATTGTCCAGTTCTCTCACACATAGCATACTGCCCTCAGCTACAGGCCCAAGCAGGCTTACATTGTCCTTTTCTTAGGCCACAAAATGAGGTAAAGAAGGGACTGGAGAATTAGACCTCTTCCTTTTAAGGACTTACCTTGGTAAATTAATACATTTTATTATGTATCTTCAGGAAAAATAACAATATTGAAGCTATCAGTTTGCAAAAGATTTGGGAAACATATTGTTTAGCTAAACATCCATATTTTCCATTATTATAGTTTGAATATTTCCTGAAGAAAATGGTTTAAAAATTTGGTTCTCAGCTGGGTCATATTTATCACCAGTTGGTGGAAAATTTTAGAGATTAGATCCATCATGAAATTTTAGATGATTTGGAGTGTGTCATTTGTCGGATGTCGGGATCTGAACGATCCCCTTCTCCCCGACCCCACAGGGAGAATGGTGAACCCCGAAAAACTATGAAAGAGCACTCCGCCTTGCCCTCCGCCAGCGGAAGGCCAAAGGCGCACTCACATGGACCTGCGCTAAGTTGAGGAAAGGTTGCTGAAGCCTCCCTTCCCCCCAGTCCCCCCCACGTTACCAAGAGCGGGGGCGAAAAGGAAGGCATCAGGGACACGCTGCGGTGGTGGGATGCGTCTCAAAGATTTTAATATGGAAAGGCACTTATATAGAAGTAATGGCGGGAAAGAAAGGGGGCTGGCCAAAGGACCAGTCATAGGCTAAGGACCATGTCCATCAAGTGACATCACGAAACTTCCTTTGTGGGCGGGGCAGTCCCATCATGGTGGCACGAACGTGTTCACCTCCCAAGGGGCGAAGGCTTTCTCTTCCTGTTGAGGCCGGAAGGTGGGAGGGGCTCCTTCCCATTGTCCCAGGGCTGGGGGAAGGACAGCCCCCAACACCATTAAAGAAGATTGTGGGACACAAGTCTATTTCTTTGGTACACAGTTTTGAGGTGAGCAACCTTTTCCACCATAAGCCCCATTTTTATGTATTACCTTTCCACAGGCCCAAACCTAAGTGGCAAATAGGTCATAGATAAAAATTCTGAAACCCTGTGGCACAATAAAACTTTTCTCTTTTAAGTTGATTCTCTTAGATATTTTGTTACAATAAATAGAAGTTTTGTAATGTACTGGCTTAAAATAAGAAGAAAAAAGTAGGCAATGAGAATTAAAAATATTGCTAACATTTCTGTTACAATGGTAGTATTTTGGAAGAGTAGCTAATGTTTATATTTCTCCATATTTGTTCTCTGTTTTCACCTGAGTGTTTGGGTCCTCCTCAAAAAGCACAGTTATTGTTGTCTAATCCACAAACAGATAGTAGTAAAAGCTAGAGACTTGCTGAGGTGAGTGATGACGTTGTAAAGGTACTTCTTTCTGAATAGATTAGTGTCTCTGAAGGAGATGGATCCTCCAGAAGAAATTGAGTCTACCTGTGTCTCAATCATGGACTTCCTAGCCTTTACAACCAGAAGAAATAATTTCCCATTGTTTTGAACACCCCGAAAAAACTTCCTATTGTTTTTAACACCAAACTCATGGTGTTTCTATACTGACCCAAATTGGATACGATTCTCTCCACAAACTTCACAGACACACTTTACAGTATGATAATCACTATCTCAGAGAAAAACATAATATTCAAACTAACCAAAAATCCATAAAGCATGATTTTTGAGTTTTAAAATTTGAAACTTCAGATTCAATGCTTGAAGTTGGGTTTTTTTTTCAATAAGTATAGCATACTGGCAGTAAAAATGCCAGGCAAAAAGGAATGCGTGAAATTATGGTAGCCTAATTGATTAGTTGTTGTGGGGAAGGGCAAGGCTGAAAAGGCACCAAGTTAATAGAACTTCACATATCACCTTGCTCATTCTTAATCCTAAAGTACCCAGGAGAATACCATAACTGTTCTAATAAATCTCTAATACAACATAGAAATACTCAGAGGTTGTGAAAAGTCAAATCAAATATAATTTCACATCGTTATCCTCACATTGTGAAGAAACTTGTTTATGTTAACCTAACTTTCTTCTTTGTTTTGAAATTCTACAGTTTGGTAAGCCAAAGATGTTTGGCATCTTAACTTGCACCATCCTTTTTAGCTCCTCTGGAAGCAACTTAGCTGACTATGGAAATAATGAATTTGATGAAACAAGAGAATAAAATGTAGAAAAATGTCTTGCTAGTTACTAGATATGTATGAGATCAATGCATCCACGTTGCAATAGCTGTCCACTTAGTGACTGTGTTTGTTTATGTGTTACTCAAAGTTCCAGTCTCCACAGCATTCTTCCCTTAGCTTCTGCATTCCAGTAGGCTGTCCCCTCAAAAGTAATGTTCATTTGGTGTAATAGTTTTCTTTCAAAATAATCAAAATCCAGCTCTCTTCTTGGTATGCCATTCTGGAAAATAAGAAGCATACTACATATCCAATTAACACGAGTGAAGCTTATATGGATAATGGTTGTCTCTATTCATTTAATCCAAATTTACCAAGTATCTCTCTGCTATTATCACACTTCAAAATCAGTGGATGTAGTGTTTCTCCCTGTTCATTCTCTTAAACTATTCTCATCGTGTTTAAGGTTGGCATGGGAAAGAAAAAAGAGAGAGACACATTAATAGAGCATTGATTTTCCTTGTTTCTATCAGAGATATGTTGCAACCTGAATCTGAAATATCATCCACAGGCTTGTGCATTGGGCTGTGGTTGCCAGGTCATGGGATTTTGTAAAGTGAATGCATCCTGAGGACTGAATATAGTGATAGCACTGGAAGGTGATGAAAAGTAAGGGGTGATTTAGTTGGAGGAAGCTAGTCACTGAGGCATGTCCTGTTAGGATATGCCATGTCTCTAGACTGATTGTTGCTTCTCTTTACCACCTGCCTATCATAAGATGAGCAGCCTATCGCACTTGCTCTTTTCTCTATCGTATTCTACCTCCCTTCAGGCTTAAAGTGATGGAGCCAAATGGTCTTGGTTCCATTAAAACTTCTGGACAATATGAACTAACAGACATAAAAAATAAGAGAAAGTTTGGCAAACCTGGGCACCAATTTCCTTTTGTTACTTATTTGTCTTCTCTGATATCATTCATTATCCTTGGTCTCTGAATCCATATAGAAACTTTAATTATAGTTCTACTTCTAATGTCACAATAGAGAGATTAAAGTATAAGAGCATTGGGCATTGGAAAGAATTGCCACTATGTGTCTTAAATAATGATAAATTCAGAACATTTCAAATAAGATAGAGTTATAAAATAAAGCTTGAAAAGATGTCTCTATTAGAGAAAATAGATAAAAACAACAACAATCAAATGGGATTTGAACAAGATGCAATACTTTGGATTCACAAGTGATATCAGTAAATAATCTCCATATATTTGACTTTACTTTTTTTTCTTAAAGGAAGAAACATAAAATAAGGAACCAGCCACAAGATTTCAGGTTTATCTATACCAGCTTTAAAAGTTTGAAAACCAAGTTCTGGCACTTCTATTTGATGTCCAGGGACTTCTAATAGATAACCAGGGATTCAGTAAAATATGATGTACTACAGTTACCTTATTAAGATAACTTTGGAGGGATTAAAAAGAAAGCATAATCATAAAACCTTCACAAGTTGCCTGCAAAATGTGTGATCATGACAGAGACAAATGCTCCATTCAGGTTAAGAGAAACTGGAACAGTTTCTTAATGCATGTTAATATGTTGGTGTGTTTTTTTTCATTCTAATTTCTTATTTATGACAAAATCTGTATTGCCTTAGGCAGTTACTTAAAAACTCATTGTAATGAATACTTCACATGTCAGAAATAAAATAAAAGGAATATTAATAATAGTGATTGCAAGACACAGAGAAAGAGAGAGGCAGAGACAGAAACAGAGACAAGAGACAAGAGAGAGGTCATACATTCAAATGGGTTAGAGAAAACTAAAATACCAATGTGAAGTATTTCAACTGGCTTTTGACTGCATTTGGAATTGCATTACTTGTTAACCTTTGGTCACAAATAAAAATCTGATCTATATCTAAAGTGACAGTCATTTTTATTCAAAACCTTACTATTAAGTGCACTTGCAGATACACTTATTCCTCTCAGCAAAACTGCCATTTTAAACATTTTCTGCAAGTTAATAATGCTAAAAGAGCAATGACATAATCTAACAGGTCCAAATGACTTCATTAAAAACTATAATATTCTTTTTGTTAAATCCTTAGAGATATAATGCATTTGAAGGTGAGTATGCAATTTTGATTTTTGTAGTTGTTTTATTAAATTTTGGTCAGATATTAATAAAACTGTTTTATTAAAATACTTATTCAATCTTGAATTGTATTCATGATATCCAGTTCCTAGCAAATTCTATTCCACAATGTCAAAAAAACACCTCTTAATCAGTTTCATTTTATTTTTTCATCTTAAGTTTGTCTCTAACTTTCTTAACTTTCCCATGTTCCTACTTCTTCACAAATGTCCACAAAATTGTGTTTAACTTGTATTCTTACATATCACTAGATCCTGTAGTACATGTGGTATATGGAATAAGAGGCAGCATTGACATTGATGCCAACATCTTACAAATCAATCTCTGTTACTTTTTCTCACTCAGCACCATTTCTAAGATTTACATTGGTCTGTGGATAGCTTTGTTTGTGGCAAAGAATTGAACATTGTAGGTTTTTTTTAGTCCTTTACAAATACATGGCTATAATAATTTCCAGGTATGGTAGGAGATATCTAGGATATCACTTGAGAGGCTTCAGTAAGAAGGCACATCGTGAATGTGGAGTCGTAGTTTTCAGACTCAGTAGAATTAAAAGAGAAAAGGAGAAAATTAGCCACAGTTGTCACCTGCAGGTATTCTCTCTCTCTCTCTCTCTCTCTCTCTCTCTCTCTCTCTGTCTCTCTTTGTCCTTTGTCCTCTATATAGCTCTTCTCTACCTCTATCACACTTTGGATTCTAACTACCATGATGTGGCCTGCTTCATGCTTTGGCCTGCTTCATGCTTTATAGCTTTTCTTCCATGACAGACTGACACCTCTCAAACATGAGCCAAAATGAACATGTATAAACATTCTGAGTTAAATATCAAGATGGAAATAGGTCTTCATTTTGTTTTGTTTTGTTTTTTTGTCAGTCCTGGGACCTGAACTCGGGGCCTGAGAACTGTCCCTGGCTTCTTTTGGTTCAGGGCTAGCACTCTACCACTTGAGCCACAGTGCCACTTCCGAACTTATCTATACATGTGGTGCTGTGGATTCAAACCCAGGGCTTCATGTATGCAAGGTGAGCAATTTAACACTAGGCCATATTCCCAACCCTGAAATAGGTCTTAAAAGGATACAAATATATGATTTCACTAACAGGTGCATTAACAAAATGCAGAGATTTTTTCTCTTTAGAAACAAAAATGTTTAGTAATGTCCATCCAGTATTATCATACTATGAGGCAATTTTTGAAACTGCCTAAGTTTTGATACTCTAACAATTCTTTGTATTATTGTAATGACTTGAAGAAATTATTCAAATAATTGTTACCTAGTCATGCTTTTTACAAACTTCTTATCTACTTAGCACATTTTTCTCTTAAATTTTCACTCTTTGATGGTATGGAAAAGATAGTTTTGTAACATACATGTTAATATCTTGTCAGTTTGTGACACTGAAAATATCCTTTGTGTCATCTGTCATCTAGGAAGCTCACTGTTCAATTGATACAATTAATTTAGGAGTAACCACATCCATCATGTTTTGCCTTACAAATCTTGAACTATTAAAAACTTATTTAAGAAGATTTTCCCACTCTTAAGTCTCAAGATTATTTTTGTACACTTAGAGGAGTAAATTGTCAATTCAATGAATCTCTAAGGCAATTATGCAGCAGCTTAAGTCTGTTTTAAATTTCCATCTATTTATGTTATACAAATGAGTTCATACTAATATTTGTGCATAGAATATAATTATTCAATTTATGTTTGTAGAATAACAAATTTAGTCAGATAATATCAAATAATTCAATGGAAATAAGATAACATTCTTTTTAAAAAACTATAATGGTAGTGACAAAAATAAAGAGATATACCAATGTCCAAGAGTGATTGTCACAAAGTCCTTACATGCTTGGAATTGTTCAAGTCACAGCCTTTCTGTCTACTATTCACCTGAAATCTAAACTAAATGATTGAAATGGTGTGAAGGAGACTTCAGAGTCCTTCCAAAAGAAAGTGGAAGTCAGTGTAACAAGTGGTCATTTGTAAAGAGGTAGCCATATGTAGTAGTGTATGTTTCTTAATTATCACAAAATGTCACTTTTATGCTACTTTTTTATTTTGTGTTTCATTACAACTATACAAAAATACTACCAACATTTAGTGTTTGTCATCTTCTTATCTATGGAAAATGTTTTTCTGCATATAGATCTAGATTCAGTTTATACAATGTAGAACTTATTATTTGTAATTTGAGCATAAAAACTATTCCTGCACATTTCCAATTTCTCATCCCACGCAGTCTGCATATATATGCAGGTAAATTCATACTAAAATGTCATCAGTGTCCCAGTTTTCTAAATTCTTCAATATCATGTCTGGCATAGGTACTGTTTCCCTTTTGCTCTCACTCTTGTTCTTTCCCAAGCTCACCTGATAGAACACGCACACACATGCATGCACACACACACACACACACACACACACACACACATCACCTTCTTCTTAGTAATCATGACCTTATCTTTTTATTGTAAAATGTTTAACAACCTATAACTTTCTTTAATAAGATCAATAGTATTAATTTTATATCTTTCTCCCAGATCCTAAACAGATTTGAAAAATAATGCAGATGTATAACATACAGGTCTACGGTCAGTGGTATGTTTTCATTCTACAGGTGGCAATGGGGGAGACAACATGAAAATGTAGAGAATGATCTAAGAAAACAGATTTTTCAATTTTTCTGTATGTTTGTCCTTTGCCTGAGGATAACTGTATTTCTTAAGAATATCTTATTTTTAAAAGCAGAATTATTTGAGGCTATATCATTCCAAATAAAAGTTTTATCACAAGCTTTCCATTACTTAATGTTTTAAGTATATTGCTGAAATCTTGAAGGAAAAGATAAAAGTAATTTTTTAAAAAAGAGAACAAAATAGCAGGAAGAAAGGCCCCAAGTGACAATGGTGCATTTTTGATAGTTTTTTTCAATTTCTCTTGCATGATAGTGATTAATGATCCTTGACTTTGGCTGTCTCTTATCAAGTTTTTCCAGGTCCTGATTTAGGAAGCAAAGCTTAACCTTTTTCCTCTTGATCAAGGGTATAGCAAGACTTCTGGATAATGACAGACAATAAATGAGGACTCTTTAAACCAGAAAGATAAAGGCTGAGAACAATGATAAAGGCTTCTAAATCATGAAGATTATGGATTGGTTTCAAATGTCTTCCCAAATTTTTATTGCTAAAGTCAGGGACATTTCTTAAGAATTATTGTAAGGAAGCTGGGGAAGATGGTGGATGTGCAGCTGGGGATCTAACTGAGCTCTCTCTAAGAAACCAGTTTTAGCATCCCAGAAAAAAGTCCACAACTAAGGAGTCACACTAAGTAAGCCACAACAGTACAAAGATTTTGGTCAGAGAGGAAAAATTCAGGCAGCTTGCTTAAGAAGATGAAGACAAGCCAGCAGCAAGGTCAACATCATGAAATCTCAGAAGCAAACAATTGCATAGATCAACTAGACTTAACAGATACAGAATATTTCACCCAGCAACATCAGAATATATATTCTTCTCAGGAACACAAGGGACATTCTCTAAAATAGACCACATTTTAGGTCACAAAAATCTGTGCAAATTCATAAATATTGAAATTATTCCCTGCATTCTCTCAGACCACATGGAATAAAATTCGAGCTCAACACAAAAGCCACCATAGAAAAGCATGTAACTCACGGAGACTGAACAACACATTACTGAATCACAAGTGGGTCATTGAAGAGATCAGAAAGGAAATTTAACCATTCATGATATTTAACAAAAATGAACATACAAAATACAAGCTCCACTGGGACACAGCAAAGGCAGAACTCAGGGGGAAATTTATAGCTCTGAGTGCCTACATCAACAAACTGAAGAAACCTCAAATGAACAATTTAATGATGTACCTTAAGCTTCTTGGAAAAGAGCAACAAGCCAAACTCCAATTCAGTAGATAGAAAAAAAATTGAAATGAAATCAGAATTAAATAAATTAGAGTCCAAAATAACCATTGCAAAGGTCAAAAAAACAAATAGTGGGTTCTTTGAAAAAATAACAAGATTGACAAACCCTTAGCAAATCAGATAAAAAAAGAAAACACACACTAAAAAAATCAGAGATGAGCATAGGAACATCATGAAAAAATCAATTAAGATTCGGAATATTGGGCTGGGGATATGGCCTAGTGGCAAGAGTGCTTGCCTCATATACATGAGGCCCTGGGTTCGATTCCCCAGCACCACATATACAGAAAACGGCCAGAAGTGGCGCTGTGGCTCAAGTGGCAGAGTGCTAGCCTTGAGCAAAAGGAAGCCAGGGACAGTGCTCAGGCCCTGAGTCCAAGGCACAGGACTGGCCAAAAAAAAGGAAAAGATTCGGAATATTGAAAGAGAATACTTTCCAAGCCTTTATGGTAACAAATTTGAGAATCTGGAACAAATGGAAGAATTTCTATCAAATATTTATATACCCAAACTAAACCCAGAGTATATAAACCAATGAAATAGGGGCTGGGGATATGGCCTAGTGGCAAGAGAGCTCGCCTCATATACAGGAGGCCCTGGGTTCGATTCCCCAGCACCACATATACAGAAAAAGGCCAGAAGTGGCACTGTGGCTCAAGTGGCAGAGTGCTAGCCTTGAGCAAAAAGAAGCCAGGGACAGTGCTCAGGCCCTGAGTCCAAGGCCCAGGACTGGCCAAAAAAAAAAATAAATAAAATAAATAAAAAAAAATAAACCAATGAAATAGACTCATATCAAGTATTGAAATAGAAATTGCAATAAAAGGCATCCCTCACAAGAAAAGCCCATGACCAGATAGATTCAAAGCTCTATACGGCTTTCAAAGGAGAACTCACTCCTCAAACTCGTCAATGAAGTTGAAAGAGAAAGATCAGTATCAAACTCATTCTATGAGGGCAGCATAACCCTCATCCCCAAACCAGATAGGGACCAATGAAGGAAAGAGAACTATACACAAATTTCTTTAATGAACATCTATGCAAAACTTCTCAATAAAATTCTCGCCAATCGACTTCAACAACTAATCAAAAAATTCACGGGCTGGGGATATGGCTTAGTGGCAAGAGTGCTTGCCTCGTATACATGAGGCCCTGGGTTCAATTCCCCAGCACCACATATACAGAAAATGGCCAGAAGGGGCGCTGTGGCTCAAGTGGCAGAGTGCTAGCCTTGAGCAAAAAGAAGCCAGGGACAGTGCTCAGGCCCTGAGTCCAAGGCCCAGGACTGGCCAAAAAAAAAAAAAATTCACACACAATGACCAGATGGGTTTCATTTGAAAGATGCTGAAAGCTGACTTAATACATGCAAGTCAATTAATGTAATTCAACACATCAGTAGGAGGAAGGACAACAACTGCTTGATCATTTTCATCAATGCAGAAAAAACATTTGACAAGATCCAACAACTCTTTGTGATGAATGCTCTGGAGAAACTAGGACTCCATGGAATAGTCCTTAATATAATATAGCATGTTTATTTCAAACCTACAGCCAACATTATACATAATAATAAGAAATTAAAGCAATTTCTTCTAAGATTAGGAATGAGACAAAGATGTCCTCGCCCCCTCCCCCATTTACAGATGAGATGATCTTGTATTTAAAGAACCCCATTGAATCTTCTCCTAAGTTACTTGAGCTGATTCAAAACTTCGGCAAAATAGGAAGGTATAAAATTAAATCACAAAGATTAGTAGTTTTTCTATATGCCAACAACCAGAAGAGCAAGGCTGAAATCAGAAAAGCAACTCCTTTTGAAATAGTTTCAAAAAATATATCTAGGAATTAACAACCAAAGAAATGAAATATCTACATGATGAAATCTTTAAAAACCTGAAAAAGGAAATTAAAGCAGAACTAAAAAAGTGGATAAATTTCCCATGTTCCTGGATTGGGAGGATTAGCATCATGAAAATGACAATACTGCCCAAAGCTATCTACAAATTCAATGCAATACCCATGAATATCCCAACATCATTCTTTAATAAAATAGAAGAAGCAATCCAAAAATTTATATGAAATAATAGAAGACACCAAATAACAAAAACAATCCTTAGCAGGAAAAACAATGCAGGAGAAATACTAATATCAAACTTCATACTCTATTATGAAGCTTTAGTTATAAAAATAGCTTGGTACTGGCACATGAATAGGCCTGAGGACCAATGGAATAGAATTGAAGACCCAGAAATGAAGCCACAGACCTATGGCTACCTAATCTTGGATAAGGGAGCATAAGTCATTAGATGGAAAAAGATAGCCTCTTCAATGAATGCTGTAGAAAACTGAAGATAGGTCCTTAGTATATCACCCTACACCAGAACCAACTCCAAATGGATAAAGACCTTGAGGTAAGAACAGATACCCTGAAAATATTATAAGAAGGGACAGGGAATGCACTAGGGCTCATCTGTATGGGCTGAAACTTCCTAAATAAAGATCCAGAAACACAACCAATCAAAGAAAGTTTGGATAAATGGAATTGCATTAAACTGGAGAGATTTTGCATAGCAAAAGACATAGCTAGCAAGATAGACAGCCTACAGATTGGGTAAATATCTTCACTAGCTATACAAGGCCCTCAAATAAAAAATATACCTAGATCTTGAAAAACTAAACCCTGCAAAAACAACTTCTCAAAACAACAACAACAACAACAAAAAAACCACCTCAATAATATGTGGGCTAAAGAATGAAAAAGAAACTTCTCTTGAGAGGAAATATGAATAGCCTATATGCTCATGAAGAAATATCCAATATCTGACTACAAAATAAATGCAAATCAAGACAACTTTGATATTCTATCTCAATCCAGTTAGAATGGCCATTATCAGAAAATTTAACAGTAACAGATGCTGTGGGGATGTGATCAAAAGGGAATCCTACTAACCACTCTGGAAAGCAGTATGGAGGTTCCTCAAAAGACTAAACATAGAACTCCCCTATGATCCAGCAATCCCACTCCTGTGCATTTACCCAAATGATCACAAGCAAGGACACACTAAAGCTACTAGCACAAGTATGTTCATTCCAGCCTTAGTTATCATGTATATGGTTCATAGAATAAGATATGGAACCAACCCAGATGGCCCTCAGTAGGTGAATGAATCGAGAAAATGTGATTACACACACACACACACACACACACACACAGAATGAAATTTTATTCTTCCATCAGAAATAATGACATTGCCACATTTGTAAGGAAATAGAAAGATCTGGGAAAAAATAACATATTAAATGATGTAAACCAGACCCAAAAAATATAGACCCCATGGTTTCCCTCATTTGTAATAAATAATATATGTCTAGGATAGTCCTGCCAGATGATTACAATAGCTCAAATGGTTTGTACATATGACCACTTAAAATGAAGTTAATTGAAATTAACTCCAAACTATGGGAACAGAGGGGTTTTGTGTTGTTTTTTAATGCATAGGGTGAAGTTTTCTTTTTTCTTTCATTTTTCTCTCTGGTTCATCTCCTGTTGTCACTATTTTTTATGTTGCTACCCTGTGTGTTGTATGTATGTTTATTTGATTTGGGGAAGGGACCGGAAATAACAAAATGGTGAGACACAGGACAATGTGTTAACCAATGGAACAGCAATACTCACAAGACACTATGTTAGAGAGGGAGGGAAGGTCAGAGAAAATGAGGGAGGAGGTAATACTGTTCAAGAAGAAATATACACATTACTTTACTTATGTAACTGTAACCCCTCTGTACATCAGCTTTACAATAAAATTAAATATTATTTTAAAAAGAAAGATCTAACTCTATAAGGTAAAATAAAATACAGAATAATCTGCTTAAATAAAAATTATTGTAAACTAACAATGAAATTGTTAAATTACAAATGATTTTCTCAATGAAAGCTAATCATTAGCTCATGCATGAAAATAAATACAAGTAGTTTAATGCATCTCATACATGATAAATCTAAATATATTCACAGATGCCAATGCTACATTCATTCATCAAGGCAGTATGAGAATACTTAGAAAACTGAATGTATGTGTAGAGATAACATTTGAATTTTTTTTATTTTACTTTCAGCCAATAACATAAATATGGATATATGGGACATTGTATTGATTGAAAGACATGTTGCCCTTTGTAGAACAGTCTTGCTGTTCTCTGAATATTGGTTTTTATGTCTAGAGGTGTGAATACCCCTGGCCTTTCTTAATATCTTTAGCAAAACTCTGCTTGCTCTTCACCAGACCTCTTCACTTCCCCCACACTTCTAATCCCTTCTCTATACCCACCTACAAAACATGGGACACAGTTATTATGTGTTTGTAACCACCTGGACTATTCTTATTAGTTTATTTTCAAAAAATAAATAAACATAGGCTGGGTACCAATGGTTTGTGCCTATAATCCTAGCTACTCAGGAGGTTGAAATATGAGGATCAGATTATAGTTCAAAACCAGAGTTGACAGGAAAATCATTGGGACTCTTATTCTCAACTAACTACCACAAATCTGGAGGTAGAGCTACAGTTCAACTGGTAGAGCATTAGCCTTGAGAAAAAGAAAAAGAAAAAGAAAACTCAGGAACAAAGCTCAAGGCCGAGTTGAAGCCAAAAAGGAGTAGCACACAAAAAAATATAACTAAGACTTTCAAAGTCATTACAAACAAAAGAAAACAGACCAAAAAAAAAAAACCCACCTACAAAGCAATGAGGTTTATCTTAGCTTTCAACGTGCCTGGACTGAGAGATGTTGGGAAAACTGGTAAAGTACAATATCTTTGAAAATATCCCACAAGATTGGCATGTTGGCCAATGAATTGAGGGAGAAGACTTCCTGTGATTGTGGGCCCTATTAGCCAATAGGCTGTTAGCACAGATGGAATGAATAAACAGAAGGAAATCAGTATTGCTCTATGGTTGTTCTCTCTCTCTCTCTCTCTCTCTCTCTCTCTCTCTCCCTCCCTCCCTCCCTCCCTCCCTCCCTCCCTCCCTCCCTCCCTCCCTCCCTCCCTCTCTCTCTCTCTCTCTCTCTCTCTCTCTCTCTCTCTCTCTCTCTCTCTCTCTCTCTCTCTCTCTCCCCTTTTTGAATGAATATTCTTTTTACTGCAGCTGGGACATGTGGACCTCAGGCTCCAAATTTGTCAGCCTTTGAGTGTGGGCGTCATATTCCAAGTCAATGTGAGGGTAGACGACTTCTACGTGTCACCTACATACTGGTGATACATCATTGGATTTTTGTTGTTCTGTGGATTCTAGTTTCTTGGACACAGCTGCTACTGGTTCCCTAGCTGTTCAGCTAGTAGATGGCCATTATGGGAATACATGGCCCTGAACACATCACCAACATAATATATTCTCTTTTATAATTACATAGGTGTACCATTCATTCTGTTTTTCTAGATAACTAATACAAAAGCTATGTTTACTTATTGGGCAAGTGAAGAAACAACAGAAAAAAAAATACACTGAGTAGTTTAATTGGGTCAAAAGAGTGAACTATAACTGACAGGCAAATTCTGCAACATCTGCTTACTAAACCATTAAAAGCTGGCATAGAGCCTAAGGCCAGTGGCTCATACTTGTCAATCCTAGTTATGAAGGAGACTGAGATCTGAGAATCATGGTTCAAAGCCAGTACTGACAAAAAAAAGTTTATCATACTCTTATCTCCAATTAAACACACACACAAAAAAGACAAAGTGGAGCTGTGGTTCAAGTGGTAGCCAGCCTTCAGGACAAAAGTTCAAGAACAGTGCCCAAGCCCCAGGACCAGATAAATAAATAAATAGATAAATAAAATGCACAGAACACAAGTCTATGTGTATTTTAGAGTCTCAATGATCCTTTTCTTTGGTCATTAAAATCCTTTTGTACTTAAACAACTTTATCTGGCTAGAAATAGGTATTCTAAAAGAGAACTTCCCATGTTTTGTATCTCCACAGCAAGCCTATTGAGAGTGAAAAAGTCATTTATGTGTTTTTTTCTGCTTACAGTTCTTTCCATAATGAACTGGATTCCCTGGCTATTTATTCCTTACTATCTGGTCTCTGATATAATGTGATCACATTTAACAATACTTCCCCATCTCCTAAGGGCTCTGCAATTCAGTATCAATACTTATTAAAATAATATTCCCTCAAATTGTCATCTAACATAACAGGAAGCCTCTTGTCCTTTAACTCAAGCTGACGCTTGACTCTTGCCTGAGGACTTAGAACCATTGCAACTTTGCCAGGATGTGAATGGCTTGTTCTCATTCAAACTCAGAGCACTAGATTACAAATGGCACTCTTTCCTCATAATCACCCTTTTTTGCCTATTTCCTTGTCTTTCCGGCAGCTTTGGTTCTCACGCAAGCAGCTTGTGAAGTAGACAGGAACTTTGCTCAACATTGCCTCCGGGTTGCCCAGATCATTTGGTTTGGCCACTTGAGTATACAGTTGCAAATTGATTGACATGGGCACTGTTTTGTCTTACTATTTATAAGTTCCCTGTGACTACTGGAATGTGTATAATTCCAGGCAATTTTGTTGCATAACAAAATACCCTTGGTTAAGACATCTTTATTAACAATACAAGACTCAATTTCACTCCTCAAAATTTGACCAAGATCTATTGTCTTTACTGAAGACAATAAAGACCAGAAGATTTCCTTGGCCAATCCACAGATTTAGTTTGCTTTCTTACATAATTAATGATGGAGTGATTTTTATTAACATCTCAAAATAATGCATGACCAATTCTCTTTCTGGATTATCAATTCCACATGTTTTCTTTCCAGTGCTTTGGCCATAGGTTCTGAAAATATTTATATGTACAACAATATCTCTTAACAACTTAAAAAGGTTAAATATATTTACAACTAGACACTATCTAATACTAATTATAATGGAAATGCACTTGTCTCTATTTTGGTTCATAGTCTGTAAATTAGAATATATTAAACATATCATTCATATTCAAAATTCATTATAATAATAAAATGACTATTATTACATTGTAATGGTTGATAATATTGATAATAATCTTAATAGATTGTAATTATCATTCATTGAAAAGCCCTTGGATTATAGGATTGTGTCAATTTTCAAGTAAAATTTACCAGATGAACAGTATTACTATCATTGTTCTATTCAGAAGAAGAACATGAGGCTTAGTGAGGTCTCATAGTAGCTAGGAAATAATTTGTTTTTTATTCAAACCCAGAAATCTCTTATCACAGAACATTAGATCTATTTCTTTTCTGGGTGATTCGTCTCTATATCTCTGCCCTTACCATGGTTTGAGATGTAAGAAAACTGTAATATAGCTATTCAATTTTTCCACTTATTAGGTGAGGGTACAGAGAACTATTAAAATAACTAATTAATGTGTCTCAGAGAACTTAGAGATGAATTTGTTCAACAAATATTTCAGGAACCTAGAGATTAATATCCATCACACTCATAAACTCAAGGAGAATGGTACTTTTATGTACTGACATGTTATATGATTGGTCATTGGCTAGATATGTTCATGCATGTAACCTGTTTTAATCTCCACATAAAGGCAGTGAGTTAAGCAAATTCATTCTATCAAAGAGAAACTTGGATCTGAGAGGTAATGACATGTTTGAATTTCAAACATACTTCTGTCTGAATTCAAATCCCATTTTCTCAATAGATACAGAGCAGTTTGGGGGTCATTTTTTTCCTTTCTGTACATTTTCACTATGTATTAGCAAGAAGGGTTTTGTCTGAGGAAATATAGTTTCTAATAAAACATAAATCTCTAAAAAATATTTCTTTTTTAACAAACTGGTGAACAAGGGTGCATCAATCAAGATAAATACTAGATTCTTAAAATATTTTATTTTAAAAATTGCTTTGATCTATCCTATATTTACTGACGCAGAGTATCAATGTCCTTCATTGTAAACATAATATATAATTCATTCTATTTTTGCTTTGGTAGTAGAAATCACTACATATTAGCAATCCTAAAAATCAATCTAGATTTTATTTGTGCAACATCAATGTAAAGATGATGAGCATCCTTCAAAACATTAGGAAATGTCTTCAAGAGAGCATAAAGCCATATACTCAGGAGTTTGAGATCTCAGGAGTGAGATACAAAGCCAGTCAGGGTACAAAAGTTGGTGAGACTTGTCTCCAATGAACCACCAGAATGTTGGAATGAGAACTGTGGCTGAAGTAGTAAAGCTCTAGACGTTAAGAGGAAAAGTTCAGGGACATTGTTCAGCCCTGAGTTCAGGACTTGAACTCCTGGGATTTTCACATATAAAGAAAAGTATATAGGAAGATGGTGGCTCACCAGTAAACCTGGAAGCAGAGTCCAGGCCCAGCAGTACAGATGAGTGGTATTCAGGTCATAGAAAAACCAGTTACAGGTTGAACTGGGTCTTCACAAAGAAATTTCAGTACTTAAATCAACTGGTTGCCTAATTTCTTGAACAAATTGTTGTTTCTTTAAGTGATAGAGAAAAGGACTGATGAATGGATGAAGCAAGGAATGAAATTTAGTTACTATATGGGAAACTGAGTCTATTGGAAGGGGAAGACACACCTTAGTCAGTCAGGAAAGTCAAGATGACACAGATAGGTGAAAAGTTACAAAAATGTATAATAAGTAACATTTCAAAGCACATTTTATTCTCAATGCCACCCTGAATGGTAAAGAAGATCTTGTTATTTTTTAATTTATATCAAGAAATTAATATGATATGATCAAATTAAGGCCTCCTATTTCTACAGATCTAGAAGAGTAAAATATTAAAAGACATTTTGACATACTGAGGAAAATATACCCAAAGTAAATGAGTTACCATTTTACATTAACATAATGCCAACATAATTTTAATTTAAATATATATATATATATATCTCCATGTCTTCTGATCATTACTGTGTTAATATTCAAGTTCATTACCAAAATAAACACTGTTTACAGGTCATAGGAATATATATGCTATTAAGAATACTTGCAACTGTTTGAAAATTTTAATTAAAAATGTTAATTGAAATGTGAAATGTGAAATGTAAATGTGAAAAAACTCCATGACTTTGGAGTCTGTCTTATGTCATCTCAATTCACAGGAGATCCTAAGAAGATAAAAGTAGTATCTTTTTTTTTAGTTCAGTTTCATTTATTCTTACAATTGTACATGACATTCAGAAATGCTATTTTTTTCTGGAATCAATCCTAAAATACCTTTTCTCTATACTCATAAAGTGCATCTCTCATGCTTTCTGAGAAACAGAAAGTGCTTTTATGCACAACTCCTCCTGACCAATTCCTGGAAGTAATTTTCTACACAGCTGGATTGCAATGAATTGGCATTCCTGTCTTGAAAATTATTTAGCCTGTCTCAGAAAAAAATCACTATGGAAATCTTTGACTTAGGTTACTAATTCTATGCAATTATAGTCATGTATCAAGCATTTGTGAGTTGAAAATATCTTTTGGCACATTCTGACAGGCAGTCAGGAAAAAAAATGTTTCCATTTGAAATGTGACCACCAAATTCTGTCTTATTGATGGACAGTTCCATTATAAATTTAAGCCTACGATGCAAAGGACTCAATAGAACTACACATTTATCATTGCTTCTCACTCTGAGAGAGAGGGAAAAGTGTGTTAACATGGGCAAGTGGAAGTTACTATTTCTTGTGAGTATTGATCTAGTTTTGTCTGAAACTCAATTACAATTGAGGAGTGTGGGAAGCAATGATATTGGGAAGTGACACACAAAATAAAAATAAAAGTAATTCTACAAATATGGCAAATTAAGAACTCAATATATGGCACTTTGGGTTTAGAACAAAGTGAATCTTGGAAGACATGAAGCTAGTGTTTCTATTGTCATATATTTGATGAGTGGAAAACTATTTACCTTTTCTATGCTTAAAATGTTTAATCTGAAAATAAAAGTGATGAAAGAGATTTAAGGCCTTCAGTAATGGCAGAGATCAATACTTTTGGTGTAAATTAAAGGCACCTAACATAGAAAGATATTCCCAAGCACACTGGCTCAAGACTATAATCCTAGCTACCTGGAAAGCAGAGATCAGGAGACTATGGTTTAATTCCAGCCAGGATATAAATTCTTAAGATTTCATCTCAACTAATGGCTAAGCATTGTGGTGTACACTTCTCATCTAGTAACATGAAAAAATGCATGTAGGAAATTCACAGCCCAGGTCAGCCTGGACCCTTATGAAAATAATCAAGGCAGAAGAGAACTGGAAGTGTATCCTAAATACTAGAGCACCTGCCCTGCAAATGCAAAGTCACAAGTTTAACCCCTAGTACCACCACTAAAACAAAGTATGAAGCCACCACCACCCTAACAAAAAACACAGGCAAGCCTAAGATTCATTAAAAACTAATAACAATAGAAATGCTCTCATGAAATGTTTGTCCTAAGTAGCAGAAGAAATTTTAGAAAGCATGATATTATGAGACATCATATTTCATGCTGTTCAGCGCAAAATATATCACTGCAGAATACCAATGAAGAGAACACCAATAACATTTTTTTTAATGTCACTAACAGGCTTGGGAATATGGCCTACTGGCAAGAGTGCTTGCCTCATATACATGAAGCCCTAGGTTCGATTCCTCAGCACCACTTATATAGAAAAAGCTAGAAGTGGCGCTGTGACTCCAGTTGGCAGAGTACTAGCCTTGAGCAAAAAGAAGCCAGGAACAGTGCTCAGGCCCTGAGTCCAATGCCCATGGTTTTGTGCTACCTTATCTATTCGTATGATTCATTTCACGAAAATAATGAGCTAATGAATAAACACAAATATATGTCTTTTAGGTAAGAGGGCAATTTGCTTTACTACACAACAGAAAATATAGTTTAAATAAACTGTAGTTCAAAAAATAAATACTTTGTAAACTTTAAACTGTGATGATTTCACATATATGATTCATTGTTTTCCCATTTGGCAAATGCCTTCACCATTCAAGTTTCTTTTACAAATTTCTAAAACAGTTGTATTCCATAAACTCTGTCAATCTCTACTTCATAAATACTAACTTATTAGAAAAGGCTTAAAAGTTAAGCAAGAATGTGCACAATGTACCTCCTTTGGAGAAATCTGAATCCTTTGTAGGGCTTGTCCCATTTGAGGTCTTATAATTTCATGGCCCGAAGTACCTACCACTGAAAAAGCTCTCAATTGGAATGAGATATGAATTTGATATTATTTTACTTATTTTATGATTTTACAACCTATAGTCTACTAATTATAACTACAAAGAAACTAAAGAAAAATGCTGTCCTCTGTTTTGCTTTTTCTGCTGCTTAATCCATCACGTTGTACACAATGTTACCTATGATGCATGAAAAAAACTCGGGAGTAAAATTCTGGAAAACTGAAAGAATGGAAGATGTATAAAAAAATCATCTCAACAAGGACTGGGCAATTGATGATAATAAAGTAAAATTATTTCCAGATGCTCTCATGATTATCTTACGTTTCTCACCATCAAAGAAAGTGAAATACAAGTGATAACCATGTGTACTCTGTAAAGATATTAGGAACATTAGGTATAATATGGAATAACAAAGCTGTTTCTGTTTTGGGGAGACCTCATATGAGGTCATTAAAATACGATTTTGGAAGCCTCTTTACTATCTGTTTCACGACTTAGTTTCCTGATTGTTTTTTTCATGTGTGTATGCCAGTCTTGCAACTTGAATTTAGGTTCTGATTGTTTTCCCTGAGCTCATTTCCTCAAAGCTAGTGCACTAACACTTGAACCACAGTTCCACTTCTGTTCCCTTCCCTCCTTAATGGTTAACTGGCAATAAGAAGAAAAATCAATTCAATTACTTCTGTAGCACTTAATAGCTAAATGTGATTTTAGCACTGTAGTCAATAATATAATAAAATTAATAATAAATACTGTAATGAATACTGTAAATAATATGATAATATTCTGAAATTTAAGATCTACCTAAAGAATTAATGCAATAGTGAAATTTAGTCTTTTGCTATTAAGTGTAATATTGTTGATGGAATTTTAATTTTTTAATTTAATTTAATTTTTATTTTCAATGTGATGTACAGAGGGTTTACAGTTACATTTGGAAGGCAGTGAGTACATTTCTTGTCAAACTTGTTACCTCTTTCCTCATTTTTCTCCCATCTTCCCTCCTCCCCACTTCACCCCACCCCATGTTGTAGTTGGCTTCTAGTATATTGTCTTGCTGTGTTGGTTTTACCATTTATCTCAAAAATTTTCTTTTTAAAATTTTATTTATTGTACTATTTGGAATTGAATTCAGGGAACTGCACTTGCTAGGCTGGCACTGCACCACTTGAGCCATGCTTTTTGTTGGTTATTTTAGAGATGGACTCTAGCAACCTTTTCTTCCTGTTTGGCCTTGAATCTGAGGCTGGACTCGCAATCATGTGTCACCAGAACCTGTCAAGTTCAATGTTTAAAGTGGTCTTTCCATACATTTGTTTTATTTATTGTTCTTGCTTTTACTACATCAACATTGTATTTTGGGGTATATACCATGGCATTTCCTTTACAATGATTTGTATAAATTATTTTGAATAACATGAAAATGTGTACTATTCAAAACCAAGAGTCCTTTTTTCTGAATAATTATTTATTTATTGTAAAAGTGATATACAAAGGGGTTACGGTTTCATACATAGGGCCTTGGGTACATTTCTTGTACAGTTCATTACCTCCTCCCTCATTTCCCCCTCTCCTACCTCCCCCTTTCCCTCTCCCCACCATGAGTTGTTCAGTTAGTTTACACCAAATGGTTTTGTAAGTATTGCTTTGGGAGTCATTTGTCTTTTTATCATTTGTCTCTCAATTTTGATATTCCCTTCCCTTCCACAGTTCTAATACAAGCATTTACAGTATCCAGGGTACTCAGATGAGATACGGTGATAGCATGAGGAAAACCACAGGAAGGAGATACAAGAGGATAAACAAACAACAAAAAAAGCTACAGTTTCACATGGTAGGTTGAAAATAATTAGAACCGTGATATAACACTCGTTTCCATAACATGGAGTTCATTTCACTTAGCATCATCTTATGTGTTCATAAGGGCATAGCAATTGGGTTCTTGTGATCTTCTGCTATGACTAGTCTAAACCTGTACTGATAATTCTCAATGAGGGAAACCATAGAGTCCATGTTTCTTTGGGTCTGGCTCAGTTCACTTGGTATAATTTTTTCCAAATTCTTCCATTTCCTTATGAATGGGGCAATGTCATTCTTTCTGATAGAGGCATAAAATTTCATTGTGTACATGTACCATATTTTCCTGATCCCCACATGTACTGAAAGGCATCTGGGTTGGTTCCATATTTTAGCAATGACAAGTTGTGCTGTGATGAATATTGTGCTGGTGGCTTTAGTGTGTTCTTATTTATAATCTTTTGGGTAGATGCCCAAGAGTGAGGCTGCTGGGTGTGAGGGGATCTCTATGTTTAGCCTTCAGAGGAATCTCCATACCACATTCCAGAGTGGCTGAACAAGTTTACATTCCCACCAACATTGTAGTAGGGTTCCCTTTTGGCCACATCCCCTCCAGTATTTCTTTTTGTTAGTTTTCATGATTATGGACATTCTTACTGGAGTGAGGTGGAATCTTAATGTTTTGATTTTTATTTCTTTTATGGCCAGTGATGCAGAGCACTTCTTCATGTGTGTATTGCCATTCTTATTTCCTCTTCAGAGAAGTCTCTTTTCAGGTCTTTAGCCCACTTGTTGAGGGGGCTGTTGGTTCTTTGAGGATTTGTATTGGAGGAATTTAATTTTTTCAGTTCTGCATATGTTTTTGATATGAGGCCTCTGTCCATTGTATGGCCAGTAAAGATCTTCTCCCAATCTGTGGGCTTTTTGCTTATTTTACAAGCTATGGCCTTTGCCATGCAGAAGCTCTGCAGATTGATACAGTCCCATTTGTATACCCTTTCTTTGATTTCTTGCATTTCTCAGCCTTTGTTAAGGAAGTTTCGTCCTGTGCCAAAGAATACAAGCATTTCTCCTACTCCTTCTTGTAGTGTTTTCTGGATATATGATTTTACTTCATGATCTTTGATCCATTTGGAATTTATTTTGGTGCAGGGTGATATATAAGGACCTAGTTTTAATTTGTTGCAGGTGTTGAACTAGTTTTACCAGTACCATTTGTTAAAGAGGCTATCTTTCTTCCATCCTATTTCTTTAGCTTCTTTATCAAAGACTAAGTAGGGATAGTTCTGCGGGTTCATTTCTGGGTCTTCAGTTCTGTTCCATTGGTCCTCGGGCCTGTTCTTGTACCAATACTAAGCTGTTTTTATTACTATAGCTTTGTAATACGGCCTGAAATTTGATATTGCAATTCTTCCAACACTGTTCTTTCTACTTTAGGATTGTTTTTGTTATTCGTGGTCTTTTATTGTTCCATATGAATTTCTGGATTGTTTCCTCTATTTCATTAAAAAGTGGTGTTGGGATAGTAATGGGTATTGCATTGAATTTGTAGATAGCCTATGGCAATATTGCCATTTTGACAATGCTAATCCTCCCAATCCAGAAGCATGGGAGGTTTTTCCATTTCTTTAGTTCTGCCTCTATTTCCTTTTTCATAATTTTTTAAAAAAATTTTATTTATTTAAATTTTTATTGTCAAACTGAGGTACAGAGAGGTTACAATTTCATACGTTAGGCATTGGATACATTTCTTGTACTGTTTGTTACCTCCTCCCTCATTCCTCCCTTCCCCTCCCCCCTTTTTCTTCCCCCCCCCCCCATGAGTTGTTCAGTTCCTTTGCACCAAACAGTTTTGCAAGTATTGCTTTTGTAGTCATTCGTCTTTTTTACCCTGTATCTCTCGATTTTGGTATTCCCTTTCACTTTCCTAGTTCTAATACCAGTATAAACGGTTTCCAATGTACTCAGATGAGACACAGAGATAGTGCAGGTACAACCACAGGAAGGGGATACAAGAGGATCATCAATAATAGAAGCTACAGATTCACATCGCATGTTGAAAGTAATTACAACAGTGATATAACTGTTGTAATTACTTTTTCGTGATTTTAAAGTTCTCATCACAGAGGCCTTTCACTTCTTTGCTTAAGGTTATTCCTAGGTATTATATGATTTTTGAGGCTATTGCAAAAGGAGTTGCTTTCCTGATTTTGGCGTTGGTCTTTGGGTCATTGGCATATAAAAAAGGCATTAATTTTTGAGGGTTAATTTATTTTATTTTGTTTTTAAAATTTTTATTGACAAATTGAGGTACAGAGAGGTTTCAGTTTTACATGTTAGGCCTTGGGTACATTTCTTGTACTGTTTGTTGCCTCCTCCCTCATTCCCCTCTTCCCCCTCACTCTTTACCCTGTTACTTTGACAAAATTTTGGAGCAGCTCAAGTAACTTGGCACTAGAGTCTATGGGGTTCTTTAGATACAGGACCATGTCATCTACAAAGAGGGAAAGTTTAGCTTCATCTTTTCCTGTTTGGATCACCTTTAATTTTTTCTGAATAATTACTTATTAATTGTCAAAGTGATACACAAAGGGGTTACAGTTTCATGCATAAGGCAGTGCATACATTTTTTGTACAGTTTGTTACCTCCCCCCTCATTTCCCTCTCTCCCCCCTCCCCCTTTTTCTCTCCCCTCATGAGTTGTTCAGTTGAATTACACCAGTTTTGTAAGTATTGCTTTTGGAGTCATTTGTCTTTTTTTTTAGATCATTTCTTTTTTTAAATTTTATTGCAAACTGATATACAGAGTGGTTACAGTTTCAAACGTTAGGCATTGGATACATTTCTTGTACTGTTTCTTACTTCCTCCCTCATTCCCCCCTCTTCCCTCCCCCTTCCCCTTTTTCCCCATGAGTTGTTCAGTAGATTTACACTAAACAGTTTTGCAAGTATTGCTTTTGTAATCAATTGTCTTTTTACCCAATGTCTATCGATTTTGGTATTCCCTTTCAGTTTCCTAGTTGAAATACCTGTATACACGGCTTCCAATGTACTCAGATAAGACACAGTGATAGTGCAGGTACAACCACAGGAAGGGGCTACAAGAGGATCATCAGTAATAGAAGCTATGATTTCATGTGGCATGTTGAAAGTAATTAAAACAATGATATTACAGTCGTTTCCATAACATGGAGTTCATTTCACTTAGTTCACTTAGTTCATTTCATCATCTTTTGTGTTCATAAGGGTATAGGTATTGGGCTCTTGTGATCCTCTGCTGTGACTAGCCTAAACCTGTGCTAATTATTCCCTATGAGGGAGACCATAGAGTCCATGGTTCTTTGGGTCTGGCTCACTTCATTTAGTGTGATTTTTTCCAAGTCCTTCCATTTCCTTACAAATGGGGCAATGCCATTCTTTCTGATAGAGGCATAAAATTACATTGTGTATATGTACCACATTTTCCTGATCCACTCATCTACTGAGGGGCATCTGGGTTGGTTCCAGATTCTAGCTATGACAAATTGTGCTGCTATTAACATTGTTGTGCTGGTGGTTTTAGTGTGATTATGTTGTGGTCTTTTGGATAGATACCCAAAAGTAGAGCAGCTGGGTCATAGGGGAGCTCTATGTTTAGCCTTCAGAGGAATCTCCACACTGCTTGCCAGAGTGGCTGAACAAGATTACATTCCCACCAACAATGAAGTAGGGTTCCCTTTTGGCCACATCCCCTCCAACATTTGTCATTGTTAATTTTCTTGCTTTAGGACATTCTTACTGGGGTGAGATGGAATCTCAATGTTGTTTTGATTTGCATTTCTGTTATGGCCAGTGATGTAGAGCACTTTTTCATATGTCTCTTGGCCATTCTCATTTCCTCATCAGAGAAGGCTCTTTTTAAGTCTTTAGCCCACTTGTTGAGGGGAATACTGGTTCTTTGTGGTTTTGTTTTGGAAGAATGTAAATTTTTTAGTTCTGCACATATTTGAGATATGAGGCCTTTGTTCATTGTATGGCCAGTAAAGATCTTTTCCCAGTCTGTGGGCTTTCTGTTTATTTTGCGAACTATGTCCTTTGCCCTGCAGAAGCTTTGCAGTTTGATGCAGTCCCATTTGTCCATCCTTTCTTATATTTGTTACATTTCTGGGTCTTTGTTAAGGAAGTTCTGTCCTGTGCCAAGGAGCCCAAGTGTTTTTCCTACTACAGGGTATCTTTTAATTTCAAGGTCTTTGATCCATTTGGAATTGATTTTTGTGCAGGGTGATATATAAGATCTAGTTTTAGTTTGTTGCATGTGTTGAACCAGTTTTGCCAGCACCATTTGTTAAAGAGGCTATCTTTCTTCCAGACTATTTTTTTAGCTCCTTTATCAAAGATTAAGTAGGCATAGTTCTGTAGGTTCATTTCTGGGTCTTCAATTCTGTTCCATTGGTCTTCAGGCTTGTTCCAGTGCCAATACCAAGCTGTTTTTATTACTAAAGCTTTATAATACAGCTTGAAGTTGGGTATTATAATTCTTCCAGCACTGTTCTGTCTGCTTAGGATTGTTTTTGCTATTCGTGGTCTTTTACTGTTCTACATAAATTTCTGGATTGCTTCCTCTATTTCATTAAAAATTGTGTTGGGATATTAATGGGTATTACATTGAATTTGTAGATAGTCTTTGGCAATCCTGCCATTTGAATTATATTAATCCTTCCAATCCAGGAGCATGGGAGGTTCTTCCATTTCCTTAGTTCTGCCTTAATTTCATTTTTCATGTTTTTAAAGTTCTCATCATAGAGGTCTTTCACTTCTTTGGTTAAGGTTATTCCTAGGTATTTTATGTTTTTTGAGGCTATTGCAAAAGGAGTTGCTTTCCTGATTTCAGCCTCGGCACTGGGGTCATTAGCATATAGAAATGCCATTGATTTTTGAGGGTTTATTTTATATCCTGCTACATTGCCAAAGTTCTGGATCAGCTCTAGTAGCTTCAGAGTAGAGTCAATGGGGTTCTTTACGTATAGGATCATGTCATCTGGGAAGACAGAACATTTAACTTCATTGTTTCCTATTCGGTTCCCTTTTATATTTTCTTCTTGCCTAAAGGAATTCGTAGAGAAGGGGAGAGAGCGGACATCACTGTCTTGCTCCTGATTTTAAAGGTAATGGCTTTAGTTTTTCACTGTTTAGTATTTTGCTTGCTGTTGGTTTGTCATAGACTGCCTTTATTATATTCAGGAGTGTTCCCTGGAATCCCAGTTTTTCCAGGACTTTTAGCATAAATGGGTGCTGGGTTTTATCGAATACCTTTTCCGCATCCAGAGATATAACCATGTGGTTCTTTACCTTGCTCCGGTTGCTGTGGTGGATTACATTAATTGGCTTGCGTATATTGAACCAACTTTGCATCCCTGGGATGAATCCAGTTTGACCATGGCATATGATTTTTTTGATGACCTGTTGAAGTCGATTAGCAAGAATTTTGTTGAGAATTTTTGCATCTATGTTCATCAGGGAAATCTATCTATTGTTCTCTTTCCATAATGAGTCCTTGCCTAGTTTCGGGATGAGGGTTATACTGGCTTCATAGAATATGTCTGGTAGTGAACTTTTTGTTTCAATTTCATTGAAGAGTTTGAGAAATATTGGTGTGAGTTCTGTTTTGAAGGCCTTGTAGAATTCTGCTGTGAATCCGTCTGGACCTGGGCTTTACTTGGATGGTAGATCACTTATTGCCGTTTGTATTTCAATGCTGGATATGGGTCTGTTCAGAAGGTTTAAATCTTCATGGTTGAGTTTGGGGATATCAGTTTTTTCTAGAAAATCATCTATTTCTTCCAGGTTCTTGAATTTGTTGGCGTAAAGGTTTGCAAAATAGTCCCTTAATGTGTTCTGAATTTTGGTTGTTTCTCTGGTGTTTCTGTACCTGTTTCATCTCTGATCTAGTTTATCTGGGTTTGCTGCTTTTGTTTTTTGGTCAGGTTTGCTAGGGGTGTGTCCATCTTGTTAATTTTTTCAAAGAACCAACTCTTTGTTTTGTTGATTCTTTCGATGTTTTTTTTTTGTCTCTAATTCATTTAATTCTAATTTGATTTTAATTATTTGCTTCTGTCTATTGACTTGGGGTTTGGCTTGTTGTTCTCTTTCGAGGAGATTAAGGTGCTTCCTTAAGTTGTTGAGTTGCTGTTTCTCCAGTTTGTTGATGTAGGCACTCAGAAATATAAATTTCCCTCTGAGTACTGCCTTTGCTGTGTCCCACAGGAGCTGGTACTTTGTGTACTCATCTTGGTTGAATTCCATAAACATTTGAATTTCTGTTCTAATTTATTCATTGACCCACTGATGATTCAGCAGTGTATTGTTTAGTCTCCATGTATTGTAGCATTTTCTGCCGTGACTGTTTGAGTTGAGTTTATTCCATTGTGGTCTGAGAGAATGCAGGGAATGGTTTTGGTACGTCTGCATTTGTACAGGTTTTCTTTGTGCCCTAAGATGTGATCTATTTTGGGGAATGTTCCATGTGCTGCTTAAAAGAATGTGTATTCAGTTGTTGCTGGATGGAATATTCTGTAGATGTCAGTTAAGTCTAGTTGGTCCATGCAGTTGTTTAGTTCTGTGGTTTCTTTATTTAGTATTTGGGGTGTTGATCTGTCCAGAGGTAAAATTGGAGTGTTAAAGTCCCCAACTATCAATGTATTCCGGTCTATGAGTGGTTTTGGAGTCAGTAGTGTTTGTTTGATGAAGTTGGGTGCTCCTATTTGGTGTGGAGATATTTAGGATGGTTATATCCTCCTGTAGGAGAGATCCATTTATTAGTATGTAGTAAACTTCTTTGTCTCTTCTTACAATTTTTAATTTGAAGTCAATTTTGTCTGATACTAGGATTGCAACACCAGCCTGCTTATGGTGGCCATTTACTTGATAGATTTGATTCCAGCCTTTCACTTTTAGAAGATGTTTGCTTTGCTGGATAGATGTGTCTCTTGGAGGAAGCAGAAAGATGGATCTTGATTTTTGATCCAACTTATGAGCCTATGTTGTTTGATTGGAGAATTAAGTCCATTAATGTTGAGAGTTAGGATTGAGAGATGATCGTTTGTTCCATTCATTATATCTACCTCGTTAAAAACTGTGTCTTCCCATTTCTTGACCTAATATTCTGCTTTTCTATTTAGGATTCATTTCTCTGTCTATATTGTGATCTTGATTATTTTCTCTGTATAGTACACCTTTGAGGATTTTCTGTAAAGCTAGTTTGGTGGAGATATATTGTTTCAGTTTTTTCTTACTGTGGAAGACTTATTTGACCTTGGGCAATGAATGATAGTTTAGCTAGGTACACATTCTTGGTTGGTAGTTATTTTTATTTAAAGTTTGGTATACTTCATTCCAGGCTCTCCTTGTTTTCATGGTCTCTGCTGAGAAGTCTGGGGTAATTCTGATTGGTTTTCCTTTATATGTGATTGTTTTCTTCTCCCTAACAGTTTTAAGGGTTCTTTCCTTGGACTCTATTGATCCTGTTTTGATCACAATGTGTGTTTACTTCATTAATTTGGTTTTGAGTGCTGTCTCTCAAATCTTTTAGCTTGGTAGCTATCTTTTCATTTGACTCTTGAATTTAATTTATCTTTCTATTTGTTGAGGCCATGAAATCATCTATTACTTTTTGGATGGATTGATGTATTGATTCAAACTTTTCATTTAACATGTTTATCAGTAGGCTTTGTAGAGCATTTTGAGACTTCTCTTCTGTACCTTTGATTGACTGCTCTGCTTCCTGCTTGTTTTGAGTGGGAGATAAGACTCCATTGTTTGCCATTTTTCTTGTGTTTCTTTTGCCCATTGGCATTGGGAATGCCAATCTACAAGCAATTGTGAGCACCATTTAAGACCCAAAGCAGAACTTACCAAGCACTGTTGTGTAAATCTTAGTTCACAATTATATACAGATACCTCGTATATGTGTATATAAAATTAGATTTGGTGTTCCTAAAGAATACAATTTTGATATAACAACCAATCCTGAGCCCTGTATTCAATAGTTACTTATTTACTGTTATGACACTATGAGCAATTTTTGTTCTTATATTAAGTTCTTTTTGGACTGGATGGCTTTGCCTTTGAACCTCTTTGATTCACTGTGATTGAGCAGGGATACCTTCTATCCAATAACCAGGGGTCAATGGAATCTGGAGGTACTGGAAGTAAATCAGGAGGGTAAGTTGGAGGTACTAAAGAGAATATAGTAATGTGTATGTGGGGGGTGATGATTTGGTTTAGTTTCAGTGAAGTGGAAATGCGGAGAAGAGTAGAATCAGTAGAAAGAACAAGGTTAAAATGATAGACAATGGAGTGTTAACAGAAAAGAGTGGAGGTGTTATTCATAGGAAAGCAAATTTTTAAAGAAAGAGAATGTGAGGAGAGAAATAAAGTAAAAATACTGGAAGACCAATGCACAAAACAAAAAAGTTATTTAAAAAAAGAAAAAAAAACACAAATGAATAAGCAAAAAAAAAAAACTTGATAAAAAAACAGGTTAAAAATAGAAAACAAAAAATCAATGACTTTTCAGAAGTGAACAAAAAACAACAACACTTAAATAAATGTTTTGAAAAGAAAAAAAAATGGAGTCTTCCTTGTTTGGATGGGGTTTCTCCAGTCTCTAGTTTCCTTGCGATGGTCTGCAGTCTATTTTGCTGCTTGGCTGGTTTGACTTGCTTTCAGTTTGCAGGGGGTGGATCTGTTCTGACATTTGAATTTCTGATCTAATTTCTTCACTGACCCACTGGTGGTTCAGCAATGTGTTGTTTAGTTTCCATGCATTGTAAAGTTTTCTGTGGTGGCTGTTTGAGTTGAGCTCTAATTTTATTCCACTGTGGTGAGAGAATGCAGGGAATGATTTCGATACTTAGGAATTTGTACAGATTTGATTTGTGCCCTAGGATGTGATCTATTTTGAAGAATGTTCCATGTGCTGCTGAAAAGAATGTATATTCTGGTGTTGCTGGATGGAATATTCTGTAGATGTCGATTAAGTCTAGTTCATCTATGCAATTGTTTAGTTCTGTGGTTTCTTTGTTCAGGTTTTGGCGTGTTGTTCTGTCCAGAGGTGACAGTGGAGTGTTAAAATCTCCAACTATCAATGTGTTTGAGTCTAGGAGTGATTTCAGAGTCTGTAGTATTTGTTTGATGACATTGAGTGCCCCTGTATGGGGTGTAAACATTTAGGATGGTTATATATCCTCCATTAGGTGAGATCCCTTTATTAGTATGTAGTAACCTTCTTCGTCTCTTACCATTTTTAATTTGAAGTCAATTTTATCTGATAGTAGGATTGCCACTTCAGCCTGTTTATGAGGGCCATTTGCTTGGTGGATTTTATTCCAGCCTTTCACTTTTAGAAAATGTTTGCTTTTTCTGTATAGATGTGTCCCTTGGAGGCAGCAGAAAGTTGGCTCTTGATTTTTGATCCAACTTATGAGCCTATGTTGTTTAACTGGAAAATTAAGTCCATTAATATTGAGAGTTAGGTTCGAGAGATGATCATGTGTTCCTTTCATTATAGCTATCTTTGTAAAGACTGTGTCTTCCAAATTCTTGTTCTAATAACCCAGTTTTCTATTTAGGGTTCATTTCTCTGTCTGCATTGTGATCTTGGTTATTTTCCATGTGTAAGACATTCTTGAGGATTTTCTGTAATGCTGGTTTGGTGGAGATATATTGTTTCAGTTTTTTCTTACTGTGGAAGACTTTTATTTGACCTTCGGCTATGAATGATAGTTTAGCTGGGTACACATTCTTGGTTGGTAGTTATTTTTATTTAAAGTTTGGCATACTTCATTCCAGGCTCTCCTTGCTTTCATGGTCTCTGCTGAGAAGTCTAGAGTGATTCTGATTGGTTTTCCTTTATATGTGATTGTTTTCTTCTCCCTAACAAGCTTTAAAGATTCTTTCCTTAGTCTCTATTGATCCTGTTTTGATTTCAATGTGTTGGTAGGATATCCCATTCTGGTCTGGTCTGTTTGGGGTTCTAATTGCTATTTGTATCTGTATAGGCCTATCCTTCTGGATATTTGGGGAGTTCTCTGCTATTATTCTGTTGAACATATTGTCCATTCCATTAACTTCTTTCTCTAGGTTTTCCTCGATACCTTTAATTGGACTTCCTGATTGTATCTTGGAGCTCCTGAAGTGATCTGTTTTACTGATTGGATTGGTTTTGTATTCTTTTTGTTCTTTTTCCATAGATTCTACAGAATCTGAAGTTCCTGATATTTTATCCTGTACTTCATCTAGTCTTCTCTGTAAGCTAGCTAGTTGATTTTGAATCTCCCTTGCTTCTAACTGGTCTTTCTTGATGGCTTCCATGTCTTTGCTATAATTTTTGCTTAGGTCCTGTATGGACTTCTTTACTTCATTAATTTGGTTCTGAGTGCTGTTTCTCAAATCTTTTAGCTGGGTAGCTATCTTTTCATAGGACTCTTCAAGTTCATTTATCTTTCTATTTGTAGAAGCCATGAAATCCTCTATTGATTTACTGGTAGATTGATGTATTAATCTTTGGCTTGCCTCCTCATGCTCTAGAATACTTGTCTGAAGATATTCAAACTTTTCATTTAACTTTTTCATCAGCAGAGTTTGTAGAGCATTTGGAGGGTTCTCTTCTAGGTCTTTGACTGCACTATTTCCTGCTTATTTTGAGTGGGAGATGAGATTCCCTGGTTTACCAACTTTCTTGTGCTTCTTCTGCTCATTTGGATTGGAAATGCCAATCTGCAAGCACAAAAAAATATAGAAAATGTTGGATATAAAAGTCCTATGGAGTTTTCTGCACAAGGTGGCTTTGAACCATGATCCTCTGATCTTAGCCACGTGAGTAACAAGGATTACAAGAATGAGCTACCCAGGCTGTCTCCTAATTGATTTTAGTACATTCCTCTCACTTTTAACAAATCTCTCTCTTTATTTAGCTGGTCCAAAAGGGTTGCCAATAGAAAATAAGACAATTAGAATGTTTCTAAATTTCATAAAACTTTCAGCTTGGTAGATACAAACCCTAGACAAATAGCATACTGTGAATTGGTATTTTGAAAACATTTACTTTGCACTATAAAAGGCTCATTTTGTAATAAAATATTAACATATTTAACTGAATGTCCTTGTTAACTTGAATTTCTTTGACATCTTATTTTATATTTGTAAAGTATTTTTACAATTACCTATAATATTTTATATTTTTGGTGGAAAGCAAGATTGCTTTCTTAACAAACTGGATAAATTCCTTCCATCTCAATAAATCTCTTGAAATGACCCTAAATTTCTTATAAGTACTTTAATATTATTCTGCATATAAAATACTTTCCCTTGGTAGATTTTATGCAACTCCTGCTTTCAGCAAAGGTGACCTTTAAAATATATGTTTCCATAATAGGAAATATAATCCTAATGGAGAACTGTATCTACATGCACTAAGACTTTCCCAGAACATGTGGGTAACTAAACTTCCTTTGTGTAGGGCAGTTAGAGATGTAGGAAATACAAATTGAATTAATAAGTACAATTTTTTTTTTTTTTGTCCAGTCCTGGGCCTTGGACTCAGGGCCTGAGCACCATCCCTGGCTTCTTCCCGCTCAAGGCGAGCACCCTGCCAACTGAACCACAGCACCCCTTCTGGCCATTTTCCATATATGTAGTGCTGGGGAATCGAACCGAGAGCTTCATGTGTAGGAGGCAAGCACTCTTGCCACTAGGCCATATTCCCAGCCCCAATAAGTACAATTTTTTAAGCTATGCTCATATAAGTAATTAAAGTTACTGTGCAATTATTCTCACACTCTAGTAAGCTGTTTGACTATAACTCTAACTGCTGTACATCTTTTATATAATACTGCAAGTTTGCAACATACATTACTTATAGTTCTCTAGCTATGGATGTAACATTATAAAATAATGACCATCATACATTATTCTTAAAATTATAGCAATACAAGTATATTCCTTTTAATATAGGTTTTCATACAGTATGAACCACTCTATCAATATCCATCTATCTATCTATCTATCTATCTATCTATCTATCTATCTATCTATCTATAATCTATTTGGATACAGAATATGACTATGTAATCCAGGCTGGCCTCAAACTTTCTATTCTTTTGACACCACACCTGTCTCTAACTACTTCATCATTAAAATACATCAATTTCCTAAGTCACAATTACTATATTTTATAATATTCAAATTACAATACATTATCTTATATTACTATATTATATTAGTACATATTATATTATTCAAAGTCCTTTAATGTCAGGCTTATACTTCACTCTTCACAGTACCTCTAAAGGGAAGGACAGCAAAGTTCTATAATTCCATCAATATAACCAGTTAGTTTTACAAATTATAATTTATAATAATGATAGTCAATGTTTAAATAATTTCTTACATAAACTTTTAAACAAACTAATAGAATCCTTTCTATATACTTCTCAAAGGATCTAAGCTACCTTTATCCTATTACACAACCATATAAAGAGATCTTCTGAGGTATTTAGATGATACAAAGACTGAGGAGTTAAAATATGCTGTAGTTGTTGTGACCAAAATTGACCCACTTAACATCTAACTATGGTTCGTTTATCCAAACTACAAACACTGTCCTGTCCTAACAGCAAAATTCAGAGAGATATTAGATTGTAAGTATTGACGTCACTATGAAGTACTTTATAAAATTCAGAAAGGTACACCATGAATTCTCAAAGAACAGTAAAGTATCTGTTTTTGAAATCACAGTTTAGCCAAACATGTAAGCATTTATATTAAAGGCTTTGAAATCGGTCTGTGCAATACATCCATAAGAATCTGTCTTCTAAATAACCAGCAAAAACTAAGCTTGTAAGCATGGCTCAAGTGGTAAAGGTGCACCTGAGTAAGTGGGAAACCCTAAGTTCAAGTGGTAATATGAAGAAAAAAACTAGAAAAGAAAAAGTAATTATAAATGATGATGTGATCCCTGACTTTAGCCAAAATAAAATCTCACAATAGCCTCAATACAATTACTTGGAATTGAATAGTCAGGTGGAAATACTACAATGAATACGATGAATGTAGAGGTGAAAAGGATCATAATTAATAAAGGCATTGCAATTACCTTTATTAGTATCTATTAATGCCTTCCAAACAATGGGATATAATTATCAATAAAGCAGCTGCATAATACACATTCTTGCCAGTAAACCATGGATATTTCTCCAAAATAGATCACATTCTGGCCATAAAACAAGTCTTGGCAAATATACGGAAACTTAAATCATCCCAATATCATATCAGATCACAATAGAGTAAAAGTCGAGCTCAAAAGTTATAGAAATAACAAAATAAAAACAAATCAAATGTAAAGAGATCAAACAACATAATATTAAATGATGAGCCTTTCAAGAACTAAGGTGAAAAACTTAAAAGATCCTTACATCCAATTAAAATGAGAATAAGTCTACCAAGACTTTTGTGATACGCAAAGGTAATGCAAAGAGGAATGTTTCCAGGGGTGAGGGCCTGAAAAATCTCTAGCTATTGCACATAAATATTCTAATAATTTTCTTCAAGAGTCTAGAAAAACATGAACTTTGGAAGCCCAAATCTAGTAGACAAAAAGAAATCATAAAAAAGAAAGATATCAGTGAAACAGAGACAGCAACAAAAAACAAATATACAACAAAATTGATGAAACAAAAAATTGGTTCTTTGAAAAGAAGTTCCTGCAGTCCTTTACAACCTAATAGTTCTATGCAAATAAAAATCTCACATTCCACTGTAAGGTTCTATACTGTAATGTAACCCATGTTTCTCTCTAGAAAATCAGTTCCCAAACATAAGTTCACTGGCTGACTCCAAGACTCTTGGAGGCTCCAACGAATTCACAAAAAATTTGGCATGGCAGAAAAGTGTATTCTTCCTATGCTGCTTGAAAGTGTTAGCCTCCATAACAGATGGAACATCACTCTTGTAACTTGCACTATTTAAAAGGAAAAGGTGGGTCTACAGGATAATCTTTGAGGTTTAAGAATAAAAATTCTGGAATAAACAATAGTAATTCCATTGAAGCAATTTCTTGCTCTATGAAGCACATGACTCTCTCCAGAACACTATATCTGATACAATGTAAAAGAATGTTGTATCTCGTTCCCTGATGTAGTTTATCTTTTTGTCCTCTGAGATAAATTCTATCCAGAACAATTATACTCTAGTCTCAAACTCAGAGTCACCCAGTTATATCATCTTAACCTTGACTCTTTGTCAATTCAATTTAGTAGGCTTTAGATATAGAGATGAACAAAGAGTGATGACTTCTTTTGAGGCCTCAGGACAAGTTTGAGAGCAATGCATTTTTCAATGTCTCTAATACAACATGTAATACACAAAATGGCAACTCTTAAAGAGTAGGTGGAAGGAACTCAAATTGAAGCACTGCTATAATTCAATTAGAAAATTACCTTGAGGAATATTTGAACACTGAACAGAGTACATGAAAACAGATTATTCCCACATAAAGACATTCTTTAAAGTGCTAAGTCAAACGAGCTTTGAAAAACTATATATTTTTACCAAGTTCCAAATGACTGGGAGTTTTATCCTTCATATAAATGTTCATAAACTTGAAGGACTGTAGGTGAAATTTGGAAATGCACATTATAACAGAATACATCATATTTATTTGCTTTGATTTTCTGTTTCAGATCACAAATATATCATCATAAAACTATCCACATGTATTGAATCATAATTATTTTTATACAGTCATGTTGTTTGGTAGTTAGTACTTTAAACTCCAGGACTAGAATTTTATGTCCCATTATTTTTCTTAAGCCTTAACTCACTTCCTGTTTAAAGTACCATTAATTTCTACAAGACAGAATAAGCAATACTTTGTAATATCTTTCAAACATCTACTGTATTTGAATACATACGTTAATCCTTACATCAACCTAGATTTTATCAGGCTTTAACATCTAGTATTCAATTACTTTAACACACCTAAAAGGATTTCTGTCTTTACATTTTTATTGTACTAATGATGTGCTCTTTATTGAAAAAAAACCACTATTTTGTACATATCAAATAGTTCACTTAGTTTATACAGAATTAGAAATATATATCTTCTGGAATTAAATAATTATACTCATAATAAGACCTATTCATTTAACTACATTTTTTTCAATTCTTTGTGTGCATGTGTGTGCATCTGTGTGTGTGTGTGTGTGTGCTCATGTGTAGTGTGCATGCATGGGGGTGGGGATGAGTGTTAATACTGGTCCTGTGACTTGAACTCAAAGTCTGGTGCTGTCCTCAGCACTTTTGCTCAAGGCTAGCACTCTACCACTTGAGACACAGCTGTATTTTCAGCGTCTTTTTATACTTTATTGGGGATGTGAGTCATAGACTTTCCTGCCTGGGCTTTGAACTATAACCATCAGATATCAACCTATTGAGTAGTTAGGATTAGAAGTGTGAGCCACTGGCACTGGCTTTATTTTTTCAATTCTTGAAGCTTTTCCATTTTGTACATATTTATCTTGAATCATGTCCAGAGTATATTTTTAGGAGTAAATTTTTGTTAAATATTTTTGGGAGTCTTTTATAAGATATACTCTGAGTCTCCCTTTAAATTGTTTTAGTGTACATTTAATCTTTACTGTAGTCTATTTTTTATTAATTAAGTTTATTGTTAAAGTGATGTACAGAGGGATTAGAGCTTCATATGTAATGCATTGAGTATATTTCTTGTCAACTTGTTACCTCCTCCCTCATTTTTCGCCCACTGTCCCCCCTCCCCAATTCCTATGAGTTGTACAGTTGGTTGACAGCAAATAGTTTTGTAAGTATTGCTGTTGCATTGGTTTGCCTTTTACCTACTGTCTCTTCATTTTGATGTTTCCCTTCCCTAGTTCCAGTAACTATATACAACACAGAGGTTACCAAGATCAGTTACAGTGACAGCAGGGGTAAACCCTGGGGAATAGAGACAAAACATGGCATAATTTCACATGGCATATTGAACATAACAACAAAAATGATAATCTACTTATTTCCATAACTTGGAGTTTGTTTTGTTTAGAGTCATCTTACGTGTTCATGTTTACATAGCTATTGGGCTATTGTGATCCTAGACATGTAGTAATTATTACCAATGAGGAAAACCATACAGTCTGTATTTCTTTGGGTCTAGCTCACTTCACTTAGTATGATTTTTTCCCAAGACTTTCCTTTTTTTTTTTTTTAACAAATGGGGCAATGTTATTCTTTCTGATAGAGGCATAGAATTCCATTGTGTATATGTAACACATTCTCCTGATCCATTCATCTACTGAGGGTCATTTGTGTTGGTTCCATACTTTAGCAATGGTAACTTGTGCTGCAATGACCATAATTGTGCTGGTAGCTTTTGTGTGATCTTGCTTTGAATCCCTTGGGTTGATGCCCAAAAGCAGGGCTGCTGGGTGGTAGGGGAGCTCTAAGTTTCTCCCCCCCCCCCCAAATAAATCCTCAAAGAAACAACTGTTCCCTTACTAAATGAGTTAAAGATCTTAAAAGAGACTTCTCTGAAGAGGAAGTGAGAATGGTCAAGAGATACATGAAAAAGTGCTCAACATCTCTGGCTATAAATGAAATGCAAATCAAAACAACTCTGAGATTCCACCTCACCCCAGTAAGAATGTCCATTATCCAGAAAACTAATAACAACAGATGCTGGATGGGATGTGGCCTAAAGGGAACCCTACTACATTGTTGGTAGGAGTGTAAACTTGTTCAACCACTCTGGAATGCAGTGTGGAGGTTTCTCAAAAGGTTAAATATAGAACTCCCCTAGGACACAGCAACATTGTTTTGTGGCATCTACTCAAAGAGTTACAAAGCAAGACCACAATAAAGCTAACAGCATGTAGTCCATTTTTTCAAAGATTATTTTTAACTTTCAAGGATAAAAGGAAAGTAAATCAAGAAAGAAAAAGACTAAGAAATACTGTACTGCTCCAAATTCCCTTAAACTTTAAACTTTCTCAAACAGTTATGTAACACTCCCTTTTGTCTGTCGATTTGACTTATAGCTCAAGCATTGCATTTAGTTTCAATACAAAGCTCTCAGTTTGTGCATTATCCTGGAATATGCTTTATATTCAGAAAATGAGTTTAATTTCTCTCCTTGTGTGTTTCTGTGTAGGGCCACTTCATGGTGGCAGAAAGGCACATGGAAATGTCTTGCTTGTTTTTCTTTTGACGACCCAGCAATAGTTTACATTCACTCTACATTTAATGTCCATTTTGATATATATCCATTTAATTGGACATGCTCTAAGGTTTTGTATCACATTTAAAAACTAAATAGCCTTAATTAGCATACCTAGCTACCTATTCTTTAGTTCCAATAGAACTGAAATTGGTAACTTAGGGATTCTATGAAATAAAACTGGTGTGGCTATTTTCTGGTGTCATATCTAAAAGGTACTTGGCATTTACATGGAAATAGCAAATGAAAGCCATCAGTATTCTAATGCTGTTTACTGTTCCCTGACCAATATATGTAATATCTGTATGGGTAAATATTTAGCACAATGGTACACGTTCTGAAAAATAATGTAACATGTTATTATACATCATTTGGGAATATGGCCTAGTGGTAGAGTGCTTGCCTCATTTTTTCTGTCTGTAAAATGAAAATAGGTGAACTAGGAAGCTTGAGAAGCAGGCCAAATACAATTCAAATAGTTCTTTGTCTCAAGCTTTCTAGCCAGTATAGAGGCTCCTGGACAAAATAAGAAGCATTTGAATATTCAGTTATGCCTGTTTAGTCTAGTGTTCATTTGATGGACTTGAAGAAGTGATATTTGATGCAAAGATATTGTTTTATTACATCTGTTAACAATCACTGACATTTATATAGATAAATTATTTATCAAAAATGCATAGCAAACTTGTATTTGATGTTATTTTAGTTTTAGCTTCAGAATAAAACAGGAATATTAAAAGAAAACATTTTATCATGTTTCAATTTTTGTATTAACTCATCTTTTGGTTAAATAGTACTTTTCAACTCAGGGCATTAGGATATGCAGAGTATTACCAGAAATGATTAGAAAACATTTTGATATCTATGACAAAGGTCATCATAGTACCCATTAGCTATCTTTAGTGATATCGTAGTCAGATGAAGATATTCCTGGAATTAGTAGCTCTTCCTTTGTTATTCATTGTGTGTAGTGTATGATGACTCTGTTCAAACATATTTCTGAAAACAAAGTAACAAAATGTCTGAATAAATGGCTGAGGAAATGCTAGAAATACATAGAGATAAAAGTATGACCTTAGTTATAAACATAAAATTTGAAATTGTCCTGAAATGTAAATAATTTATCATTCTTACAAGTACGAAAACCTACCCAGTGATGCATTTTATTTATTCTTATATTTATATTCTTAAATTTACCTTAGAATACAACTCAAATTATATTTTAAAACCATCTCTTTTTGTTGTTGTTGGTTATGGGCCTTGAACTCAGAGCCTGGGTGATGTCCTTGGGTTCTTTTGCTCAAGGGTAGTACTCTACTACTTTGGGCCACAATTCCACTTCTGGTTTTCTGGTGAATGATTGAATAGAAGAATCTCATGGATTTTCCTGCCCAATCTGGCTTTGAATTGTTGCCCTCACATCTCAGCCTCCTGAGTAGCAAGGATTAAAAGTGCGAGCTATTGGCTCCTGGATAAAGCTATTTTTATGTGTTTATTATCTGTATATTATGGCAAAAATTTCACCAAATCTTAAAGAATCCTTAGACTTTTATAGCTTTCAGTATACATTTGTGGAATGAAAGCAATCAAGTACAGAATATTTGCATGGTCTGACATTTTCAGAATATCTAAGAGAGTGCTACATAATTTATTCTCAATATATTGAAGCATTTCTTGGTACTAAAAATCAAGTAACAAGAAAATACTTTACTATTACATAGAGTACCTGTACTGATGGTGACCAGTGAACATAAAATTAATGAAGGTTATTCCATCTTGGAAAATGAATAGAAAGGCTGAATCTTTCATTCGTTGCTGGTAAAACTATAAAATGACAGCTACTCTGGCAAAAAGTCAGATTTTAAAAGATGGATCTTAAGACCTACGAATTTCCCCTATGGACATAACTGAAACTTATATTCACACAGAAACTTGTACATGATCATACAAATTGGTTTTGTGTGGAATGGTCAAAGCCAGGGCACAATTCAGATGCTCTTTCACAACTGAATAACCACAATCTTTAACACATTCAGACCATCAGTTACTACTAAGAAGACTCCACATTCTAACAGATACTTTGATGAATTTCAGGACAATCATGCTGAATGGAAAAGCCAATATGCAGTGGCCACATGTCATACAAATTAATTTCTATACCATTTAAAAATTATAGAAATACTAAAACAGGGAATGGTGGCCAGGGTTTATCTTGGAAGAAGTGGTAGTTACAAAAAGGTTGAATATGGAATAAAATTTCAAAGAATTATATTCATATTTGCAATCATCATTTTGTTATAAACTGAGAAATGAGTGAATCTGTAGATTTTGTCAATGTCAACATCCTGATTTTGATATTGTACTGTAATTATGGAAGCTGTTAACCACAGTGATGGTTGATAATTGTGCACAGGATCTTTAAGGGCAATGATTTGCTACTTTCTATGATTTTATAGTTACTTTAAAAATAAAAATTAGAGATCAAAATGTCACCCAAAGGAAAATAGGCTCTACAATCTACATTTGATAGCTATATGTTCTATAGTTGATCTGTTAGAACAAGGCCAACTACATTCAAAAAAGCTGATGCAATTTTTAAAAGCAGGTACATATTACAATCAGAAAAATTGTCTTTACTTTTAACTTCACAATTAATATTCACTTACCATATTCAATATTGTTTTTATAAGTGTTATCTATTTCTAACTTTTTAAATTTTATTTTTTCTTGTCAAAGTGATGTACTGAGGGGTTACAGTTACATAAGTAAGGTAGTGAGTACATTTCTTGTCAAATTTGTTACCTCCTCCCTCCTTTTTCCCCCACCTTCCTTCCTCTCCAGTCTCCTCCCCTCAACTTGTACAGTTAGTTTATAACTTATTGGCTTATAAGTATTGCTTTTGTATGGGTTTACCTTTTACCCTTTGTCTCACCATTTTGATGTCCCCTTTTCCTTCCCTAATCCAAACACATATATAATACCCAGGGTACTAAATGGATGTGAAATCAGTGTACCTTAGAGTTTTGCAAAAGTCCAAGACATCAGTAAGACTGACACAATGTATTCTTAATTCTCAACCTTTGGGGGTAACCAAAGTTCACCATATGCTATTGTTATAAAAGTGGATGTTATTTGTATATAGTAAGTTCAGGAGCAGAAGTAAACCTTGATTACATTAACACTGAGGAAAAGACTTGAACCCTTAAGGTTGGCCAATTTTCAAACTTAGATGTGATATTGATTTTGTACCTTGTTAAAGTAAAAGTTACTCCCAGAATCATTTTTTTTATTCTGGGAGACTATTTAAGATTTGAAAATTGGGCTTCATTTTATCTTAATTTACCTGATGAAAGCTTTCCCATTCTCTCTCTTATTCTATCTTCTCCCCACACCTCTTTATTTCTTAATAGACAAGACCTCACTTCAGGCACAGAAGAATCAATACAAAACTAAACACAGTGTGCAGCTACACATCAAGAACTAAATGAAGTATATAAAGTCTTTGTACTTCAGTAAATCCAAGGAAGTCTATCCATTTGCTATTAAACCTTTTAGCTGGTCAAAAGCTTATTTTATTACAAATAGTAGCCATGAGAAAGGAATACATTTTCTCAAATGCTGACTCAGTTGTAAAAGTAACATGGAAAAGGGTGAACCAATGCAACAGTGATACTCACAAGAAAATATGTGGGAAACTAACTGTACAACTGAGGGGGCTTCAGGGGAAGGTGAGAGAAAAAGAAAGAGGAGGTAACAAAATTGACAAGAAATGTACTTACTACGTATGTAACTGTAACCCCTCTGTACATCACCTTGACAATAAAATTAAATTTTAAAAAGATAGACAACCTCCAAATAGTGTGTGTGTGTGTGTGTGTGTGTGTGTGTGTGTGTAGCTCAATTTTGATCTGAAAGAAATATACAAATATGCTGCTCATTTGGGTTTGGTATCCATATGAAGACATCAGAGACTAAATTAGCATAGTTCACTTTTCTGGAAAACAAGACATCAGGTCTTCAATTCCTAAGACAAATGTTGTCTGCCAGAGCTCCAGCTAGCTCAAGTCCTTGAGAACCCTGTACAGCATTTTCATCCATATGACAATGGCAGAAAGTTAGTCAAGGAAGACAGACGGAAATTTTATTTTTAAAACTGATCAAAGAAACAAATAAAAACTCAGATGTTCGGAAGTTTATAGAAGAAAATGTAGATCATTCTTTGGATTCAAATAAAACAACCAATCACAGGTACTATATTAGGGTTCTCCAGGACATAGAAATGTGTGTGTGCACTGCGTGCACATGCACATACCCCAATGTTTGTGTACACACTAGCACATACATACACATTCAGACAAAGAAACAGGGTAAGAAATAAAACAGAAACCAGTAGAGATCAGTTAGATGAGTAAATAGTTATTCATATTAAGAATACTACATGAATGTATGATGGAATATCAATATGCAAAGCTTTCAAACTAGAGTTCTATTTCACACCATATGCTAAAAATCAGCACAAAATTGATCAAAGGCAAATCCATGACCTGGAATCTGAAACTATCATAAGAAAACAAGAGAAATGCTTCAGGGCATGGTCTCCGCAATGTACTTTAAAACTGGGAGAGTTATATCAAACTAAAATGGTTTTGCACAGTAAAAAGAAGCAATCAACAGAGTTTAGATATGAACTACAGAAGAAAATATTTTACACTATTCCTCTAACTAGAGATTAATATCCAGAATATTTAACCAACTCAAACAACTCAACAGCAAAATTTAGTGGTGGTAATGACAATAACAACAATAATAAATGTGACTGGACTTGTCAAATAAGCTAAATGGGCAATAATCAAAAAGGTATACAAGTCACCAAAAATAATACCATAAGTAAATGCTCAGCAGAATTAATCACTAGGGATATGAAAATCAAAGATACCATGGCATTCAATTAGGAATGGCTACCAACAAAAAGTCAAAGTAACAAATCATGGCCTAGATGTGATAAACAGAAAATCTCCTATACTATGAGAATGTAATTAGTAGAGTCGTTACAAGAAGACATTTTTCCCTAAAAGATCCTAGAAATAGAGCCAGTATGTGTTAGGTTTTTTTTTTTTTTTAAGTAGGTATCCAGTAAAGGAGAATGCCATGTGGTATTAAGGCAGGAGAGAAAAGGTTATTAAGGAACTGCTGGCCTGAGGCCAAGGTGATGCATAGCTGGAGAGAAGGGAGACAAGGGACAACCCCCAGAAGGGGGTATGGCCAGGTGGATTAGGATGTAACCTCAGGGGTGAGGTAACTGCCTCCAAGTCTGCTGGTTACCCAGGTAACTGGGTGGAGACATACTGAGGTAGGGGTGCATCTGCATAGAGCCCTCTGGTCAGACCTTACATTATGTGAGTCAATGATTTTGCTATGGGATATATTTCCAAAGGAAAGTAATAGTAAAGTAATAGTTCTATTCATATGTTTAATGCAATAGCCAAGATATATAATCAACCTAGATGGTCACTAAAGATGAATAAAGAGAGTGTTGAATATACCTAATGGAATATTGTTCCTCTATAACAATGAATAAAATCCTGTCATTTGCAACAATGTAGATGAACCTCGATGTCATTATGTTAAGCGAAATAAATCATACATAGAAAGACAAATACTACCTGTTCTCACATGTGCAAGCCAAAACATTCAATTCACACAAGTAAAGAGTATGTAGGGACACTCATAACCTGAGAAAAGCAAATGAGATGGTAAAGGGTATAATTAGATGGTAGAAATAAGTTCTAATGTTTTGTATAGTTGTAGGACAACTATAGGCAGACATAATTTAATTATGTACTTCTAACTAGCTAACAGAAAAAAACTTTAATGTATTCAAATTTCATAGCTCAGTATAAGACACAGTACACCTTTTTATTCTAAACATTTTACTTAACTTTCCATCAAATATCTCACCTAGCACCTTAGCCAATATGTACTGCTCTCTGATATTGGAGAGAGTATTTTTTGTCTTTCTTTTTTTTAATGGTCAAACTGATGTACAAAGAGGTTACAGTTTCATACATTAGGCAATGGATACATTTCTTGCACTGTTTGTTACCTCCTCCGTCATTCCCTCCTCCCCCTTCTACTTTTCCTCTTCCCCCATGAGTTGTTCAGTTGGTTTACACCAAACAGTTTTGTAAGTATTGCTTTTGTAGTCGTTTGTGTTTTTATCCTGTGTCTCTCAATTTTGGTATTTCCTTTCACTTCCCTAGTTCTAATACCAGTATACACAGTTTCCAATGTACTCAGATAAGATACAGTGATAGTACAGGTACTACCACAGGAAGGGGATACAAGAGGATCATCAATAATAGAAGCAATGATTTCACATGGCATGTTGAAAGTAATTACAACAGTGATAAAAAAATATTCATTTCCTAACATGGAGTTAATTTCACTTAGCATCATCTTTTGTGTTCATAAGGGCATAGCTATTAGGCTCTTGTGATCCTCTGCTGTGACTAGCTTAAACCTGTACTAATTATTCCCTAGGAGGGAATCACTTAGTATAATTTTTTCCAAGTCCTTCCATTTCCTTATGAATGGGGCAATGTCATTCTTTCTGATAGAGGCATAAAATTCCATTGTGTATATGTACCACATTTTCCTGATGCATTCGTCTACTGAGGGGCATCTGGGTTGGTTCCAAATTCTAGCTATGACAAATTGTGCTGCAATGAATATTGCTGTACTGGTGGCTTTAGTGTTTTCTTGTTTGTGTTCTTTTGGGTAGATGCCCAAAAGTGGGGCTGCTAGGTCATATGGGAGCTCTATTTTTAGCCTTCTGAGGAATCTCCATACCACTTGCCAGAGTGGCTGAACCAGTTTACATTCCCACCAACAATGAAGTAGGGTTCCCTTTTGGCCACATCCCCTCCAACATTTATTATTGTGAGTTTTCTTGCTATAGGACATTCTTACTGGGGTGAGATGGAATCTCAATGTTGTTTTGATTTGCATTTCTTTTATGGCCAGTGATATAGAGCACTTTTTCATATGCCTCTTGGCCATTTTCATTTCCTCATCAGAGAAGAATATTTTTCACAGCAAAATTTTGCATATATATGAAGAAAAGACTATGTTGTCTCCTTTATAATTTATGTGCTTATCTTTTCCTACAACTTAGTATAGACTTGAAGAAAATGAGAAGAAGAAATAACAAAATTCATGGTTTAAGATTTCAGTTCTGTACAAATGTAATACAATCTATTCCTTTGTAATGAAATATTGCATTAATTAAAATGATTAAAGCATATTACTGGCATTTCATTGTTAATGCTTGTTTATGTTAGGCACTTTGCTAAATTATTTCTGTATATTTTATCATTACATCCAAATACAATTTAGTTGTATTTTTAAAAGATGAAAATAAAGTTATATCTAGTAACCCATCTAAAGTTACAAGGATTTTAGTCCAAGAAAATCAGTCCTGGCTTTTTCAATATCTATTCATTTTCCACTAAGTGTTAAACATATATGTGTGCCTGTCATGTTTTACCATTCTATTTTAAAAGCTAAAAAGTCAAAATACTATTAACTAATATTTTTTAAATCTACATATGAAATGTCATACTATGAACTTTGTGGTATTTTTAATTTAATACAATTAGGGGAATATCTCATTTAATATTATCAATAAAATGTTAATCAGTATTACACAACTAAATTCTGTCACTAATCAGAGTATGACTATAATAACTGCAAAGCTGGGCTGGGAATGTGGCTTAGCGGTAGAATGCTTGCCTAGCATACCTGAAGCCCTAGGTTCAATTCCTCAGCACCACATACACAGAAAAGGCCAGAAGTGGCACTGTGGCTCAAGTGGTAGAGTGCTAGCCTCGAGCAATAACGGCAAAGCTGAAGGAGAAAGGGTATATAAATCATGATAGAAAGATGGCTCCACCTCAAATTCCAAAAGTTCAACTGCTAATTTAATAATGCAGGAAGCTTGATAACTATCAAGTATGTATTAATGGAAATGCAGCATGAGTTCCTTCTCCAACTGTTCCCAAAAAAAGATGAAGTGCAAGCTAAATAGTATGCTTTAAAAGGTTTCTTTTCACACTTTCTATCTTTTTAAGCATATCATTGAATTGCAAGGAGGAATCAATTTCCATTTCTGCTACATTATCAAAAAGGTTTAAGAGAAGATTAAGACATTGTTCAAGTAGTTTAAAGTCAGTTTCTTTGTGGGCCCTCCAATCTCCTGCTCCTCTTGTCACTATTCAAAGCAATAATCAGCCATTTGAGATCCATTTGAGATGTCTCATAGGAACAAAGCCATGAGATATCTGTATTTACATCAAAGACATTGAATTCTACTATTAAATTGCTTTTAGAGGTAATAATTTTATTTATTTATTTTTCCTTTGTTTCTTTATTTAACTTCATTACCCTTGGTAGAATATTGTCCATGATTTGATTTTGTAATTGTCCTATTTACAGTTTAAGCACGAATAAGGATAGGGCTTTCTATGCTTTATTAAACTTTGAGAATAATTTGATAACTATTACAACCTAAACTGATGAGTATCTGGAATTATTGGAATTGAAGCTTGGTTACATTTTGGTCCATGTTGGTAAGTGAAGAAAGTAACAAGAGGCTAGAACTAATATGAGTATATGCCCAGACTAGCTGCACCAAGCAAGCTACAAGCAGCAATCTTTTAGAAAAGATTATTATATTATTATATAAAAAGATTATTATATATTATTATATAAATATAATAATTGTGTAAAATTTAGATATTATTATATAATATAATAATTGTATATAATTATTATATACCATAATAATTACTAGAATTATTATGGTATATAACATATTATATATTTATTATTTATAAAGTAAATATTGTTATATATTATATTATTATATAACATAATTACTATATTAGTATATATTTTCATTATACATATAAACATATTATAATATAATAATTTCAATACAATTTTATAATAATTATATTGTATATAAGTCTATAGTGTAAAATGCCATAGTTTATGTGAGAGATTTCTCCATGAAGGCATCTGCTTTGGTTCAGTTACTTCCATTTGGATGGGACAGAAATTCAGCCTCAAATGGAGAAAACAAGAAAGAATTTTACATATATTACCTTATATTTCATCCTATAATAGTCCACTAATTGAGCACTAGATAATAGTTCTGAATCCCATTATAGTATCTCTGTTCTTTAATCAACTTGCTACCACTGAAAAATGATACACTCTAATTTTCTGTATGTAATGATCATCTCTGAAACAACTACATCTTGACTTCATAGACTAAAACATTTATAGATTATGGATCCTGGAGGAAAATTAAAGTGCATTTGCTAGAAGAAAGATGATTGCATATTGGAGAGATGAGAAGTATGTAAAATTGAAAGCACTACCTATTCTAGGCTTTCCTAAATATTATATATATAGAATATACTGTCAACATTAACATAATAATGTATATACTTAAACCTTTAATAAAATGAGAAAAAATATGCTGCTGCAAATCTAATTAATATCACTTTGCTTCAAAGTGCCTTTCAGTAGTAGATTATAAGGTCCTAAAATCTCTATTGCAACAGGGCTTTATAACTCTTACTGACACATACCACATTGCACAGCATTCTATATTTCATCAACTAGTCAGACTATGGCTTATCTTATTTTGTAAGTAATTTTGTCAGATCCTGCATACTAAAATAACCTGGTTAATTTACTACATTTTGTTAGTATTACTCTTTTCTGAATTAAAAATAATATATTTTGAAGGCAGAAAAGAATGATTTTATTTAAACACACATTTTAACACATGGTTTTTAAAAAATGTATTGTCAAACTGATGTACAGAAGGGTTACAGTATCATATGTTAGGCCTTGGGTACATTTCTTCTACTGTTTGTTACCTTCTCCCTCATTCTCCCCACACCCCTCCCACTTTCCCTCTCCCTCCATGAGTTGTTCAGTTGGTTTACACCAAATGGTTTTGCAAGTATTGCTTTTGTAGTCGTTTGTCTTTATATCCGTTGTCTCTCAATTTTGATATTCCCTTTCACTTTCCAAATTCTAATACCAGTATATACAGTTTCCAGTGTACTCAGATAAGATACAGTGATAGTGCGGGTATAACCACACGAAGGGGATACAAGAGGATCATCAACAATAGATGCTACGGTTCACATGATATGTTGAAAGTAATTACAACCATGATATAACAGTCTTTTCCATAACATGGTATTCATTTCACTTAGCATCATCTTATGTGTTCATAAGGGCATAGCTATTGGGCTCCTGTGATCCTCTGCTGTGAGTAGCTTAAACCTGTGCTAATTATTCCCTATGAGGGAAACCACAGCATCCATGTTTCTTTGGGTCTGGCTCGCTTCACTTAGTATAATGTTTTCCAAGTCCTTCCATTTCCTTACAAATGGGGCAATATCATTCTTTCTGATAGAGGCATAAAATTCCATTGTGTATATGTACCACTTTTTCCTCATCCATTTGTCTACTGAGTAGTATCAACCAACTATTTTCATTTCCAATGGAATATTATTTAAGAGATGCTTTGAAAATCCTTATTAAAAGAAATTACTAGATAACAGAGAAGATCTTAAAAACAAGGCATTACCAAAAGAAGAAATCATTAAGCATATTTTCAAAAGCTACTCATGAAGCACTGTTCCAAAGCACATAGCCTTACATGTTTCACTTTGCTACGAATTAGGAGTTGAATTACACATATTACATAATATATAATACATATTATAATTATATAATGTTATATATTATATATTATTTTATTTTATTATATATTATATAAATTATATAATATATATTATTATGTTATAATATATTATATATTATATAAGATATATTATATATTATACATTATATATTATTATATTATATATTATAATATGTATTATATATTATGTTATATATTATATTATATATTATATTGTATATATTATATTATATATAATATTATATTATATATTATATTATATATCTAATATATAATATACTATATATAATATAGTATATATGATATATATTATACATATCATTTATAATATATGTAATATAATATTATATATTATATATAATATATAATAGCATATATAATATAATATATAATACTATATATACTAGTATATATGTTAGATATAGTATATATAATATAATATATATTATATACTATATATTATATATACTATATATAACATATAATATATATATTACCTACTCTCTCATTTTCTCCCACTTTTTTCCTCCCAATCCTCTTCCCTCCAAAGTTGTGAAGTTCATTTCCACCATAGTTCTAGTAAGTATCACTTGAATTGGTTCATCTTTTGTCCAACCAATTCTGATTCCCTTTCCCCTTCCCCTTCAGATAAACTTGAATACAGGACAAAGGGTACAGAAATAAAAAACAGTGACATCAGGGAAAAAACCCATGGAAAAAAAGATAGAAGAATATTCTCCTTTGTTCCTTATACAAAAGAGTTGTTATTTAAAAAAGCACTTTATAAATACAATGTATCGTAACCAATGTTACCCCTTTCAACATTCCCATCCACCCCTCTCCTACCCACCCCTACCTCATTCTTCTTAATTTCATAGGATATATGGTGTATTGTTGTCTGCATTTTCATCTTCTTCTCTTCATTCATCTACTCCTTCTCCTTCCACTCCACCTCACTCCTTTCAAGTGCCTGAACTTTGTTTAGGGCTTTCTAAAGAATTGCACTACTTGAGATATTCCTTGAATCTTTTATATTTAGTTGATCGATTTCTTTACAAATGGTACAATATCATTCTTTTCAATGAAGGAGTAAAATTCCATTGTGTATATATACCACATTTTCTTGATCCATTCATCCAATGCTAGTCTTTGGACTGATTTCAAACCTTGGCTATGGTGAGTAATGCTGAAATAAAGAGATGTGTGCTGGTGGCTTTACTGTATTCTAATTTCTGATAGGGAGGTGGGGTAATAAATGCCCAGGAAAGGAATTGCTGGATCCTAGCGTAGTTCTATGTTTAGTTTGTTGAGGAATCTCCATACTGCTTTCCAGATTTGGTTAAATAAGTTTCCTTTCTCATCAATAGTGTATTAGGGTTCCCTTTTGGCTGAACCTTGCCAGCATGTATTATCATTTGTTTTCTTCGTATCGAGCATTCTAATTGGGGTGAGGTAGAGTTTCAATGTTGTGCCTACATCAGCAAATTAGAGAAATCCCAAATCAATATACTAATGACTAAATTCAAAGAACTTTTGTATATTTCTGAAGCCATCTCTTGCAAAAACTTACTTGAAAAGATTAAGTTCACTAGAAAATTAGTTAAGATGGGTTGGTAATGCAAGTGATTATAATGAATTGAGAGAGAAAGACTTTATTCATACTTTTCCATGTGATTTTTTTTATTATCACATAGTCACTCACTAGTGGAAATTCAACATTTCCCTGTGATAGCAAAGGCTAAGTTTTACTTGAAAAGTTATGGACCCTCAACTGGAACATTTTCTGTCTCAAATGGAAGAACTCAGCATGTTCCACAATGAGTCATCTACCAAAAAAATCATAGCAAATAATCCAAATGGTTGATTTATTTCACTTTTTCCATACCATGTTAAATATCACTTGATTATCTCTTCAAGTAATGTGTTGCTTTTTATTTTTTTGTGAATATCTTCTGTACATCTAGATAGGATAAGATTGTGCTGATTTAAAAAAATACTTACCATGGGACATTGTGTTAGGTATGTTAGTGATTCGCATTAAAAAGAACAAAACTCTATTTAGGAATATTACATAATATTATATAACTACAAGTGTTAGATGAACCACAGAAGTGTACAAATCAATGACACTAACAGGCAGGACAACAGATTGATAGATTTAGAAACCACTTAGCAACTATACCAAACTCTCCATCAAATTTCTGGAAGTAGTAGTTTTGGTGAGAGAATTTGGGAAACTAGAGCTCATGGAAAAGGACTTATGGAATTACATCAAAAAGAAGTAAATGTAAGGATTGGAACTATATTTTAGAAAAACATATTTTTATAGAAAAGATTCACTATTAATATTAACAGCAGTGAATTAGTAAAAGGAACACTTTTAATTAAAAGAAAGCATATGTTCTGAGCCAAACCAGGAAAAGATATAATGATTTGCAATTTCTGTATTGCTGAATCTGCTTCTGCTTTTTTGTTGTTTTTTATTCTTTCTATAAGACACAATGTTGAGGATATATATATATATGTATATATATATATATATATATAGTAATTGTGTTATTTTTCAGGAAAATGGATATATCTGAAGATCATCTTTGAGCAAGATAAGACAATATCAATATACCAAATATCACATATTCCCTTTCATTTGTAAAATACAGATCTAAAATGACTATGGTGATGATGATGTAGATGATGGTAGCAGCAGTGTGAGGGTAATCATAATGGGACATGAATGTAAAAGGAAGATAATAAAAAACAAAGGGAGATCAGTGGTAAGAGCTTGTGAAAGGGGAATATGGAGGGATAAAGATAGTATACAAACATACATACACACATACATATATTTGCATCTATAAGGATATATAGTATATAAATATCCACCTATGCACCTCCACATATATATGTGTGTGTATATATATATATATATATATATATATATATATATATATATATCACTACAGCATAAAAAACCCTACACTGTTGTTTGAGAAAGGAGAAAGAAAGGACAGGAGAAAGGTGGATATGTTGGAGGAGTTGAATTTGTTCAAAATACAGTGTAGGCTGGGAATCTAGCTTAGTGGTAGAGTGTTTGCCTTGTATACATGAAGCCCTGGGTTTAATTCCTCAGCGCTATATATATAGAAAAAGCCAGAAGTGGCTCTGTGGCTCAAGTGATAGAGTGCTGGTCTTGAGCAAAAAGAAGCCAGGGACCGTGCTCAGGCCCGAGTTCAAGCCCTATGACTGGCAATTTAAAAAAAAAATCAAAATACAGTGCATAAATATGTAAATATCACAACAAACTACCCTTCTATCATAAATATAAGCTGATTCAGAAATAATATAATAAAAAGAGTGATAATGGAAGTAAACAAAACTAACTAGCAATATTTACTATCCATTAAAGTCAATGTTAGAGTACTTATTCTTTACAAATTCACCCCTGAAGATTTCAAAACCATTTCATTAACTGAAATTAAAAACTAAACAAACAAACAAACAAAACAAAGAAGAATGCTTAGTACTCTAGAAATGCTAAACTGCATGTGTCAGGATTGGAATCAAGGTTGATCTGACTAAATCACCTTTAGGCACTCCACAGAAGATTAAGTGGGAATGTAATGAGAGTTTCTCTCTTCCAAGTTGTCTCCCATTCTCTCCTCCAAATATTCATCAGAATGCAAAAGCTTACATTTTTAACATTGCTTGACAGATAATATTCCCCCTTCTTATTTCTTTTTTTTTTTTTTTTTTTTTTTGCCAGTCCTGGAGCTTGAACTCAGGGCCTGAGAACTGTCCCTGGCTTCTTTTTGCTCAAGGCTAGCACTCTGCCACTTGAGCCACAGTGCCACCTCTGGCCATTTTCTGTATATGTGGTGCTGGAGAATGGAATCCAGGGCTTCATGTATAGGAGACAAGCACTCTTGCCACTAGGCCATATTCCCAGCCCTCTTCTTATTTCTTAATTTGCTTCCTTCTTAGATCATATTGTACATCAGTCACTTATTACTTACTCTGGCCATAGCATCTTGGATTTCCTTATTGGACTCTTACATTTACACACACATACATGGATCTGAAAACCTGATTGTTTAGATACAATTATGCAAAAGTTTTCCTGGACTTTATTCTTCATGAATACCAGATATTCACACTAGTAACAGTTCTGGAGAGCCTACTCGCTTTACTAATAAACAGAGCCACAAAAATAGACATCATTTATCAGATTCCACTATAAAATACTATTTAATATACAATAATGACTCAATTCAAATTCTGCTAACCTATAGCAACAGATAGTTACAATATTGACTTAGACAATCAAGAAAGGCTTCATGGACAAATACATTTGTGCTGGAACTTGATCCACTCAAATAAACAGAAATGAAGGAGTACAGACAGTGTTTCAAACAAAGATGTGAAGGTAAACCTACTGCAAGTAGTCTGAGAAACGATGAGGCTAGTTTTTATTTGTACAGTAATTACTATCAGTAGTCACAACACTCTAGATGGCAGAATTCACCACTGTGAGTCATGATAGAACATTGCTCCACAGTTGCATATGTTCCAAATGCTTGACACATGTCCGGTACATTCCGGTACATTCTTTCATTGGTCAACACTCTGCAATGTCCAACATAGCTTTCAAGCTAACTTGATTAAAATCTAGAAGTATGAACCACGTCTAATACCTGATTTAGGCCACAACTATTTATAATGTTCAACCCCAACATCTATTTCATTTGCAAAAATAATTCAAGGTCCAAAAATACCATACAAAAGAAACTAGAGTATTATAGGAATTTTAAAAGAATGTCTATCACAGTTTATAGAAACAAAGAATGTCCTATTTTTTGTACCTTTCAGACATCTTGAACCACTCAGATTTCAGCCTCCTGTTAATGCTACACAGAAAATTTTTGAAGATGCCAGCCCGCACACACCACCAGAGATATTCCTGCCTCTTAAGAAACGTGCTTATCCTAACTCATCTTCACCAAGCTGCATGAGATCTGATTAGAATCTAGGTCTGTTTAGCCGCAGAATCTCTGCTGCTTTGCTATTCTGAAAGTCAAAAGAGAGATTTCCCAATTAAACCAGGACATGTGCAGCTACGCTTCCAAATGTGTCACATTAGCTTGGATTCAAGTGTAAGTCAGAAAACCTGTAGTCAACCTCCTACTTACATCTGTGAATAAGAACATAAGCTAGTGCAGGGTTGTGCAGGCTAAACAGATGGATGGTCCTGTCAGGAACAGATTGCAGCAGAGCTAGGATGTAGGATGTAATGCCACCCCCCTCCCCTCGCCCCACCAAACTGAGAAACATTTTCACCAGGAGGAAAGGCATCCTTTTCCTTGTAGCTACTCTTTTTTTATTCTCTGCATCTAACTGTTTCTAAGAAAAGGGTAAATCCTTTTGTCTTCCAGAAATTATTTCCTTGGTTAATTTCATTGTATTCTTTATAATTCATTTGGCTGAATTTGGATATTATGTATATTTTCATTAGCAATCATCATTATCTGTGCCTTAATGCTACATGTATGTGTAATTGTTAAACATGCTTCAATGATTAACCAAAAGATATACTATAAGACATATTTTATATTAAGTAGATCAAAGAATGACGATACTATATTTCAACCAGATAATTTTATATGAAATATTAGCATTTTATATATCTGATAAATCTTAGCAGCTTATTCTTTCATAGGAGAACATGTTTAATTTTCTAATAAGTAGATATAAACTTAATAGTAAATTTAAAATTGTATTCATGAAGTATGCATGGGAAAAATGTGCTTGAAACAGTGTACTGCTAAAAATGGAATTTATATGACAGTTCCTCTCAAAATTTTCTTGTTAGAAGTCTACTGTAAGGTGAAGAAAATTTATTTGAAAAGATTACTGTATTTTATAATTCTACCTTTGGTAGTTACTTAATGATTTTATATTAAGAAAAATTGAAATATGAACAAATACCTTATTGTGTTATTGTCATGTGTTAAACGATCTTATCATTAATCTAAGCTATTATTTTGTTGAATAACAGGGTTCTTCTGCTAGGATATTTATCATTTCAAAAGCTTAAAATAATTTGGGATATGTTTAAGTTTATTTTTCTTCCTTTGCACTCGAGGAAGTAAATATTCATATTGGTCCATTTCTGAATCATTACAACTTATGTATAAAGGTTTTACATATATTAATTTAATATATTCCAGATATTAATATATCTCACCTATATTAATTTATTTAATGTCAAGTTTAAGTAGTTATATCATTAAGATAGCAAAATTATTTTCAACATTACCTCTAAATTTTAATTTTGAAGTGAATAAAAGATAATTCAACTGAAAAAAGCCAGTTATTTATGTTATTTGTGCTTTCCTAATTTTCTTTTTGAATACTAGAATAATTTTGAAAATGATGTTAGGAACACCATTCTATTTTGTATATCTATCATTTTGTGTAGTGAGCAACACTAATATGATTATATCAATTTGAAAGTTTCTTTAAAAGTGTGATGTAGGAGCTGGGAACATGGTCTAGTGGTAGAGTGCTTGCCTAGCATGCATGAAGCCCTGGGTTCGATTCCTCAGCACCATATATACAGAAAAAGCTGGAAGTGGTGCTGTGGCTCAAGTGATAGATTGCTAGCCTTGAGGCAAAAGAAGCCAGGGGCAGTGCTTTGGAGACAAGTTCAAGCCCCAGGACTGGGAAAGGAAGAAAGAAAGGAAGGAAGAAAGGAAGAAAGAAAGAAAGAAAGAAAGAAAGAAAGAAAGAAAGAAAGAAAGAAAGAAAGAAAGAAAGAAAGAAAGAAAGAAAGAAAGAAAGAAAGAAAGAAGAGAGAGAAAGAAAGAAAGAAAGAGAGAGAAAGAAAGAAAGAGAGAGAGAGAGAAAGAGAGAGAGAAAGAGAGAAAGAGAAAGAAAGAAAGAGAGAAAGAAAGAGAGAAAGGAAGAAAGAAAGGAAGGAAGAAAGGAAGGAAGGAAGGAAGGAAGGAAGGAAGGAAGGAAGGAAGGAAAAATATTACAGTTGAAGAATTTTCCAAGCAAAGCATCAAAGATGGGCTGCTAAAATATGAGAAGAAAAAGACAAATCAATGAAATAAATATTAAACCAAATAAAATGGGACTTGTGATATTGGACAATGTTAAAACTGTTTGGAGTCAAAGGCTCAAAATGTAAAATATAATGTTCAGAAAGTATCCCATAAAGAAAAGTTTGAGAGAATTGCTGTGTAGCCTGTTTCTAATGCTTCATAAAGAACTAAATAATTCAACTGAGCAGTAATATAAAAGGCTTTTTTTTAACAAAGTGAAAATAAAACTGACTGGGTCTGTTTAATCAAGACATTATATAGAAAATAAGATTCCTGTCTCATCAATTTCAGAAAATAAAAAGAAAGCTAAAAGAGAAAATATTTATCCAAGAAAACTTTATGGGCCAACATCTTGACTAATTGAATGAATGGGTGCAATACAAACAGAAATCCCCAAAATCCTCTTGAGAGGAGCAGGAAGATCAGTAGTACTACTGACAAACTAAGTGTATAATATAATCTAAGTGTATAATACCATCTAGCTAGTCAGCCAGGATTGTCTTAACAAAATACTATAGACAGAAAGATTTAAAGAACATTTATTTCTGACAGTTGTAGGGATAATGAATTTCAAACTCAGAATGGTGGAAAATCTAATGTCTGCTGAGAACATACTTCCTGGATTGTAGGTAGCCACTTTCTGTGTCCATAGAAATATGAGACAATTATAAAACTTTAATTCATAATGGTATCTGTGAGGCACTGAATCAAGAATCTAGCAAGGAACTGGTGATGCTAATGTCATTTAACCAGAAGTTCAAGCCATAAAATCTAGAACTACAGTGAAGCAATGGCAACCAGTAAAAAGCTAATACACACAGAAAAAAACAAACAAACATGAAGGGTCAGGCCTTATTTGAAAAATTATTATAACTATTGTAAAACATAAATAGACTCCAAAGTTTATATGACTCTCCACATAAATTATATTATATGCTGATTAAATCGTTGTTTTTTTGTTTGTTTGTTTTGTTTTGTTTTTGGCCAGTCCTGGGGCTTGGACTCAGGGCCTGAGCACTGTCCCTGGCTTCTTTTTGCTCAAGGCTAGCACTCTGCCACTTGAGCCACAGCGCCACTTCTGGCCGTTTTCTGTATATGTGGTGCTGGGGAATCAAACCCAGGGCCTCATGTGTACGAGGCAAGCACTCTTGCCACTAGGCCATATCCCCAGCCCTGATTAAATCGTTTTTAATTGAGAGTGCTGGGGTTTAATTAAGGATTTCTCATTTATTAGAAAAGCACTTTGCTTTAACCACATTTCTAGCCCTCTTTTGCACTGATAATTTTTTAGATAAGGTATTGTTTCCTGAATAGGCATGTACCTGGGCTATATCATCATCTTATTTTAATATTCCCATGTTACCTAGGATGGCAGTCATGCAACATTTTGCCCAACTATGAATAGAAAAGAAGTAGCATGGTCTTCTCTGTCTGCCACAGCCTCCGATTTTGATCGTTTCCATAGAGCTTCCCCAAAGGCTGTGATGACAGGCATGAGCTACAAGTGTTTAGTTGATTTTTCTTAGTTTTAGAGCCTCAATAATTCTGTTACTCTGAATAGTGATATCACATAGGATTTATCCTAGACATTTATTTATTTATTTGCTTGTTTGTTTGTTTTGCCAGTGCCTTGCTGTGTATCCAAGGCAGGCGTCACTTTTGATACTCCTGAATCCACCTCCAGAGTTCTGAGATTATAGGTGGGCATCATACCTGGCTAGAGCAGAGATTTTACACTATACATTTCAGAGTCAAGTTCTAATTGTGTGACCATTAAACAAAAAATACGTCACTCCCTTTAGAGTGAGATCATTTAGTGAGTGAATATGATAAGTAACATGATCTGTATTTTGGTTTCTTCATCTGTAAAATATCAATAAGACAGATATGCAATACTTTACAATTCTCAATGGGATATTTGTGAGGACTAACTGATGAACTACACATATCAAAACTCAGAGAAAAGCTCAATAAATTTAACTTATGATTGTTGCTACTCATTGTGTCTTTTGTATAACAATATGGGCTTGTTGAACATTGTCAAGTGCCTTATTACCAAAATGAAAGATTGAAATAAAAATGTAGGCCTTTTATACTTGAGAGTAACATGTTAAAGTGTGAAAAGATATTTTAAGACTAAGAACAATTTGCAATGAGCTTTCTTGTTTTGATATTGAATCCTCATCTAGATGAATGTGAGAAATATAAGCTTGCAGTTTTTTCTTCATTGTCAAAGTGAAGTATAGAGGGGTTACAGTTTCATATGTAAGTCAGTGAGTATATTTCTTACTAAGATGACTTGTTATTTGAACAATATTACCAATATTTTCTTGACTATAGTATCTCTTTGGATTATATTTAGGTGAGAATAATTGTTTCAATTTAGTAGAAATAACAACTTTCACCTTTGACATTTTGATAGTATTCTGGGAAAGGAGATGTTATAAGATAACTTAGTAAACCTCGCTTTTCTCAAGTAATTTATGAACAGGGAGACAATGCTTTCTTTCTTTAAAATACCTGTCATACTTTTATAAACCTCTTAGTAAAACTTTGTTTTCCCTTAGAATTTTCCAAACTTCAGCTTTGCAGCCAAATAAATAAAAAGGAAACTAAAAATTTTACTAAATTATATTTATTTCAGAATTCTGAGGGGAAAAAATCATGCGCCCAAGAGTGAGTGTTTGAGGTCAATGAACCTTTAAATAGCCATCACTCATACTAAATAAGAACTTGGTGACATTAGTAAACTGGGAACAGTGGGAAAATAGTTATGGTTTTAAGTTGAAAAGAATGTCACATGCATCCTGTCCTCCCTTTGAAAGTAATTCTTGAAACTGAAAAAGAATAAAACCTACACAGTATCTAGGACCTTATCATCAGATAATATGTCTATAGTATTAAATTTGCTGATGAACATCTCCTTATTGTCCTTGATCTTTCCAAAGTTCCCCTTGGGAAGCCAGTGAGGTCTATATGTGACATAACTGATTCTCATTAAGAAAATGACTCTCCTCTTGTATTTTTTTTTTGCATTTTTGCAAAGCCATAATATTTTTCTGTTATTCTAATTAGTTCTAGTAAGTTGACAAACTAATCTTAGTAAAATGTCTGCTTTTGGATGAAAGCTTGTGTCTATCTCTCAATGCTATGCATGTTGCATAAAACTTGTGTCTTGCACTAATAGTGTGCCAGATGGTACCATCTTGCTGTGGGAGAAACCATGAATCTAGTATTATATTTCAAATTAGAATAGGTTCATCATATTATACATTGTGAAATAGCACAAAAGCGCAAACATTTTATTACAAACCAGTTCACTTGTGTTATTCAACATGAAAATTTCTGAAAAGTCTCAGAAAACCTTTGAATTTGAAGTGAAAGATTTCAAGATCAATATGGAATGTGAAAGAAGTTAAATTTTAGGTCAGGATAAGAAGTCACAAGTCTAACATCACATATATTGGCAGATGGGCTGGGGATATGGCCTAGTGGCAAGAGTGCTTGCCTCATATACATGAGACCCTGGGTTCGATTCCCCAGCACCACATATACAGAAAATGACCAGAAGTGGCGCTGTGGCTCAAGTGGCAGAGTGCTAGCCTTGAGCAAGAAGAAGCCAGGGACAGTGCTCAGGCCCTGAGTCCAAGCCCCAGGACTGGCAAAAAAAAAACATATATTGGCAGATAATATAAGAACAAATGATCTAGAGGCAAGCTATGAAAAATGGAACAAGTATAAGTAGATGGAAAGTCCTTACAAGGATATTGTGGACTCAGGGTGGCAGGAAATAAGCCAACAAAGGAAGCCACACCTTTTAAATCATAATGATGACAGAAATCACTGAAATGCAAACAGATTTCTCTGCTCAATTTCAGTAAAAGTAAGTCTCAGATACAGCTATTTTGACCTCTTCCTGTCTGTTGACTCATCGGCTTTATGAACACATTTCTTGTTGGCTTGCTCCCAGTCTTACACAACCTCTATAATTTTTGTCTACATCCCTTATTTATTTCAGTCCTACAAACTTGATGCCTTAAAACAGAAAAAAAAAATCCTGGGGCTGAGGATATGGCCTAGTGGCAAGAGTGCTTGCCTCGTAGATATGAAGCCCTGGGTTCGATTCCTCAGCACCACATATATAGAAAAAAAAGCCGGAAGGGACTCTGTGGCTCAAGTGGTAGAGTGCTAGCCTTGAACAAAAAGAAGCCAGGGACAGTGCTCAGGTCCTGAGTTCAAGCCCCAGGACTGGCAACAACAACAACAAAAAATCCTGGCATAGCTCTGGGGGCTAGAAGGGTGAACTCAGAGGGTCAGAAGAGTGAGAGGCCCCTCTTCTCCTCCTCTGAGAGAGGACTCTTGCTTTGCTTCTAACACTTCCAGAATTGCCAGTTATTCTGAAACGTGTGGTTGCTTCATGTGGGAAACTTGAGAGAGGATCATATGGATAGAGTCATGATTTGAGTGGCAGACTGTTTACTTAGGCAATTTCAATCCTCAGTACCACAATAAGAAAGATAGGAAGAGAAAGAAAGAGATGGAAAGGAAAGAAGGAAGGAAGGGAGGGAGGGAGGGAGAGAAATAAGGAAGGAAGGAAGGAAGGAAGGAAGGAAGGAAGGAAGGAAGGAAGGAAGGAAGGAAGGAAGGGACAGACACAGACAGACAGACAGAGGGAGGGAGGAAGGGAGGGAGGGAGGGAAAAAGAAAAGAACAAAGAAAAAGAGAACTTTAAAAAAAGAGCTAATAAGCAGAATATACAAGCATTTCAAAAAAAAACTATGCTAAATCACCTAATAGTCAATAATACAAAATACAAACAATGAATAGATAAGGGAAGTAAATAGACAGAAATGGTAAGACAATGGACAAAGGGTGAACCAATGCACAGTGATACTCACAAGACACTGCTGGAAATGAACTTCACAACTTCTTCAGCAGGGGGTGGGGAGTCAGGGGAAAGTGGGAGAAAACAAGGGAGGGAGTAATAGTGTTGAACAAGAATTATACTCATTTCCTTACTTATGTAATTGTAACTCCTCTGTATATCACCTTTACAATAAAAAGTAAAAATAAACATTCCTGGTCATAAAGGAATTGCAAATAAAAACAACATTGAGATTCCATCTCATTCAAGTTAAAGAAGAACTCTAATTATATCAAATTCTGGAATGGATAGAGGTGAGGAGGAATCCTAATTCACTGTTGGGGGAAGTGTAAATTAGTGGAGTCACTAAATTGAGCTATAGGGAGATCTCACAAAAAGGTAATCACTACCTATGGCCCAGCAATACCACACTTGGGTATTTAATTGAAAGATCATAAGTCAGATTATAATAAGGCACCTGCATATCCATGTCCACTTCAGCATTATCCAAGTGTGGAAACAGGAAACAACCTAGATGCTCTCCAACCAGCCGAAGGATTAAGAAAATGTGACACACACACACACACACACACACACACACACACACACACACACACAGGAATTTCATTCATCCATCTGGAACTATAATATCATTTATAGGGAAACAAATGGTTTGGGAGAGAATCACTTTGAATGAAGTAAGCTAGGCTCAGAGAAAAAAAGGGTATATATTTTATTTACTAATATGTGTAAGGTATATCTAAAATGTAAACATATTTGCAAACACATACAGGACTGTATACATATATACAATGAATAAAGGAGTGAAATTCTCTGGTGTCATCCCTTTGAACGAGTTAACAGTCAAGACAATGAATACCAGGAAGCTGAAACATATCAGGGGGTAGGATTAACAAAAGGGAGGCAGATAGATGAAAAGAGAAATGGTAGGTAAATACAGTAAAAACGTAATCAATGTATATATGCTAACACTAAACTAGGAAGCTTGAGAGGGATGAGGATGGGGGAGAGGAGGGAAGACAATGTTGAAAGGAGTGACACTGATCTAGATACATTGTACATATAAATGGACAGGTTTAATTGAAACCTCTTTCCACAAGTATTGAAAAATTTAAATTGCAATCACATGGTTGTTATGTTTTAAGAGACATACCAAAAATATACCCCAAGTCTTTTATCTAATCCTACCACGTGTGGTGGTTTGATAGCTACCACATGTCCTCTAAAATGTTACAAGAAACATTTTCATAAATCCAGAGAAATCATGAATTGGCCTAGGCATCCTTGCTTTCACTTCGTGTTTAGAATGTTCCAACTCACTAGACCTTTAACCTTGGACTAATGGAGGAAAGAAAATATTTAGAGAATACTTAAATTTACAGAAATAGTTAAAGTGATCAGGTTCATTGATCTCTGTGTGTGTGTGTGTGTGAAAGAGAGAGAGAGAGACTGGGCTCCTGTAGGAAAAATAAATACAATATAAATTTAAAAATTAAAATGTGTCACAAATTTGAAATTCTGCAATTTCAAGTAACAATATTTTTACTGTAATTAGTCTTCTCATCTTCATATTGTCACTGCATTGCAAATGTTCTTTCTCATTTTCAAGAGCTCTATCATCTACCCTTCCTCAATTCTTGCTCTTATGATATTATTTTCCTGAGCAGGAGATTCCTCAACTAACCTTGGTAAAGCAATCGGTTAAGGCTTGATTCCCACTACCATTTTCTCATTCAAAGTAAGAGTTAAGATAGTTGAGTATTTCTCTGGTATGCATGTGGAATTAGAAACCATTCTTCTTTCCCTTCTTTTTGGTTTATCAGATTATGAAAGCTGATTTTAATAAAATTGAGAGTGAAACTGCTGGATACCATTATTGATGATTCTTTGGTTATAGTTCAATGTATTTGATTTGTTCTAGGCCAGATTTTGAGAAGTGAGTCAATTTCAAAATGTCAAAAAATGTTTTTGGACAATTTTTGTTCCTCTCAGATATTATTGATTAAAATTCCCAGAACAAACGATGTCTCAAATGACTAAACAAGCTTGCTGGTGATGTAGTAAAGTCTTTTATGTTATTGCTGCCTTGATGTCAACAAATAGAGACTTTGTGATATTGCTGTTAGCTACCATTTCCTTATTTTTAAAATATTTGTTATTTTCTTTAAGTAGTTGTACAAAGGAGTTGCATTCAACAAAATAGTTTGCAAATATAATGCTTCTTAATCAATATCACCTCTCTCAAAATTCTCATATCCTTTTTTTCTTGATAATAAAAGTGAGACACAGGCATCTAAGTAATTTTCCTCAAGTTCACACAACTAGTACAGGTGGACTTTACCAAGTATCACAGCAAATCTTGTAGTCTGTCCACTAGAAGAAATGATGATATCCTGTTAGTCAAAGTATAATTGGAATCTGCAGCTTACAATTTGATAAAACTTCTATAATGAAATTAAACTTTATTTTTTAAATAGAAGACATAGTTCAAGGAATTAGTATAATATAGCAGTATAAATTTTATAAAACAGCATAATTTTATAAAATTCTGTGATATATCTCTAAGTGGTTCAATATTAAAAGAATTATTGTATTTCTCTATCATAGTGAAATAAATCCATCTAAATTAGCTAGTATAAAGCATCTACATAAATAGGTGGGACTATTAGTGAGGGATCTAAATTTAAGTTTGAAAATGATTAATGATCTTCGTAGAATAGAAAACATCGTATAGATATTAATACAGTCTTAACCAAATTTCTCTAGAAATTGGAAGAATTGTCATTGTCTAAGCAATGGTAAGACAAGTATTTAAATATGACTAGGGTAATCACTCAGGGGCCACTGATTAGGGTACTAGGAAAGGCCACAATAGCCTTAAGGCTGGAAGTGTGTGTTTCAGCACTTTATATAAAGAATTAGTCACAATGCTAGGTCAGAGGATAGCAGTAGACTGGTGTTCTGCATCTCAGAAAGAAAAATTCAAAGTATCTAAATAAATAAAGGAATATATTTTGAAGGATCAAGTATCTGAGCAACTATCTGAACAAATTAGATAAGATCTGATAAGATCTTATATATCTTAAGATAAGATATATAGTGTGTGTAAGCAAAAAGAAAAATTTTAACAATACCATCAAAATCTCTGGAAGTTTCTAGTAGAATTCTTTTATTAGTTGCATTCCTTTCACTAATCCTGACATTAATCCAAACCAGAACGAAACTAAAATGAAAAACAAAACTATTGCATTATATATGATTAATCTTTGTCTTGACGCTAATGGAATTCTACCTTACTACCCTCCCCCTCCTCCTCTCCCTTCTCCTCCTTCTCCTCCTCCTCCACCACACCACCACCACCACAACCACCACTACATCCTTCTTCTTTGGGTAAGGACACTGAATGTGGTTGAGGTGCTCCATTATAAGATGGAGTGTCCTTTAACATTTACCAAGCACATTTCCTTCCATTCAGTTTCCTTGGTTGCATGTGATTATGGAGCCACCTATCAACTGGGCCAATGACTGTTCTAAGTACAGCTCATTACCTATGTAATAGCAACTAGAAGCCTATAAATCCTCCCTATGAGGCTGTAGGTCTTCAAGTTTCCTTAGTGAAGCGATTATACATATAGAATTAAATAAGAAAATTAATCCTTGTTTTTCCCAGTTTTTCCAAATTGAATGCATTTTATTTGTTCCACACTGATTGCTGCCTACTTGCTTCTCAGTAAACTCGTTACTCTTTGACAAGTAGCTGAAAATTCTGGTTGCTGCTACACTGTTCATGCACAGAATATATATACAAAATACTGCACAACCATTTATCCAGCATTTTCATATAGTCATTCCTGTAATTATGATGGTGTATAGACTTTTTAGGCTAAGACAGTATTAGAGCAGAGATGACCAATTTCATTTAATAAAATTTTAGTGGGCACCTACTGTCCATTAGGCATTCTGCCAAACTTAGTCCATCTTACTACCTCACAAGCTAGAAAGTGAGCCAGCAAATAAAATTTAATATGACTAATTCTACATCAGAATTATGTGAATATCAAATATAAAAAATAACCTTCTATTGCAATATGTGTGCTGGAAATGTATTACAATGAAAACAGGATTTGTGCTTAGTGCTGAACATGATTTGATCTTCTCCAGAGAAGTGACTGAGTGAATTCTAGCCAGAAGAAACAACTAGTGAAAAGACAGACATAAAATATGACAATGTGGCCAAAGGAATGAGATGTATAATATGATCAAAGTCCATATTACATTTGATTACTCACTGAGACTATGTTATATCAAAGTCAGATTACATTCATATATACAAGGGGAAGCAGTTATAGTTACAAATAGATAAATAAGATGATTGATTTGGCATTTTCATACAAAAAGTAAGTGATTAAACAAAATGCAAAAAAAGAATAAAAATAAAGAAAAGAATTGTAGCCTATTCATATAATTTTAGATACTGGGAAGATAAGATATAGAGGATTTTTTCATAGCCAGCCAGGGTAGAAGGGTCCATCTGCAAGACTCCAGCAAAAAAAAAGAAAAAATAGCCATCAGAGAGCCTAACAGAGGGTGTGATTTAAGCACCAGCCAAACAAGTAAGCCAAGCAAGCATGAGGCTCTGAGTTCAAACTCCAGTACCGGCAAAATAAAACTTTCAGTTTAGATGAAGCAAATAGAGGGAACTAAAATGAGAGAGGATGACACTGTCATTGTCTTGAATATTATGATAATCAAAATAGATGAAGAAATTTACATTGATCCTAACATTTGGTGTTTGATATACAGCGAACCAAGACCTAATTAAGAAAAGTGTTTTGAGAAACAAGTGTGTGAGAATGTGCTTATTCAATGTGGTAAAGTTCTCATTTTTTTTTCATTGTGAAACATACAAGCAGACTTATCCAGTAGGATATTCAAAATAATTATGACACTTTTCATCTTTTTTCTTCCAAGTTTTATTGTGAAGCCTGCCTGATAAGAACTGGATGAACTTCAATTAGCCAATATAGGAAAAGAACAGATGAGTATCTAAAAAGAGGAAGTCTAACACCAGATATTTTTCTTTTATTCATAAATCTTCTCTGCATTCAATGTCTTTTCTGCTTGCATCTCTTGGACTATGCTAAACACTTACATTTTATCACATAATATGATCACTCAATTCCTCTTGTTTAACATGAGCCACAGCCTTGTTCCACATACACTGGGTCAGCAAATAAAATGAACTCTTTATAATAAACAGACTCTCATTGCATACCCATCTCACAAATATTTGTACCATGAAACAATTTAAAATCAACCAAAGTTTATGGCAATTTGAAGTTCACTTAGGGCACAAAGCAGTCCTTCAACCACAATGAAAAGTCAGTATGTCAAATAAGAAGTTTTAAGTAGAAAGACATCATTTCAGCAGCAAATAAGATGAAGAACGGAATCAAATAAGTGAACTGAGTAATAATCCAATTATGATTCAATTACTGATTATTCTTTGAAAGAAAATAAAGCAAAATGTATACTCACTATGAGAAGACAATAAAGAGTTAATATTTTTTGGTGAGGAACCATGGTAAGGATGACTTACGCATGTATGTAAAATATCCTGTGTATATGAAATAAAAGCATTCTTATTTATTTACAAATAGATTTCTTATTCTTTATTAGAAACAGGTTTCTCTTAAAATTAAACTACTTAGAAATTGAGAGGACATGAAGCCAACAAAAATTTTCCAATATATTGACAAATACTCTTTAAGATATTGTTTATATGTAATTTAAGTCTGTGGGTGTCCTTTATAGCTTTAGGGGTGGTAATAAGAATTATGTACAGGCCTGGGAATGTGGCCTACTGGTAGAATGCTTGCCTAGCATGCATGAAGCCCTGGGTTCGATTCCTCAGCACCACATATACAAAAAAAGCCAGAAGTAGTGCTGTGGCTCAAGTGGTAAAATGCTATCCTTGAACAAAAAGAAACCAGAGACAATGCTCAGGCCCTAAGTTCGAGCCCCAGTACTGGAAAAAAAAATAAAAAGGATTATGAACAGTATAGCAACTGTACAACTAAGTGTATTAGATGTTAACAATTTTAACAATTAACAATAAATTATATAAAATATTTTAGAATAATTAGCTGTTGTTATCACTACTGTCATTTGCCCTCATTAACTTAATAATAAACTCTAAATCAATATCGCATAACAAAAAAGAATAATAATAATTTTAATAAAAATTTTGTTGATAATTTTCATGTGCACCTTCATGGCTGCAGTTTTAGAAATGAAAATGCAGTCTTTATATCTCAACAAAGAAAAATAGACTATGTTCTGATAGGAAGAATTAGTTTATTTCTTACAAAAGATGCTCAACGCTCACATTAAGCAGTGTAGATATAGTATTTTTCCAGAAATTCTGTTGGCATGTGATGTGATTTACTGGTCTAAACTTTATTTTTACTTCCACATACTTATGCTAACACTGCTTGTCACCTAATGCACCCAGTCCTGGAAAGTGATTTAAATAGAAATAGAAAGTGATTTAAATGTGCATTCTGGAGAATGCACATGTCTTGCAATTGCTCTATCAACTTCCTGCTTTGTTCCAATTATCTGTCTACTTCTGTGCCAGGATCACAATGTTTCATCACTTTTATTTTATATTAATTTTGATATCTGGAAGAACATGTTGATAGATTAGTTATTTTCATTGGCATTTTATTTCATTTTAAGCCACTTTACTAATTAAAATGTAGTTTTATTTTATTGCATTGAATTTAGGTAATAGCTGACATCTGAGAAATTTTCTTGTGTGTGTTTGTGTTTGTGTGTGTGTGAGTGTGTGTATGTGTGTATGTCTGTCTGTCTGTCTGTCTGTGTGTCCATCCTGGAGCTTAAACTCAAGGTCTAGGTGATGTCCTTGAGCTTCTTTGGCTCAAGGCTAGCACTCTACCACTTGAGCCACAGTACCACTTCTGACTATTCCTGAATAGTATATTGGAAAGAAGAGCCTCACAGACTTTCCTGCCTGGGCTGATTTCAAACCATGATCCTATCTCAATTACAGGTGTGAGCCACCAGCGCCCAACATCATAGAATGTTTTAAATCTTTTCTTTGAGTTAGAAAAATACACAAACCTTCACATATACTATTCAGTTCACTTTTAAATACTTTGTATGTGCATCAATCATCTTTTAAAAAGATGCCATATGCATTCTTCTTTGTCCACCATATTTTCTAAATTTGTAGTTACTAGTAGGAGCTTTCAGTACTTTGAATGGCTCACTTACCTAATATTTAAGAGTCCTGTCATATTAAGGGATGCTCCAGTGCTGAAAATATGAGATATGAATAATTATCTGTGTAGGTGTGGATACGCCAGTCCTGGGATTTCAACTCGGCCTAGATACTGTCCTGTAGCTGTTTTGTTACCACTTGAGCTACAGATCCACTTCCACTTATTATTTTTTCTTTTTTGAGTAGTTAATTCATGATAATAATCTTATGGGACTTTCTTGCCCAGGCTGGCTTTGAATTGTGATAATCAGATGTCAGACTCCTGGGAAGTGAGGATTTCAGGTAATAGCCAGTGGATTCAAATATCAATGACTTTTTATTATGTTTCATGATGTATGTTAAAATGAAAAATCATTTCAAAATCAGGATGAGCATGCAAGCAAGACCTAAGTGTCCTTACAGTTATTCCAGACTCTATTGTAAACACTGTGTGTCACTGGCAATTAAAATGCTAACATTATCCAAAAATAAATGTCTTCTAGCATGAAAAATAAGTGAGTGTTCCACTTTGCATCTTTCAGTTTAGGAGAAAATTTGTGTTTATGAGATTTCTTCTTAGGATCCAGTAAGGTGACCTTGATTTCAATCTTTGCATTTAGTATTGTGGTAAAAAATACTTAATGTAGTTTTAAAAAGACATAATTGTGTCTATGAACCTAACTGCTGTGTATATCGATGGGTATGCTTCTTCTGATTATGTAAACTGTTATAGCCTACATTCCAAAGAAGAGTCTGTGAGATATAACCTTTTTCTCAAATTTCTGTGAAAATCTAATCCACTGTAGTATTACAGATATCTGATTGGGGAGAACAATGGAAGGGGTGCTAATGATCAAGAAGAATTGTACTCAAGAAGAATTTGTAAAACTTCTGAAAATAAAAATTAAACTATATGTATCTGTATATATATATATACACATATATCCAACCATTTATATTTTGAAATATAATGTATAAAAGTTATTTATATGCAATTTATTTACATAAGTAGGTATAACATAACATATAATTTATAATATATGTATTATATTATATAAATCCAATATTTCACATACATATGATATAAATATATCAGAAACATAGATTTTATGGTGGTTGTATTTTTATTTGGGAAAGAATTTTCACTTTGATTCCTAAAATAAGTACTAGTTTACATTTCAATCACCAGAGAAAAAGGTTCCCTTTCTTCTAAATCTTGACCAGACCTGTTATATTATCCTATGATGGTTGAGGTTAAACACATTTTCATATACAATATTTATCACTTCCATGGCTTCTTATGAGAAATTGATCTTCAAGTCTTTTGCTCACATTTAAATTATTTGATTTCTGTTCATTTTTTTCTTTTTTTAATTTAATTTTTATTGTCAAGGTGATATACAGAGCGGTGCAAGTTACAGACGTAAGGTAGTGAGTACATTTCTTGTCAAACTTCTTACCTCCTCCCTCATTTTTCTCCCATATGCATTCCTCCCAAATTCCCATCCCTGAGGTGTAGAGTTTATTTCCAACATATTGTCTTGTAAGTATTGTTGTTGTATTGGTTCTCCTTTTTTTAATTTTATTTTTTTATTTATTGTCAAAATGATGTACAGAGAGGTTACAGTTTCATACATTAAGCACTGGATACGTTTCTTGTACTGCTTGTTACTTACTCCCTTTTATCCATTGTCTCACCATTTTGATGTTCTCCTTCCCTTCCCTAATTCAGATAAACATATATACAATACACAGGGTACCAACATCAAATCCAGTGATAATGGGCTAAATCATAGAGAAGATAAACAAAATCAAAAAAATAATTTCACATAGTATATTAAAAGTAACTACAATGATAAACCATTTTTCACATCTTGGAGTTCATTTTGCTTAGCATTTTCTTATGTGTTCATATGTATATAGCTATTGAAGTATTGCGATCATCTGCTAGGATATGACATACACTAATTATTACCAGTGAGGGAAACCATAGAGTCTGTTTCTTTAGGTCTGGCTCACGTCACTTAATATGATTCACTTAATATGATGATTTCACTTAATATGATTTTTTCCAACTCTTTCCTTACAAATGGGGCAATGTTCTTTCTGATAGAAGCAAAGAACTCCATTGTGTACATATACCACAATTTCTTGATCCATTCATCTACTGAGGAGCATCTGGGTTGGTTTCATATTTTTTAACTATTCAGTTTGTTCTCTTAAATAGCTTAAAAATTGAGTCACATTCATGATATATTTCAGTTATTAATCTCTCATGAGATATTTGCTATATAAATATATTCTCCCACACAATAGGTTGGCCCTTCAATTATTGTGTAGCTTGGTATACAGAATCTTTTTCTCTTGATCCAAATTTATTTGTCTATTTTCTTCCTATCTGAGTTTTGGGTACTGAAATAAATCATTCTTCGGACTTATGCCATGTATTCTTTTACATATATTACTTTCCGGTGCTTTCAGTTCTTGATCTTACATTTCAGTGTTTGTTTTTATATGTATTCCATTATATTCTTTTGTATGTGGATATCCAATTTTCTCCATTTTCTCAGCATCATTTTTTTTTCTTTTTTTTTTTTTTTTTTTTTTGGCCAGTCCTGGGACTTGGACTCAGGGCCTGAGCACAGTCCCTGGCTTCATTTTGCTCAAGGCTAGCACTCTGCCACTTGAGTCACAGCGCCACTTCTGGCCATTTTCTATATATGTGGTGCTGGGGAATTGAACCCAGGGCCTCATGTATACGAGGCAAGCACTCTTGCCACTAGGCCATATCCCCAGCCCCAACAACATCATTTCTTAAAAAGTCTATCATTTCTTAACATCGTTAAAGATTATTTGAGCATACATTGCAGGTTCATGTAGTGCCCTTTCTTCAGTTTTACTGGTGTTTTATTTTTTATGTCTGTTTTTACGCTGGTTTCATTTTTTTTTTTCTTTTTTTTGTGGTTTGAGGCATGTTCATTAATTCGGTCCCAAATTCAGAGAACAGTCGGGAAAGATGTCATAATTCTGTAACCAAAACATTTTTAAAAAGAAGTGTCTATGCTCTTTTTAGCTTTCCCATTTATCACAAGCCCAGACATGCAAAATACCTTGTTTCCTTGAGAACAAACGACAAGGGCTGATTTATATCTGTCTCTTTAATTTTTTGTGTGCCACCTACCACACTTTGTCCCCTTCTGGTCATGGCCTTACCGGCAGGCTGGGCTAAAAGTTCAGGGGCTGTACTTTGAGAGGCCCTGCATTGACCCAACTCCAACTCTTCCTGGGTGGCCAGGAGGAGCCAAAGCTACGAGGGGGCCTCAGCCCCTTCAGAACCATACTCAGGAACCTGGGAATCTGGAACTTTCCAGCCCAGAAGGCCCTGAGACCCCCTTCAAACGCTGAGGGGCCTCCTCTCTGTCCCTCTCCGCAATGTGGCTGTCTGTGGGTGTTGGGTGTGGTAGGACATGGGAGTGGTGGAAAAGGGGATCCACACAGGAGCCCTGGAGCCCTGGGCAGTACCAGCTGGAGTGGAAGGGCCAGAATTCTAAGAACCCAAGAACTCCATCTTGGGCTCCCGGGGTTGCCATGGAGAGGAGAGAGGATGATGGGATTCTGAGTTCGGGGGGGTTAATGTTAACATGGCTGGTGTGTGGCCCCATTCACACAACCTCACCCAGTCTCTTGCTTTTCTTCTAGTCCCAGGACCCCTGTGGTCCTTGTGGCAAGCCTCATGTTTCCACAGGGTGCCTCATCCCAAGGACCAAGAGCCTCATAGTCTCTGGGGGTCTAAGGGTCAGTCCTTGCTCTCGGCCTCATCTCTGCCTTCTACCATGGCTCAGATTCTCCTTGGTCAGGCTACTGTCACCCTAACCCCCTCAATTGCCCAGGCCGGTGACTTACTGGCCTGAGACTCCTCTTACTCCATAGTCCACTATAGAGGCCATACTTCTATCTCCTCTCACTTCCTTGCAACCTCAATCCTGTGCCCAGACTCTTCCTTCTGTGGCTCTCTGGACTTCCTGTGCCGTCCCACGCACCAGCTACAGAGCCCAGTGCTGCAACAGAGCACAGAGAGAGGAGGAAACCGCTGACCCAGGCACTGCCCTATAATCTATCCAGTTTCGTACTATTTTTATCACTACAACTTTAAATATACTTTCACATCAGGAGATCCAATGTTTAACACCGTTTTATTTTCATCCTCAACATTGATTTGACTATTCAGGCTTTGGAATTGCTATGTGAATTTTATGATTTTTTTTTCCCCCCTCAGCCCATGAAAAATTCCTTTGTGAATGATATTAATTCTGGTACTTTATGCAATATGGACGTTTAAACACTCTGTTACTCCATTTTCTATGTCACTGTTTTGTCATTCCATATATGCTTTAACACTTGTCTACAACTATTTTCACTAATTTTGTATATAATTGTGATTTATAAGCCATCATTACAGTATCACATTTTTCTAAATTTGACTCTATTCTGACCTTTTTCCTCTAGTTTCTACGTGAGTCTCACTGTGATAGTTCCATCTATGTATATAATGTTTTTTGATAAAATTTCTTCCTTCTCCCTTTTTAAGACACTTTTGAGCATGGTTCATTATCCTATTTTCATACATATATATGAAATACTTGGATTATATTCATTACTTCACTCTCATATTTGGTCATATATAATGAGTTTATATTCGAATATATATTCATATAATTATAGTCCTTTCATTGTTACTTGAAAAAAGTCTTATAGTAATGTTTATAAGAAAAACCTAGTGGTACCAAATTCCCACAGCTTTTATTTAACTGGAAAGTCTTATCCTTGTTGTTTATTTATTTTAAAGCCAGTTTTACTAAATACTATTCTTGATTAGCAGGTTGCTGTATATTTTTGTTTGTTTGATTAATAATACCACTGCTGCTAACCTGCCAGGTTTTTGCTATGTAATCTAATGATAACTTTATGGGATTTTTTAAAAAGTCTATGATGAATCAATTTTCTCTGGTTTTCAAAATTCTCTTTGCTTTTCACTTTTGGGAATTTGATAAAACTATGCATCAGTGGAACATTCTTTGATTTTTATGTTTTTGTTAGTTCTTTGAAGTTCATGTCTCTCTCTAAATATCAGAGTAGGTCTATCATTGTTTCTTATATAGGTTCTACTTCTTTCTTTTGTTCTGTTCCTTTTGGATTACCATATCCATATGTTTTGCTTGGTAGTTTCATATACTTCATGTAGCCCTTCACTTTTTATCATTTGTTATTTTCTTCATATTTTTTGGTGATTGCAAATGACTTGTCTTTAAGCTAGATTTCTTCTGTTTGATTGAGTCTGATTTTGTTTTCCACTACAGAATTTCTGCGTACTTCTTTATTATGCTTTCTTGTTTAGCCTATCATCTTGTTAATATATTTTTCCCCTGGTTTTGTTTTGTTTTTATCTGTGTTTTGTTGTAGCTCAGTGTAATACTAAATGACAATTACTGTTCTGAAAAGTACAGCACATGTCTGTAATCTTAGCATTCATGAGGCTGAGGCAGAAAAATGGCAAGTTTGAGGCCAAAACTAGTTATATAGAGATTTCAAGTGCAGTAGAGAGTACACAGTGAAACTTGTTTCAAAAAAACTTTTATTTTTATTATTATTATTTACTGGGGAGTTCAAGTATTCTCTCTCTCTCTCTCTCTCTCTCTCTCTCTCTCTCTCTCTCTCTCTCTCTCTCTCTCTCTCTCTCTCTCTCTCTCTCTCTCTCTCTCTCTTATTTGGTGCCAATCCTAGGGCTTGAACTCAGCCTGAGTGCTGTTTTTGAGCTATTTTGCTCTATCACTTGAATCAGAGCTCCACTTCCATCTTTGTTCATGCTTAATTAGAGATAAGAGTCCATTAGACTTTCCTTTCCTACCTGGCTTCAAAGCACAATCCTCAGAGTAACTAGGATTTCATGCATTCACTTCTTTAATTACTGATGTTGATTTGCTTATTTGATGATATATTTCCCTCATTATTTACGATTCTTGTTCTTTTATTTTAGTGTGTGTGCATTTGAACTCATAGAAACAGCTACCAGTATTTGCAAACTGGCTTCAGTAGAGAAAATCTTTTATCCTTTTATCCTTTCTAAAGATTTTTGGTTGTATAAGTAACAGTGCAAATAGACTTGGTACTGGTGTTCATGAAGAAGTTAGCCTGGTTAACAGGGTCAGTGAACAGAAGCTTAGGCTGCTACCTGGGTGCCATAGAGTCAGGCTATAAGACTTAACATGAAATCTGGATTTCAATGAGTCAGCTTGGCTCAAAGGCTGGGCCTAGATCATGGACCATGGTATCCAACCTAGGCTTAATTCTCCCTGGCCCTAGCATGTTGGCTATGGATTTGACCTGAATATATACAGAATGGTTAAATACAGATTAGATTTGTGCCAGAAAGGCTGGAATGTAGGGTTACAGGATGTGGCCTGGCACTCAAAGCCTGGAACATTATTTCACAGGGTTGTCCTAGAGCCTGGGACATAGACATCCTGAACTGGACTGGAACTTTTTGTAGCATAGTGGATACCAGGGTTCACTAGGAAGGGGCTTGATTTATAGCACAGCTGCATGCTCACTTCATCTTCCTTTACCAACATATGGATCTTACCCTCTCCACACGACTGCACAAGACTAGTAAAGAGTGATATGAATGATGTTAAACTATCCTTCCTACCCTCATCAATGTGTTATTCTCACTTTAAAAAAAAAATTCCAACTATGTGTCCTGATCACGTACCAGGATACTTTTTTTTTCAATATAGGTTATCCACTTTGGAATCATTAAAGATTCTCCTATTTTTCACAATTATTAAAAAATGAAATGATGTACAATTTTGACAACAATAAGAAAACTGAAAGAACAAGAAACTCTTTCATAGGATCTTATTGACTATCTCAGGGGCATGGGAACCATAAGAAATGCTAAATGTATCTAGTCTCATCCAAAACTCTACTTTAAATCATTAACTTGTTTAACACTGAATCACATGTGGAGATTGACTTCATGTGACAAAGACACTGATGAAAAGAGACTTGTCAGATTTATTGACATATCCTAAATGTCAGATTTCTCATTATTTTCCAAGGAAAGTTATTCATATGGTAACCTTTCTTTAGCAGTTGTTTTTAATCCATCACCTCTTAATTATAGTATTCTTCATTTGTCTTTTTCTCGAGAAATACTGTGATCAACTTCACCAATTCCATCGTGGGCATGTACATGTTCTGTCATCAGTAAAGACATTAGCTCACTCTTTAGGCTTCTCTACCCTTTCAGTAACTCAAGAACTAGAGAATGAGGGACTCAAATATCTTGTGAGTACATCGTGAATGACAGACAAATACAGACACCTTTTCGTGTAACATTAAGTTCCTTCTGAAGATTTGTCCTGAGAAACTAAACAAATGTCTTTGATTTATCATGCTTTCAGATTGTCCTTTGCCATGAATAAAGAAACCTGGGCCATTGTCACACCATCACCTCTCACCAACATTATTGGTGTCTTGTCCTTTTCTGTATCTCTGGGATTTATTTTGTTTCAAGAAATTCATTATTATTCTTTCATTCTTCTCTACCTTAATAGATATCTCAGAAATAAGGAGGAAGATGACCTATCTCTTACATCACAGATTCAAACATCTTTCCCTGGGACCATAAAAAGAAGTGAATGAAACTGTAGGCACTAAAATATAAGCAAATAAAAGGAGCAGACAACAAAAATTCATGAATATACACATGTATAACACACAGGCACATACAAACTTATGTTGTTTTTCTCTTCTCCTGAGACAATTTTAATTTTCAATATATGCTTACATAATTTAAAAAACTACATGGCGTTCCAAAACTAAACAATTGAGTCTTTTTCAATTTGACAGTCATTTGTATACTTAAAAGGTCTTCTATGCTCCAGGCAAAAGAAATTGCCTGCTTCATGGTGTTTCTAATTAATATCTCTGCAAACATGAGAATAATGACATGCATGTCTCTAAACAGTACATATATGGGTATGTGTGTTATGTGTAATATACATACATATATACACACATATGAAATATGTCACTCTATGGAGTGAGTTAATAAAAAAGCAGTTCATTATATTTTATCACAATTTCAGATATTCCTTTTGCTCTTCAAAATTGACAAATAACAATGTGTCCAATTGATGAAATTGTAGTTCACTTTATCTGATTCCTATATTTGTCTTACTCTTGAATCAACAAATCAGTTATTTATACATTATACCAGAGAGAATAATAGAACCGCTCTTTAAACATAAAGACATAAAAGATAGCATTTTCCCTGCATTTGATTTTGGTACTCTGGGTATTGGATATATATTTATCTAAATTAGGGAAGGGAAAGAGAACAACAAAATGGTGAGAAAATGGCAAAGGCTGAACCAATGCAACAGTGATACTCATGACAATATGTTGGAAATGAACTTTACAACTTACAACTGGAGGGAAAAGGAAAAGTGGGAGAAAAATTAGGGAGGGGGTAACAAGTTTGACAAGAAATGTAATCACACTGGGAATATGGCCTAGTGACAAGAGTGCTTGCCTCCCATACATGAAGCCCTGGGTTTGATTCCTCAGCACCACATATATAGAAAAGGCCAGAAATGGCACTGTGGCTCAAGTGGCAGAGAACTAGCCTTGAGCAAAAAGAAGCCAGGGACAGCACTCAGGCCCTGAGTTCAATCTCCAGGACTGGCAAAAAAAAAAAAGAAAAAGAAATGTACTCATGACCTTACATATGTAACTATAACCCCTCTGTACATCACCTGACAAATTTAAAATTTTTTAAAGATATTAATTCCTTTATATTTGAGATATTTCATGCTTGCTAAAAGCAAATATAAAATAGCCTTTTGTACGTAGGTAATAAAATTTGCTTCGACGTGAAGGATAATGCTTTATATTTGTTACATTAAATGTTTTGTATGTAGTCATTGAAAATTATAAGCAACTAGAGAAAGGTGAAACTAGCCGCAATAATATTAACAATTTGATGTTAAGAAATCTAAGCTCACTAATAGTAAACAGAAAGTGACTGTTTTCAGTTATGGGAATTCTGAAGTGGCACTGAAGTAGAAAACATTTTTAGATGTACATTTCTATGTCTATATTAATCATGTAGGCCAAAATCCATACAAGTACCTTCTATAAAAAATTTCCTTAGTAATTTGTATAATTAGCATTAAGAGAACTTAGGGATTCTTATTACAATAATATACTATATTAACTTGTATTTTGAAATACATAATTTCAAGTTTAAAGAGCTTGCACACCTAGATTTTTTAAAGAGAGAAAGGTAACTAAGTGGCAGAAAGAAATCTTTGAATGTAATTATTTTCTATCACACATACAACAATGATATCCTTTTTGTATTTCTTAATTAACAAAAGAGTGACATCTAATTCAAAATAACTCTTTGTTATATATTATAGAAAAGAGGGGCTGGGGATATGGCCTAGTGGCAAGAGTGCCTGCTTCATATACATGAGGCCCTGGGTTCGATTCCCCAGCACCACATATATGGAAAACGGCCAGAAGTGGTGCTGTGGCTCAAGTGGCAGAGTGCTAGCCTTGAGCAAAAAGAAGCCAGGGACAGTGCTCAGGCCCTGAGTCCAAGGCCCAGGACTGGCCAAAAAAAAAAAAAAATAAAGAAACAACAGCAAATGATTACAAGTTCTTTCAAGTATTAGGAAAGTTACTAGTATTTGTTTTGAAAAGTTCACACTACATCAATTTAGTTTTTACCCAGGTAATTTCTGTTAGATATCATAATTTACTTACCCTTATAAAGATTTTGTAATTAATGTAGTATTGTTTAAGGTGAATTCATTAATACAACGACATTATAATAGTAATTTATTATGTTTACTAACTACTAAATAGAAATTATTTGCAATATATTATCTGAAATGCATGCACAACCCAAAAGGTACCTTTACGTGGAAAGAGTAGCTTACCATAGTTTATTTTTATTTTTAGTAAGGTCTTTTTTTTTCTTGTAAAAATAGATAACATAGTTTTAAGCAGAAATCCTACAGAGAGAAGATTCCAGTGTAATCTTTCAGAACCTGGGAAAGCCTCAGTGAATATCTTAACATACTTAGTAGTCACACTCAGATCTGGCCAGGCACTTGAATTCTATGCACTTGTTCTCATTCAAAAGTGTAAAGAATAGTCATTGAAATAAATATGGTCATACATCTTAGAAATTCTGTTTTTCTTCAAGTCAGGCACAATTTTCTAGAACCAACCCAAAACAGTGATACTATTTTCTGCCTTCCAAAAGAATACAAGTTACAGATTTTAAAATGCAATAAGAAAACTTTCAACTGACTTTCAAACTTTCCACCTAAATAGCAAAAGTGTTTTGAAAGGAGTACTTAGGTGGAATATAAAACATTCCACCTTGTTAAGAGCTAATAGTGTTAGTTTCAAGATTTTCCCTCCTTTGCCCACCTTGCCACACTTTCTGCCAATGGAATACCTTCATAGAAACACCGGGATCTGTAAAATTTTGTTTGAAATTGTTGATTTGTGATACTATTCATCCAAAAATTATGGAAATCCAAGCAATGTTTGACCACTGGGCAAACACTAGAGAATATACTAATAGTAATACTAAACAGATGAGCCAGATAATGTGGCCATGAAAATGAGAGAAAATAAATTCCACAAAGATGAGGAGATACGTATTTAGGAGTAAAAAATTATCTACCACTACCAGAACAGGAAAAATTACACAAATTATTACATCATTTACAATAATAATATTATTCAACTTTAGTGGTCTCAATGCTCCATTCAAAACATAGAATAAGTATATGGATTGACAAGCGTTTTCCATTTATTTGTTACATGCCAAAAATACTTAGTGTTAAAAATAAACACTGACTTACAAAGGAAATATAGGCAAAGATCCACCAAGAAAATGTACCCAATATTCATATTGTGTGTGTGTGTGTGTTTGTATGTGTGTGAGTGTATACTGGTACTTGTGATTGAACTAAGTGTCTATGCACTGACCCTTAGCTTTTTCACTTAAGGATAGCATACTACCACTTGAGCCACAGCTTCATTTCTGGATTATTGCTGGTTAATTGCCTGTAAGAGTCTCCTTCTGTCAAACCTCACCCTTCAGATGTCACCTTCTTAAGTAGCTAGAATTACAGAAATGGCCACCAGTGGCCTAGCTGTATTCATACCTGGTAAGTAGGCTTCAAACCAAAATTATTCAAAGGATATGAGGAAAGTCACTTCATATTAATAAAGTAAATAAATCATCAAGTGGAAATGACAATTGTTAAGTTCTATGCATCAAATGTTGGTGAAACCCAACTTTAGTAAACCAACACTATAAGTCTTCAACACAAGGATAGTGAGAGATTCCAATAAAACACTATGACCAATAGTTAGTTCATCTAATCTTTTTTAAAAATCAACAACAATCCCTTAGAATAAAATGAGTTTACAGACCAAATAAACTTGATAGTCACCAGGAAGATTTCATCCAAAAGCTAAAGAATACATATTTTCTCACTAGCTCATAGACTTTCTTCAAAATAGATTATAACTTGGTACCTAGTGGAAGTTTTAGCCAATTGAAATAATTTCATGTATTCCATCATATTGTAATAATATCATTTTTTACAATCGCAAAATATCAATTGCAATTTATATTACTGCAATCACTTGCAATAATATGGACAGCAATTGCAATATACCAAAAATAAATTACAAAATGAACTACAGAAAGCAATCAAGCACATGGATACTAAATATACAGTGTTGAATGACAAATGGAAACTGAAGAATTAAGGCCAAGTGGTAGGAATCCAAAAACTTCCTAAGTCTAATGAAAACAATAATAAAACCTACCAAAATATTTGGGACATGGTGAAGTAGCACTAAGAAGAAAGTTTTTAACTATTAATACCTACATAGAAAAAGAGATCTTAAATGGATATTCTAATGATATATTTCAAGCTCCCAGTGTTGGGCTCTCTCTCTCTACTTCCCCTCCACTTGGGGTGGCTTGTCCACCCCTTCCTGGGTGGTCCTTTATCGCTCTCACATGGGAATGATGGCCACAGGTAGCCCTCGGTGGCGTGTGGTTGCAGGGTGCCCCAAAACCGCCAAGAACGACACGGATGCATGGGCCCCTGGAGAAAACCTCTAGGGCTTCTGTTTATACAAATGAGGAGCCCCCCAGATATACCCCAAAGGCGGGCACAAGAGAGGGGCCCTGATTGGTCCCAAGGGGCTGTCCCTCAAGTGATGTCAGGAGACTTCCTTTGTGGGCAGAGGTCCAGCCCCCCAAGGATGGGCCTCTGGGGTACCCCTCCGCCATAGCACACGTTCTAGCCCCAGGAACAGGGGCTTCTCTTCCTGTTAAAGACAGGAAGGGGAGGGACAGGCCGAGGTCAGCTGTGGCCCCTTAAAGGCACAGCTGACCCCAACACCTAGAATAATAGGAACTAGCTAAATTCCAAATTAGAAGACGGTAGGAAATAATAAAGATTAGGAAAGACATCAGTGAGTCAGAGATGAAATAACTATATAAGGAATCAATGAGACAAAAAGTTAATTGAAAGTTAAGATTGATAAACTCTTAGCTAATATGACTAAATGGGAGAAGGGAACAATGAGGTATCACAACAAATAACAATGAAATCTCAAAGTTCATAAAAATATGAGTCATATCTGTAACTCTAGCAACTCAGAAGGCAAAGGTCCAGGAAGAATGATGGTTCATGGTTCAAAAACTATCTAGAAGGATAAGTCTACAAGACCTAGACAAAGTATCAGCAAATTGCCATGCTGGAGATCTTGCCAAAGTGGTTGACCAATAGCCAAAGAAGCAAGCCAATCAAGGGAGAAGCTGAGTTCACACCTCAACACTAAAAAATGAGGATGGTACTTGATGTGCATGTACACATACAGGTGAATCCCTTTTTTAAATTAAATTTTATGGACAAGGTGTTGTGCAAAGTGGGTACACTTACATAATAAGGCAGTGAATACATTTCTTGTGATATCTTACACCCTCATTTTTCTTTCACTTCCCTAGATCAGGTAGGCATATATACAATATCCAGTGTACCAATATCATATACAGTAATCATGTACGGTATGCCACAGGAAATTCACCTAGAACTTTAAAGATAAAGTCAACAGTAGAATCCTCCTGTGTCCTACTCTTGGAGTTGTTTTTGTTTATCCGTGTCTTATATGATCATATATACATAGCTGTTGAGCTATTATGACCCACAGATAGGTTTATTCTAGACCTTTTTATGTTTAGTAGTTGTTTGGTTTTAGATACATAATGTAAAGTCACTGACCCAGACGTGTGGAAATACCATTTGAAAAGAAGTTTGTTGTTTTGCAGACGTGGTCTCTACTGTCCTCCTCCATGCCCCTTTGTTCTCTGTGTTCTAGGCTTGTCTCGCTCAACAGTATTTGTTCAAGTTCTGACCATTTCCCTGAAAATCCCTTTTAAAAATTACCATATACTGAGAGAGGAAAGATGGCGCCGATAGAATAGGGAGGCACCCCGACTCGCTCCAACGGAATAGTGAGCTGGGAACTCCAACACCCAACACCCCATTAAGAACCCAGCAAAACCAGCAGCCAGAAGCAGTGGAGAAACGCAGGAAAACAAAAAGGAGCAAAAAAGAAGAACCGAAAACCTACACGGAGCCGGAGATTCACCGGGGCACCTCCCCCCACCAGCTGACCCTGACCCAAACAGGGTCTGGCTGGGAAATGGGAACCCGGCGATCGGCAGACAGGCTGCCAGGAGTGGAGAATTCATATAGTGGGAGACCCCACGGACACAAGGCAGGGTGCGGACCAAGACACACACCGGCAGCAACGAGAAGTTCGGTCCACACCGGGTTTGGACAAGGGAACCCAGCGCGGCAGAAATCGGGAACCAGGGAAGCCACCACGACACTTACCCAACCCCTGGCAGGCCAACGGCTGCGCGGGACACACACACAAAGCAGCAAAAGTGAGTCCCCCATTATCCCCTTCCCCAACGGGAGACCAGCTATCTGAGACCCAAGCCCAACAAAGAAGCTAGATCTCCCTCCCTCCCCCTCCCCCACCCCTGAGGGAACAAAGAATTCCCAAATCAGGCGGGGAAGCTCCCATCAAGCGCTGGGAAGTCAGTTTAGCAGGGGAAGGGCGGAACAGCCCCCAAGCCCCCACAGGTTCCTGAACTGGCAGAACTGGCCCCGCCCCCTTCCCAACAGGGGCTGGGAGACGGCCGGTTGTGCAAACCCCACCCGAGGCACCTGGAACTCGCAGACTCTTACAACTAAAACCACAGGCACTGGTGGGCAATACCAGCCCAGCAGGGTCACCTGAGCCTGATCACAGCGGAGGTGAGGTCTGAAGGTGCCAAGCCACACCCGGACAGTCGATCCCACTGGGCCCCACACATACCGCCCCCCCCAACGGACTCGCGGGAGGGCACAAGCACAACCCAACAACCCAGGACTTGCTCTGGGAGGCATATCCCACTAAAGTGCATGTTGTAGTGGACAACAGTGCACAGGAGGGCGGGGCCCCGGCGACAGCGCCCGCTCTGGTAGGCGTACCCTGCACTGGTGGGCGGGGCCACAACAGCAGCACCTGCTGCCGTAGTCACGCCTACACAGGAGGGAGGGAAGAACTACAAACCAAACCTGAGAAGCCATCCAGATCTCCAGATGCGCAAATCACAAAGAAACATAACTCAGTTCATCAAAGGGTAAGCCAACTCGCCAGCTCCAAAAAGCAGCACGACTGAAGAGGAGATGGAGACTAAAACAGCAAATGAGGCCATGTTAACAGGAATGATCGAAAGCGTCAGAAATGAAATCAGAAAACAATACCAGGAATTTAGAGCGGAAATCTGGAAGGACACCCAGGAAGCCAAGAAAGAAATGGAAGCAAAACTAGATACAATGCAATCCTGCTTTAAAGAAATGGAAGCAAAAATGGATACAATGCAAGCTGCCTTTAAAGAAAATCTCCACATCCTGAGAATTGAAATGCATGAAAAAATAGATTTAAAATACAACTCTTTAAAGGAAGAAATCTCCACGATGAGAGCTGATATGACAACCATAAATAGCTCTCTGACATCCATAAACTCCGCAATTGAAACCATAACACAAAGAGTGGACCATATAGAATCCAGAATCTCTCACCTGGATGATGAAGCAGCTGACAACAACCAGAAAATGACCACACTCCAAGAAAAGGTGAAGCTTCAGGGAAGACTAATCCAGGAACTAATGGACAAAGACAAGAGATATTATCTGCGCATAATTGGAATAGAAGAAGGAGCCAAATACCAAAGCAGAGGGCTTAATCATGTTCTCAATAAAGTTATTGCAGAAAACTTCCCCAATCTCACAGGGGACCCCATCCAGGTAACCGAAGCCTATAGGACACCTGGTAGGCCATACCCCAGGAAAGCCACCCCAAGGCACATAATATTCAAGACTACAGACCTCAAGATTAAAGAGCAAATTCTGAATTCAGCCAAAGCGAAGAAGGAAACTTTTTTCAATGGGAAGAGGATTCGAATAACATCCGACTTATCCACACAAACTTACCAAGCTCGAAGTGAGTGGAAGAACACCATCCAAGTACTCCAGAATAACAATTTACAACCTCGGATCAAATATCCAGTGAAATTGGAGTTCACATTCGAAGGGAGAACCAGATCTTTCCACACCAAAGAGGAGCTAAAGGAGTATGTGAATAAAAAACCAGCCCTACAGCCAATATTAAGAGGGGAACCCCACCCAACAGAGATCACAAAAGACACACAGACAGAATCAGAAAGAAACTTCAATAGCCAAAGTCCAGCAGAAACACCAACTCACTAAAGACAAGAAAAAAAAAAGAGGAAAAAATAGCCCACCAAGAAAATGGAAGGAGAAAAAACACCCATATCCTTGATCTCTTTAAATATAAATGGTTTAAACTCCCCGATAAAGAGGAGCAGACTGGCAGAATGGATTCGCAAACAAAAAGTTGACATCTGCTGTCTACAAGAGACCCAGCTTATAGCAAGGGACAAAAACAGGCTTCGAGTGAAAGGATGGAGCAAGATCTACCAAGCAAATGCACCCACCAAAATGGCAGGTGTAGCCATTCTGATCTCAGACAAGCTGGACTTCTCTTTATAGTCCACTCAAAAAGACAAAGAAGGACACTATATATTAATACAAGGAAAAATCCAAAATCAAGAAATCACGGTGATAAATGTATACTCACCAAACAAAAGAGGCCCGACATATGTCAAGCAAATTCTCAAAGAATTACAGAGCAAGATAGACGCAAACACAATCATAGTGGGTGATTTTAATACTCCTCTCTCTCCAAGAGACAGATCCAACACCCAGAGGATTAGTAAGGGAGCTGAGGACCTCAATAACACCATTTCCCAAATGGTTCTAACAGACCTATATAGAACCTTTCACCCTACAGAGACCCAATACACCTTCTTTTCAGCAGCCCATGGATCATATTCCAAAATAGACCACGTCATAGCCCACACAAAGAACCTCAGCAAATACAAAAGTATTGACGTCATCCCATGTATTATATCTGATCACAGTGGATTAAAGGTAACCCTCAACAACAAAGGATACCACAGAGCCTATACACACTCTTGGAGGCTAAACCCCATGCTGCTATCGAACACTTGGGCCACAGATCAAATTAAAGATGAAATCAACGAATTCATAAGCCACAATGACAAAGAAAACACATCACAAAGAAACCTATGGGACACAGCTAAGGCAGTACTGAGGGGCAAGATCATTGCACTCAGCACCCACATTAAAAGAATGGAAGCAGAGCAGGTGAATACCCTCACGATGAAACTAAAACAACTGGAGAAACAAGAAATGACAGAATCTAAAGCGACTAGGAGGGGAGAGATCACAAAGATTAAAGAAGAGATAAATCTGATTGAAAATAGAAAGACCATTCAACAAATTAATAAGACTAAAAGCTGGTATTTTGAGAAAATAAACAAAATTGACAGACCCCTTGCAAGACTTACAAAAAAAAGAAGAGACTCATATTCGTAAAATCAGGGACTCCAAAGGAAAAATTACAACAAGTACACACGATATTCAAACAATCATAAGGAGTTATTTCCAAAACCTCTACTCAGCAAAAAACAATAATTTTACAGAAATGGATCAATTCTTAGAGAAGTACAAACTGCCCAAACTGAACCAAGAAGAAATAAATCAACTAAATAAACCAATAACTTACGGTGAGATACAGGAGGTAATCAAGAACCTCCCTACTAAGAAAAGCCCAGGTCCAGATGGATTCACCAACGAATTCTACAAAACCTTTAGTGAGGAGCTAATTCCAATACTCCTCAAACTCTTCCGCGAAATAGAAACGGAGGGAGAAATACCAAACTCATTCTACGAAGCTAATATTGTACTCATTCCCAAATGAGGCAAAGATCCAACAAAAAAAGAGACCTACAGGCCAATATCACTAATGAACACAGATGCAAAGCTCCTCAAAAATATTAGCTAATAGGATCCAGAAACTGATCAAGAATATCATACATCATGACCAAGTAGGCTTCATCCCTCAGTCACAAGGATGGTTCAACATCCGTAAATCAATCAACGTAATTCACCACATAAACAGAACTAAAATCAAGAATCACATTGTTATCTCAGTCGATGCCCAAAAAGCCTTTGACAAAATACAGCATCCATACCTATTAAAAGCTTTGGAGAGAACAGGAATAGATGGAACATTCCTCAAAACAATAAAAGCCATATACAACAGACCAACTGCTAATATCATACTAAATGGAGAGAAACTTAAATCATTCCCGCTAAACTCAGGAAAAAGACAAGGATGCCCACTCTCCCCACTTCTGTTCAACATAGTGCTGGAATCCCTAGCCATAGCAATAAGGCAAGAGGAGGACATCAAAGGGATCCACATCAGCAAGGAAGAAATCAAGTTATCCCTATTCGCAGACGACATGATCTTATATCTAAAGGACCCAAAAAACTCAGTACCCAAACTCCTACACCTAATAAACCAATTTGGCAAAGTAGCAGGATACAAAATCAACCCACAAAAGTCAGCAGCTTTTCTGTACACCAGCAATAGACAAACAGAAAAGGAAATTATGGAAACAATTCCATTTACAGTAGCCAAAAAAAGAATAAAGTACCTAGGGATCAACTTAACCAAGGACGTGACTGACCTATTCAATGAAAACTACAAAAATCTAATAAGGGAAATCAAAGAAGACACAAGGAGATGGAAAGACCTCCCATGCTCATGGGTAGGCAGAATCAATAGAGTGAAAATGGCCATATTGCCCAAAGTGTTATTCAAATTCAATGCAATACCTATCAAAATCCCAGCCACATTCTTCACTGAAATAGAGAAACCAGTCCATAAATTCATATGGAACAGCAAAAAACCTAGAATAGCCAAAGCAATTCTAGGCAAAAAAAGCAGTGCAGGAGGTATCACAATACCAGACTTCAAGCTCTACTACAAGGCCATCATAACAAAAACAGCATGGTATTGGTATAAAAACAGATCGGAAGACCAATGGATTAGAATTGAAGACCCAGAAATAAAACCGCACTCTTACAGCCAACTGATATTCGACAAAGGAGCTAAAGACATACAATGGAATAAACATAGCCTCTTCAACTACTGGTGCTGGGAGAACTGGGCAGCCATATGCAGAAAACTCAAAGTAGACCCAAGCCTATCACCATGCACCAAGATCAACTCAAAATGGATCAAGGACCTCAACATCAAACCTGAATCCTTGAAACTACTGAAGGACAGGGTAGGAAAGATGCTAGAACTTATAGGCACAGGAAGGAACTTCCTGAATAGAGTCCCAGGGGCACAACAAATAGGGGAAAGACTCGACAGATGGGACTACTACAAATTAAAAAGTTCTGCACAGCTAAGGACACAGCCACCAAAATAGAAAGACTGCCAACGATATGGGAAAGGATATTTACCAGCACAGTAACAGACAAAGGCCTGATATCGGTCATCTACAGAGAACTCAAAAAACTAAGCCCCTCCAAGCCCAATAAACCTATTAGGAAATGGGCAAAAGAGCTAAAGAGAGACTTCACAAGAGAAGATATAAAAATGGCCAAGAAACATATGAGGAAATGCTCAACATCCCTGCTAGTAAAGGAAATGCAAATAAAAACAACCCTGAGATACCACCTCACCCCAGTTAGAATGGCCTATACTCTGAACTCAGGAAACAACAAATGCTGGAGGGGCTGTGGGGAAAGAGGAACCCTTCTCCACTGTTGGTGGGAGTGCAAATTAGTACAACCACTTTGGAGAACAGTATGGAGGTTTCTCAAAAAGCTCAATATAGACCTACCCTATGACCCAGCCATACCACTCCTAGGCATCTATCCTAAACAGCAAAATCCAAGATATCAAAAAGGCATTTGTACTTCCATGTCTATCGCGGCACAAATCACAATAGCCAAAATATGGAAACAACCCAGATGCCCCTCCACAGACGAATGGATCCAAAAAATATGGTATTTATACACAATGGAATACTACATAGCGATTAGGAATGGTGAAATACTGTTATTCGCAGGGAAATGGTCAGAACTTGAACAAATAATGTTGAGTGAGACAAGCCTAGAACACAGAAAACAAAGGGTTATGATCTCCCTGATATATGACTGTTAACAAAAGGAGACGGAGAGACAGTAGAGACCAAGTCTGTGAATACTGTATATGTTCTTGATACATTGTATATTGCATATATGTCAACCTGACCTAGACAAGGGATGGAAAAACAGGTCGTAAGATATCACAAGAAATGTACACACTGCCCTACTATGTAACTGCACCCTCTTTGCACAACACCTTGTAAAAAAATTTATGTCCAATTAATAAAAAAAAGAAAAAAATTACCATATACTAAAAGTAAAATGAGTGACAAGAATGTAAGAGAGTTTCCATACTGGGCACTGGTACTGTTTGGAGGGGAGAGGGGAAAATAGGATGTTAAAATGGCAAATATGATTGCAGTAGTTTTTGTACATGTGTGGAAAGAAATTAGAGAATTTTGTTGAAATTGGCTTGGGAAGGTGAAAGGGTAGGGGAGAAAGGAGAGTAACACCACAACAACTCCAATTTTAATTAGTTGATTCTAATAACCTTATAAGGAAATATAAAGACAATACAGCTTGTCAACCACAACAACTTCAATTTTAATTAGTTGATTCTAATAACCTTATAAGGAAATATAAAGACAATACAGCTTGTCAACATTTAAAATGAAGTGTAGATACTTAAGTGATTTTAGAAGTATACTTATTGATTCACTAGGTTTTACTTATGACAACCATATAGGCAAACAGACTGGAAAGTCTTCTAGAAATTGTGTGTGTGTGTGTGTGTGTGTGTGTGTATGTGTGTGTGTGTGTGTGTTTCCTTTTGTTAAGTAGTAATTCAAGTACCATTCCATATTGTCATTCTACTAAACTATGGATCGGAAATCTATACCTATACTATTTCTGAGATTCAAGAGTGTTTTCACACTTTCTGAACATTGTTTTAGCTTTATCTTTGTAATAACCAAATCTTCTTATTCTGACTCCTTAACTATATCGTCTTTTTGTACAGCACAAGACAACTGAGGACTTTCACCAAATATATTTCACCAGATGTATGTGTGTATGCGTGTTTGTGTATGTACAGTATGAAAATCATAGATTTTTTAGAAGTGATTAACTTTAGACTCAATATCTTCTAAGCTGGTTCACAAACAGTCTTTGAATTCTTCAGTTCTACTTTCAACTGCATCAAATGGGAAATGCATTTGGTACTGATTTATTTCTCATGATTGAATACCCTCAAAACATTATCACTACAGTTCTATGAAAGGCTTCTCATCATGCCTTTGCAAGTGTGTTTTTTTTTTAACAAAATACATAATAGGATTGACCTGATTTGGGAAAATACACTAATTAATGATTAATTTGGAAATGTTCTCAAAGTACTAAATGCCTGATAATTAACAAGATGAAAAGGATCTAATAGGCTCAAATTATCTACCATGATTTGTCCTCATAAAACTCTGGTGATCATAGGCTTTCACAAAGATTTCTTTGTTGCTGCCAATAGGCTGGAACAGAGAATTACAGAGCAAGTCTAACCAAATAAAGAATGTTTGCTAGCATTCAATGTAGTTTCTATTAAAGATAAAAACTAAATATGTGTTCTGCTAATTACGATTCACAATAAAGTATTATGTATCAATAGACAATCTGCCTAAAGATAAACTGGAATTTTCTAATCCAAAAAATACTTAAAGTCTTTAGATACATTAGGTGAAATTTAAATATGTATCGGATATATTGGAAAATTACAAGTGTTTGTGTAAGAATTGTTCTTACAGTATCTAGTATCTAGTATCTAGTCTTGGTTACTTTCATTAGAGTGATAATTATAAGTACAGAGTTGCCTGGAGTTCATTAAAGACTGGTTAAAACTATTGATCAATATAAACAATGATGATCATATCAATCACATCTTTTTTTAATAATTACTTATTTATTGTCAAAGTGATGTACAGACGGTTACAGTTTCATATGTAAGGCAATGGGTACATTTCTTGTACAATTTGTTACGTCCTCCCTCATTTCCCCTCTCGCCCCCATGAGTTGTTCAATTGGTTTACACAAAATGGTTTTGTAAGTATTGCTTTTGGAGTCATTTCTCTTTTTATCCTTCATCTCTCGATTTTGATATTCCCTTTCCCTTCCCTAATTCTAATACCAGTATATACAGTATCCAGGGTACTCAGATGAGATACAGTGATAGCACAGGGAAACCTCAGCTAGAAAGCCCTGCTTTCTTGATCCCATATGGTCCACTGGCTTTTTTCACATTTTCATCATATACTCACTAGTAGATCAACATTCGTCTCAATCTTTGAGCTCCACTTTAAAAAAATCCCTTGATATTGGTGTGTATCTAATACCCCATGTTAGCTAGCTTCCCTATATTTGTTACTTTTGTAACTTCAAAATCTGTTTCCTCTTTATGTTGAGATTCCAAAAACCAACTGTTCTGTAATAATCAGGATGAAAATAAAAGTTTTTCATGATAACTTAAAGTCTTCAAACATATGTACCTAATTATAATGTGTGAGGAATTAGAAGTAACATGGATTTCTTTAAAATTTTCAAGTATGAGGATAGAAAAATGAAAAAGCAAACTTTCTCAGCCGAACAATTAACATCTATGAGGTGACATAAATATTTTTTGAATGGCTTAATGTTAACTTTTGTTTGCTGAGTAACATGCAGCATTGATTTAAGAGCAAAAAATGTCACAGAGCATGAGATTAAGAAATGTGATTAGGTTTATGAACCCTTTTTGAATCACTCATCTTAAAAAGTAGCTTTATACTTTGACAGCCAAACAAGAGATGAAGCTTTAGATTTATATTTTTCAACTCCAAGAGTCTGTTCTATCTACATTTTCTTTCCATCAACATATGATATAATTCTTAAGCAACAACATTATTTTTTAGAATATTTGCATAATCTTTCTGCTCCACCAATTCTTTCCTGTTGTTCTTGTTGTTGCTGCTGCTCCTGGAACTTGAACTCAGGGCCTGGGTGCTTTCCAGAGCCTCTCGGTAACCAAAGCAAGTGCTCTTCCATTTGAACCACAGCTCCACTTCCAACTCCACCAGTTCTTACACATGTAATTTCAAAAACTTACGCATCATCCTTCTTCCTCATACCTCTTGGGAAATGGAGGTAATGATATCATCTTTCTCATATGGTTGTGGTGAACATTAAAATGTGACATGTGATTTTTACCATCATCATTCTTATTTCTGTTATAGTTAAGAATGTGTATCAATTGTATTTTAAAATTGATTTAAAATATATTTTCCAATATTGAATCCAGTGCTTATATTCTTATATTTTTTTCTCAAATTCCGTCATGGTATAATCCTCTTCAGTGCAACTAAGATTGAGGCTTCACTATTTCTCTATTTAATAAACATATCAAGTACTTAAAATCAGTGCAAAAGAAAACATATTAAGTAAATGTACCCCTTAATTTTATTTTCTACATAAAATGTCCATTATTTTAACTTATATTAATTTTCCCCTCAAAGTATGAACTTTTTTATGTTGATGGCAAAGAACCACAAATTTACTTTACAAATTTTGTAAATAGGAATAGCTTTGCAATTCCCTTGTAAATAGGATCGCCTGTATATGGTTTAAAACTTCTGATCTAAAGTTTATGCCATTGTAGGGTCCTGTGTTTGTTATTAACTTTATATTGTGTCCTGTTCTGGTTTTGGTTTGGGTGCTTTTGTTTCCCTTGGTGTTCTTTTGCATTGTCTTGTATTGACTCTTATCATTGAATTACTTATCGGTTACAACTAATGCTAATCTCCTTTTCTTCAATATGACACCCTGTTCACCCAAAAATATAGGTGTACTCAGATTGGGGAATACCACCAACTGATGGGCTTTTTCAAGTAGGCAATATTAGTGTTTAGGGAGTCTGATGCATAGATTCACAGATTGATTTTCCTCAATGGTACAGATATCAAGGTCTCTCTATCTCATTTGTTTCCTCCTTTACAGTCATTATCTACCATCTTTTGCATCCTTCTTCAGCTAAATATTCTGTAACATAAAACCTCCCACCCATAGTTCTCTCTGAAAATCTATCCCTCTCCAATCCTCCCCTGCCTAACAACTCAAATTTTCTTAAACTAATAGCCAGGTGTTAACATCACAGCTTCTCAACATGACTAAACTTAAATATTGTCATTTATTCAGAAAAATCCTTTAGAGGATAGGATGCCATGGATTAAACAGGAACTAATAGGTATGAGTTTTATTTTTTCCCTATTAAAAGTGAAAGATCTAAGGAGGAGAGGGGGAGAGAGGGAGGAAGAGAAATGCTAATGAAGAGCTAGGAAATTGGAAGCGAATACCAAAATCAAGAGACACAGGGTAAAAAAAGACAAACAACTACAAAAGCAATACTTGCAAAACTGTTTGGTGTAAATGAACGAAACAACTCATGGGGGGGGAAGGGAAAGGAGGAGGGGGTAGGGGGAAATGAGGGATGAGGTAACAAACAGTACAAGAAATGTATCCAATGCCTAATGTATGAAACTGTAACCTCTCTGTAATTCAGTTTCATAATAAAAAAAATTTATATGTATAAAGAAAAAATAGCTGAATTGCTTCAGTATTGTAATATTTTAATGTACTTCTAAAATCATTAAAAATCCCTTAATTCTCTTCAAATATGAGATCCTAGATTCATTAACATTTTAAGTTATTTTTTGAGATTTGGTGTATTTGTGTACATTAAATTATGAGAAATACAAAATAATAATTGTTAACTTTATTTAGCAATTGAAAATCATTTCATGTGTTAGTAAGCAACATCAATGTAGGCTTGGTCATACATTCATGGTAAGGGAAGTGTTCTTTTTTCTCACTAACAACTCTGAGTTTCTTGCTATAATTCATGCTATACTGAAAACTTTAGTATCTAAATCAGCCACACTTCTTTGTCCTTGATGAGACAAAGCAATAAGGGCAACACTTTAAGTGTGGCTCAATAGCATTTCCACACTAAGCTACATGATTAAGAAAATTTAACTGAAGTTTAAATTCTTTTTTAAATTAAAATGCATGTGTTCATACAGAAAGTGGCCTATTAAAATTATGACCAGTTCTTCCCCCATAAAATAAGTGAGAGGCACTTGAAGTAGTACATGCTTTTGGGAGGCTGAGGTAGGAAAGTCAGGAGACTAAAAACAACCTAGGCTATCTTAAAATTCTAAAACAAACACACAACATAGTAAGAAATAAACAAGTAAAACCATTTACAAAGTAATCACAGTAAGTTGTAGTGTATATCAATGGAAGGTTAAATTCTCAGCAATACCTTCTCTTTATTTTACTTCTATTCTCATACTTATGCTGCATATTGTGAAGACCTTTCAAATAATTATTTAAATATTCTACCTTTAAGTATTAGTCTTTCTAAAGTAACATTATTTGCCTCTGAACTTTAAAAGTCATATAAATTGAAGCTGCTTGTTTGTGATCATCTAAATTCCATGTTTGTCAGAATACAGAGTAGGCAAGTATGTCATTTCTAGTACATACCTTGATATGGTAGCAAAGCACATGATAATGTGATCTAAGATGAGATTGTTTCTGGAGATATCTCTGTTAAAAAGAAAGTACAGTATTTTCTAAACAATTCAATGTAGACAGTATTTATTTTCTAGAAAATTATTTGAGAACCAACCATAGATATTCAAATTTCCAGTTATGAATTCAACTATCATAAGAAACTTAGCAAATTTTTCAATTTTGTCATAAGCACAAAATTATAACTTAATATTTTACCAAAATATTTGAAAAATTCCATAACTATTAAAAATTATTTCAAACCCTCTGTTTTTATATTAATTCTTGAAGGAAAATAATGCATGTATAACATTCTGACCTATCTTGATTAAAATTTCTATAACCAAACAACCTTCAAATAGACATTGAAATAAATTGAGAAACGAAGGTAAAATCTAACTCACATAGAATAATTAAGTCAATGACTTCACCTTTTCAAAATTTTGATAGGTATTGATTTTCCAAAAACTCCATATTTAACTTAAAAGGGGAGCACTTTTTATGGCTCCTTAGTAGGCAGAAAGTGCTTTGCTAATGATACTCATTTTAATTTGTTGCTAGTTAGGTACTGATTAAATGCAAATGTTGCACTCATTTTGTTATCCTCAAAAATCTTGAAGATTCATGATATACTTGGTAAAAATGGCTGTTTAAAAGATATTTTCAGGGCTGGGGATATGGCCTAGTGGCAAGAGTGCTTGCCTTGTATACATGAGGCCCTGGGTTCAATTCCCCAGCACCACATATACAGAAAATGGCCAGAAGTGGCACTGTGGCTCAAATGGCAGAGTGCTAGCCTTGAGCAAAAAGAAGCCGGGGACAGTGCTCAGGCCCTGAGTCCAAGCCCCAGGACTGGCAAAAAAAAAGATATTTTCTATTTTACTTAATTATATGAAATAGATTTTTATTTATATAGAAATTAAATATGATTTAATAATGAAAAAGAGAGAACTTCACATTATAATGAGAAGACAATTTCATCTTCTTGCTATAATAAACCACCATGTTAACAACCATGTTAATAAACAACCAGGTTAGCTTATACACAAAATAAATTCACAAACACACAAATGTTGTAGTTATTGAGAATGAGAAATCTAAGAAAAAACTGGAAACAAATTAGGTGTTGGTGAAGGCGGATTTCTTTAGAGATGATACCTTTTCAATTTAAAGAAGAAACAAACAATGACTTCATAAGCACATTAGTCTCAGGCATGAGCGATTCTATCCCAGTCACCACGTAAAAGTCACTGCCTCTTAAGGCTCTAACTTTGGATGATAGGATGTCAGTGTCTGAATTTATGTCAAACACAAACCTTTGCCCCACAGAATGCAATAAGAAAATAATTTTATGTTCCTAAAATTATTTAAATAATACAGTTGAAAATCATAAAAAAATACATTGAAAATAGTTGAGAATGTCAAAATTTTTCATATCAATAGAAAAGCTCTAAAATATTTTCTGTTCATAACAAGCAATATGTGAAATTTAAAAACTGAATAGACTATGAATTTTATTCAATGATGAAAGTAGTTTTTTGTTGGGCATAAAATAACTTTCAATTCTAAAACGAAGCAATTCTTAGCAGGAAAAATGGTGCTGAGGGAATACCAATACCAAACTTTAAACTCTACTAGAAAGCTGTAGTAATAAAAACAGGTTGGTACTGGCACAAGAACAGGTCTGAGGACCAATGAAATAGAATTGATGACCTAGAAATGAACCCACAGAGGTATGGCCACCTAATCTTTAATACAGGAGCTAAAAACAATAAACCAACAACAACAAGATGGAAGAAAGGCAGCCTTTTCAACAAATGGTGCTGGCAGAATAGGCTATACATAACATGTTGAAAACTGCACCACAATCAATTCCAAATGGATCAAAGACCTCAAGGTAAAATTAGATACCCTGAAAATATTACAGGAAAGCATAGGGGATATACTGCGGTTACTTGGCACAGGTCAAAACTTTCTTCTTTTTATAAAAATTTTTTCTTTATTTAAAAGATGATGAGCAGAGGGATTATAGTTATATAATTAAGGCAATGATTACATCTGTTTTTAAACAATGATACCCCATCCTTCATTTTATCTCACTTACCCCTCCCTACCACCCTCCCCCACCCAGTTGTAAGGTTGATATTCAACCTATTGTTGAGTGATTATCATTGTTGTATAAGTTTCTCCTTTGACCTGTTGCTTCTGTGATTCCCTTCCCCTTCCTGTAGTCACATAACATTGTGTAGAAGACTAAATCTATAGGGGCTGGAAATATGGACTAATGGCAAGAGTGCTTGCCTTACATAAATAAATCCCTAGGTTTGATTCTTCAGCACTACATATATAGAGAAGGCAAGAAGTAGCACTGTGGCTCAATATGTCATGGCTCCAGTTGTCAGAGTGCTAGACTTGAGCATAAAAAGAAGCCAGGGACATTGCTCATGCCCTGAGTTCAAGCCCCAGAACTAGCAAAATAAATAAATAAATAAGACAAAAGGTCCAGAAAATTAAGAGAAATGAAAGAAGAAAACTAAAACTAAAACTAAATAAATAAACTATGTACAGTACATAATAAGAACCTCTTCTTTCTATATCTTGGAGTTCATGCTGGTACCCTTCATTATATATGATTCTATGTCCTTAAAAATGAGGGAAACTATGCAACCTACTTTTCTTTGGGTTTGGCGTACTTAAGACATAGCTCGCAAGATACATAGAAGGCCCACAGACTGGGAGAAGATGTTTACTAGCCATACAACATACAAGGGCCTTATTTCTAAACTATACCTGCATCTCAAGAAATTAAATACCCCCAAAACAAACCTCCAAAAAATAAGCACCCCATTAACAAGCAGGTGAAAGACTTAAAGAGAGACTTCTCTGAAGAGAAAATAAGAATAGCCAATAGACACATGAATAAATGTTCAATATCTCTGGCCATAAAAGAATTCCAGATCAGAAAAGAAACAGGAAGATCATTTCAGAATCAAAACTAAATAGGACCAGAGAGCCCACTTTCCTTCTCCTGGTGTCTGCTCTCTTTTGTTCCCTTTACATCCATTCTTTTTCCTCCTCTCCTCCACCTGCTCCCCTCCTCCTGTAAGGGTTCCTGAGGCAGCCCTGCTCACAGCAAACCCAGATGGGGCCCATCGGGTCCTGGGATTTCCTCAGGACAGGTGCCAGCCTGGTGCAGCTCTGAAGGACATGCTGAAGTCAGGCATGGTGCTTTAAAGGCAGACCATCAGCAACCACAGAAGCAACAGAGGAAAAGTCCCACCACGAGTGCAGAGACCACACAGCAGGAACTCCACAGGCCCCAGACTGCATGCAGACCTGACGGAGACAGACAGTGGGTGGCAAGGGACTGGCGGCACGGGACCAAATGGCTGGAACCAGACAACAACAGCAGAGGAACCAGGCACCACAAACAGGGAGAGCCAGGACCTTCACCACCAAAGGATCAATCACCACACCCCAGCCCAGAAAAGCCCACAGTGGTGTGGGACACACACACAATCCAGAACCAGAAAGTTCCCCATTGCTCCCACCACCCCCAAACAGGAGATCAGCTCTGGCAGAGACCCAAAACCTGATGTAGAGCTCATCACAAGGGGACAAAGAAACTAGGGCTCCCTCCTTTCCCCTCCCTGCCCCCAGGGAACAAAAAAGTCCCATATCTTGTGGCTCTAGGACACTACAGCTCCTGGGAGGACACAGGAGCTAGCAGTAGGCAGAGCAGCCCCCAACAAAGTGGCTGGGAGACACCTTAGGCCAGCGTCACCCAAAGACTCAGCTGGGGAGCCAGAATCTGTCCACACCAGCCCCCCAAGCAGGGACCCGGGGTCTGGTAGGCATTTGAACGCCACTTGAAGTGGCCTGGTCTGCACTGACTTTTTGAACAACAGTCACTGGCTTGCTGCTGTGCAATACCAGCCCAGCAGGGTCACCTGGGCCAGAGCATATGGGCCCCTCACAGCGGAGGCACAGAGTCTGTGGGCACCAACCCATGCCCAGACACTTGAACCTGCTAGGGACCACGCATACCACCCCCACAATAGATTTGAGAGAGGGCACAAACACCCTCCAACAATCCAGAGCAGCACACCCCCAAAAGAAGCACAAAAGCGCACAGCGCACACACACGCACCCCCCAGAGGGCCAGCGTTGGTCAGCATGCTAGCCCTCCAGCAGGAGGATCTCCCACCCCTTTACCCCCGCCATGGGAGTGCACAAGTGGGCAAGCTGCCCCTCAGCAGCAACGCCTGCTCTGATAGGCTCACTCTGCACAGGTGGGCGAGCCACCCCTCAGCAACAATACTCAATCTGAGAGGTGAGTTCTCTTGACCCACAGCAACTAAAGGGGAAAGAATCAAAGAAGAGAAAAGGTTCCACGCCACGCTGAATCAGCGACCCGCGAACCCCCAACAGGGGCCCACAAGGGTCAGCACAACACAGCAGCCGAGCACAGTCCTGCAGAGAAAGACACAGAACCAACCCACCCCTAACTGCAGTGAGGGTAACTGCCTCAGCAACAACCGAAATGGTCACGCTCACCCATAGGGTAGTAAGGTTCAAAAGCTGAACTCTAACCTGGAGCCAGGATACAAACAAGTCCCCACTGATGGACCAGCGGGAACCAGCACAAAACCGAGCCAAGGCCCCCACCTACAGGCCCCTGAAAGTGCAAAATCTCCAGATGTGTAAATCACAAAGAAATATTACAAATTTCATGAAAGGTCAAGCCAACTCGCCAGCTCCGAAAAGTACTACGACGGAGGAGGAGATGGAGAATAAAAAAACAACTGAGGCTAAGATACCAGAAATTATTGAAAGCCTCAAGAACAAATTCAGAAACAATTCCAGGAGTTTAGAATGGAAGTCTTGAAGCACCTTCAGGAAGTCAAGAAAGAAATGGGAGCAAAAATGGATACAGTCTACTCCTCCGATAAAGAAGACCTTAACATCCTGAGAAACGAAATGCATGAAAAAATAGATTCAAAACAAAACTTATTAAAAGAAGAAATTACCACAATGAGAGCTGATCTGGCAACCATAAAGAGCTCACTCATCTCCATGCAAACCACACTCAAAGCCACATCACAAAGAACTGATCATCTTGAATCTCAAGTATCTCTTTTGGATGGCAATTCAGCTGATAAGGACCAGAAAATTACGACACTCCAAGAAACTGTCAAACTCCAGGGCAGACTAATCCAGGAGATAGTGGACAGGGAGAAGAGATATAATCTGCATATAATCAGAAGAGATGAAAGAAAGGAGTACCAGAGCAGAGGCATACAACACATACTCAATAGAGTTATAGCAGAGAACTTCCCCAGTCTCACAAGGGATAACCTCACCCAAATAACAGAAGCATATAGGTCACCTGGCAGACCATACCCTAGAAAATCCTCACCTAGACACATAATTATCAAGGCCTCAGATCTCAAGAATAAAGAGCAAATTTTGAATGCAGCCAAAACGAAGAAAGCTATATTACAGTGGAAAAAGGATCAGAATCACAGCAGACATCTCCACACTAACTTACGAAGATCCTGGAAGAACACAATCCAAGTCCTCCAGGCCAACAACTTCCAAACCTGAATTAGATTCCCAGAAAAATTAGAATTTACCTTTGAGGGGAAAACCAGATCTTTCCATAGCAAAGAGGAACTAAAGGATTATGTGAATAAAAAAACCAAACTTACAGCGAATTCTAAGATGGGAACCCCACCCAACCAAAAACGTACAGGACCCCCACACTTATCCATGATCTCTTTGAATATAAATGGTATAAATTCTCTGATAAAAAGGTGCAGACTGACAGAGTGGATCAGTAAACAAAAAATTGCTATCTGTTGTCTTTCAGAGACCCATCTTACAGCAAGGGATAAAAACAGGCTCTGAATGAAAGGATGGAGCAAGATCTTCCAAGCAAATGCACCTACCAAAATGGCAGGGGTAGCCATCCTGATTTCAGACAAGCTGGATTTCTCATTAAAATCAGTTCAAAAAGATAAAGAAGGATATTATATATTCATACAAGGAAAAAATCCAGAATCAAGATATCACAGTGATAAATTTATACTCACCAAACAAAAGAGGCCCTAAATATGTCAAACAAATTCTATCAGAACTACAGAACAAGATAGACCCAAATACAATCATAGTGGGAAACGTTAATACTCTGCTCTCTCCAAGAGACAGATCCAACACACAGATGATTAGCAAAGGAGCGGAAGACCTAAGTAACACCATATCCCACATGGATCTGAGAGATCTGTATAGAGTTTTTCACCCTACAGAGACCCAACACGCATTCTTCTCAACAACCCATGGTACATACTCCAAAATAGATCATGTCATAGTCCACACAAAGAACCTCAACAAATACAAGATTATTGAAGTTAGCCCATGTATTTTATCTGATCACAGTGGAATCAAGGTAACCCTCAGTAACAAAGTATACCACACAGGCTACACAAATATTTAGAGGCTAAACCCCTCACTGTTATCTAACTCTGGGATCACAGAGCAAATTAAGGACAAAATTAACGAATTCATAAGCCACAATGACAATGAAAATACATCACAAAGAAACCAATGGGATACAGCTAAGGCAGTACTGAGGGGCAAGATCATTGCCCTCAGTGCACACATTAAAAGAATGGAAACAGAACAGGTAAATAACCTCATGATGGAGCTAAAACGTCTGGAGAAACAAAAAAAAATTGAATCTAAAATGACTAGGAGGAGAGAGATCACAAAAATTAAAGAAGAGATAAATATGATTGAAAATAGAAAGACCATTCAACAAATAAATAAAACTAAAAACTGGTTCTTTGAGAAAATACATAATATTGACAGACCCCTTGCAAGACTTACAAAAAAAAAAAAGAAGAGAAGATACTCATATCCAGAAGATCAGGGACTCCACAGGAAAAATTACAACAAATACACAGAATATTCAAACACTCATAAGGAACTATTTCCAGAATGTCTACTCACTAAAGAATGATAATTTTACAGAAATAGATCAATTCTTAGAGAAGTATAAACTGCCCAAACTGAATCAAGAAGAAATAAATCAACTAAATAAACCAATAACTTACAGCAAGATACAGGAAATAATCAAGAACCTCCCAATAAAGAAAAGCCCAGGCCCGGATGGATTCACCAATGAATTCTATAAAACCTTTAGTGAGGAACTAACACCAACACTCCTCAAACTCTTCCATGAGATAGAAACAGAGGGAGAAATCCCAAACGCATTCATGAAGCTAATATTATACTCATCCCCAAACCAGACAAAGACCCAACAAAAAAAGAGAACTACAGGCCAATATCACTAATGAACACAGACACAAATCTCCTTAACAAAATATTAGCTAACAGTTCCAGAAACTGATTAAGAATATTATACATCATGACCAAGTAGGCATCATCCCAGACACAAGGATGGTTCAACATCCATAAATCAATAAACATAATTCACCACATCAACAGAGCCTAGACCAAGAAACATATCATCATCTCAGCCAATGCCCCAAAAGCCTTTGACAAAATTCAACACATATACATGTTAAAAGCCCTGGAGAGAAGAGGAATAGAGGGAACATTCCTTAAAACAATAAGAGCCATATATAACAGACCAACTGCTAATATCATATTAAATGGCGAGAAACTAAAACCATTTCCCTAAACTCAGGAACAAGACAGGATGCCTACTCTCCCCACTTCTTTTAAACATAGTGCTAGAATCCCTAGCCATAGCAATAAGGCAAGAGGAGTGCATCAAAGGAATCCACATGGGCAAAGAAGAAATCAAACTATCCCTATTCACAGATGACATGATCTTATGTCTGAAGGACCCAAAAACCTCAGTCCCCAAACTCCTACACCTAATAAACCATTTTGGCAAAGTAGCAGGATACAAAATCAACCCACAAAAGTCAGCAGCTTTTCTGTACACCAGCAATGTACAAGCAGAAAAGGAAATTATGGAAATAATGCCACTTACAATAGCTAAAAAAGAATAAATTACCTAGGGATTAACCTAACTAAAGACATGAATGACCTATTTAATGAGTACTATAAAAATCTAAAAAGGGAAATCAAAGAGGACACAGGAGATGGAAAGACCTCCCATGGTCATGGGTAGGCAGAATCAATATAGTGAAAATGGTCATATTGCCCAAAATGTTATACAAATTCAATACAATCCCCATCAAGATACCAGCTACATTCTTCACTGAAATAGAGAAAGCAACCCATAAATTCATATGGAACAGCAAAAGACCTAGAATAGCCAAAGCAATTCTAGGCAAAATAAAAGCAGTGCAGGAGGTATCACAATACCAGGTTTCAAGCTCTATTATTGAGCCAATATAACAAAAACAGCCTGGTATTGGTATAAAAACAGACCGGAAGACCAATGGAATAGAATAGAAGACCCAGAAATAAAGATTCATTCTTACAGTCAGCTGATATTCAACAAAGGAGCTTAAGCCATACAATGGAAAAAACATAGCCTCTTCAACTACTGGTGCTGGGAAAACTGGGCAGCCATATGTAGAAAACTCACCTATCACCATGCACCAATATCAACTCAAAATGGATCAAGGACCTCAATATCAGACCTGAATCCTGAAACTACTGAAGGACAGAGTAGGAAAGGTGTTAGAACTTATAGGCACAGGAAGGAACTTTCTGAATATAGTCCCAGGGGCACAACAGATAGGGGAGAGACTCGGCAAATGGGACTACTACCAAATAGAAAGTTTCTGTACAGCTAAAGACATAGCCACCAAACTAGAAAGACAGCCAGCCATATGGGAAAGGATCTTTACCAGCACAGCAACAGACAAAGGCCTAATATCCGTCATCTACAGAGAACTCAAAACACTAACCCCCTCCAAGCCCAGTAAACCAATTATTAAATGGGCAAAGGAGCTAAAGAGAGACTTCACAAGAGAAGAGATAAAAATGGCAAAGAAACCTATGAGGAAATGTTCAACATCCCTGGCAGTAAAGGAAATGCAAATAAAAACAACCCTGAGATACCACCTCACTCCAGTTAGAATGGCCTATACTCTGAACTCAGGCAACAACAAATGCTGGAATGGGTGTGGGGAAAGAGGAACCCTCCTCCACTGTTGGTGGGAGTGCAAATTAGTACAACCACTTTGGAGAACATTATGGGGGTTCTTCAAAAAGCTCAGCATAACCCTATCTTATGACTCAGCCATACTACTCCTAGGCATCTATCCTGAACAACAGGTCTCAGATATCAAAACGGCACCTGCAAATCCATGTTTATTGCTGCAAAATTCACAATAGCCAAAATATGGAAACAACCCAGATGCTCCTCCACAGATGAATTGATCCAAAAAATGTGGTACCTATACACAATGGAATACTATATAAAGATTAGAAATGATAAAATATTGGTATTTGCAAGGAAATAGTCAGACCTTGAACAAATAATGTTGAGCGAGACAATCCTAGAACACAGAGAACAAAGGGGCATCGTCTTCTTGATATATGACTATGGGGGGGGGGGGACAGTAGAGACAAGGTCTGCGAAACTAAAAACTTCTTGTTAGATGGTATTTGGGTCAGCGACCTTACATTATGTATCTAAAACCAAACAACTACTAAACATAAAAAGGTCTAAAATAGACCTCTCAGTAGATCACAATAGCTCAACACCTATGTATATGTGATCATTTAAGACAAGGATAAGCAAACTCTATTGTTGATGTTATATGTAAGGTTCTCTTTTTTGTTTGTTTGTTTTTGTTTTTGTTTTTTGTTTTTAAACAGAAATTTATTTTCTCACAGTCCAAGGATTGCAAGTCCAAAATCAAGATGTGACATAGGTCTATGTATGGTGTACTATGAATTACTACACTAAAGATAGCTACATCCTCAAATCTGTGCATGTACATCCAGAGTGAGAAGAGAGAGGGAAAGAAAGAGAGAGGAGGAGAGAGAAGTGAGAGCATGCTTTGTTGAATCTCCTTTGGCATTCGCCACGTGGCTACTGTATATGATTTTGGTACACTGGGTATTGTATATATGCCTACCTGATCTAGGGAAAGGAAAGAAAAATGAGGGTGTAAGATATCACCCTCAATGAGAAATGTACTCAATGCCCTATTATGTACCTGTGCCCCTTTTGCACAACACCTTGTCAACAAAATTTAATTAATTAAAAAAATAATTGCAAATCAAAACTGCATTGAAATTTCACTCCACCCTGTTAGAATGGACATCATCAAGAAATCTCATCATAACAGATGCTGGCAGAGATGTGGCCAAAAGGGAATGCTACTACACAGTCGGTGGGAGTGTGAACTTGTTGAACCACTCTGGAAAGCAGTATGGAGGTTCCTCAAAAGACTAAGCACAGGGGCTGGGAATATGGCCTAGTGGCAAGAGTGCTTGCCTCATATACCTGAAGCCCTGGGTTCAAATCCTCAGCACCACATATATAGAAAAGGCCAGAAGTGTTGCTGTGTCTCAAGTGGCAGAGTAGCTAGCCTTGAGCAAAATGTAGCCTGGGGACAGTGCTCAGGCCCTGAGTGCAAGCTCCAGGACTGGCCAAAAAAAAAAAAAAAGCCTAAACATAGACCTACCCTATGACCTAGTAAATCCTCTCCTGGACACTTACCCAAATGACCACAAACAAGGCCATACTACACCTACTACCACAATCATGTTCACTGAAGCATTATTGACTATAGCTAAGATGTAGAACAACCCAGATGCCCCTTAGTAATACATGAATGAAGAAAATGGGGTATACATACACAATGGAGTTCTATGCTCAGTCAGAAAGAATGACATGTCCCATTCATAAAGAAATGGAAAAACCTGGAAAAAAGAATTATATTAAGAAAAGTTAACCAGGCCCCCAAAAATGTGGGTTGTATGGTTTCCCTCATTTGTAGTTACTAGAATATGTCTGATATTCTTAGCAGAGGATCACAACAACCCAATTATTAAGGGCATAGGACCAATATAATGAAATGTATCAAAATGAACTCCAAGTATGGGAAACAAGAGGTTCATATTATATTCAGTTAGCAGTTATTTTAATTTTGTTTCGTTTTAGTTCCTGTACACTTGATCCTATATATAATTTTATCTGATCCGTGGAAGGGGAAAGGAATCACAGAAACAGCAGGACAAATGATGACCTAATGCAATAATGGTATTCACTAGACCCCCATGTTGGAAATGAACTTTACAACTTGTCGGGAGGGGGGTAAGGGAGAGAAATGAGGAGGGAAGCAGGAGAAATATACTCATTACCTTACATACTGTAACCCCCTGTTCATCACCTTTACAATAAATATTTTTTAAAAATATATAGTTTTAGAATTCTCATAAAACTATCACCTCAGAACTAATTAATGAGTTATCTTTTGAAAACTTGGCCTTTTCGTGTTTGGAAAATTTCTTAATAAATAACAATTTCTCTGTTTTAAAACTGTGGTCTCTATGGGTGTCTCTATAATCAAATTTTGGTGCTGATTACTTTCTCGTGACATGTGTGTCTTGTATATATGTGAATATTTCACATCACAAGAAATCATTCAATGTCAAAAATCAATATATAAGATTCACTTCACAGTTATTTCGATGTTTGAAGCAGTTTTAATGAAATTGTCAAGAAATCTGGCTGTAATCTAGTGGCATAATTATCCCAGTCACTGAACCTTTCTAGCTTTCTACATTTCATTTGCTTTTCATCCCAAGAAAAAATTTAGTTTGAAGATTAATAAGCGCAACTAGCTGCCTGTATCCAGCTTTGTTTAATTTCTCCATCATGAGTGTATCTCAGTCTTTGATTTAATTTTATATGTCACTTTTACTTCAGAATTTTCTTTCTCATTCTGTTTTGGTCTGTGACAATTACCTATCTTTGGGTAATACCTAAGAACCATAATAAGTAGTTAATTCAAAGATAGAAACTATCATCTCATATTTTTCTATTGGATGATTTTCTCATTAGTAAAAATAATGTGACCAAATAATTGTGATAAAATATTACCTAAACTTTTAAGTGATGTAGTAAATTTAAAAATCACTGACTCTGTTAAGCTAACCTTTCAATTGTGGAAAATTTTCAAAAGAAAGAAGTCTGTTTACTGATAGATTTACACAACTCCCGATGTCAAATCATATGTATTTTATCCAAGTACATGACAGACACATATTTTTTAATTGCTTGCATAGTATATAGGTGAGTGTTGAAAGAAGCATTTCTTCTAAAATTTATATGACAAAGAAAATAACTCCTTGAGGGAGCAGATTGCTTGAGTCACCTAGTAATTAAAATGTATGCTTAGTTTTGGGGGAGCTGTACAAGAAAAGAGATAAGAAACATGAGCCCAAACCATAAATTTGTAATTGTGATCAATATATTTTGATGGATGGAAACAAATAAATTGTATTCATGATAATTAAATAATGCTGAAGTCATAATCTAGCCAATCTCATCATTTATATTTTAGTTTAATGTTAACATTTTATAGAATAATACAATTAATTCAGTAATCAAGAAATTTAACATATATCTTAACTCTAATTAGGAAATAATCGATCTTAATTTAGGATTAGAAATTTGTGTTTAATTCTTCCAAGTCTAAATTAGACTTACCCTTTGTGTCTCCCAAGTATTATTTTTCATTAATATGTGTTTCAATATATATATATACACATATATGTATGTAAATATACATACATACATATATGTGTGTGTATATATATATATATATATATATATATATATATATATACAAAGTAAATTTAAGATCCTAGACTTAGCAGGGTCCTTGTGGCTCACACGTGTAACTCTAGCTACTCAGGAGGCTGTGAGCTGATGAATCAAAACCAGCCAAATGTGTATATGTATCACATTTTCTTGATCTACCCATCAACTGAGGGGCATCTGGGTTGATACCATATTTTAGCAATGACAAATTGTGCTGTGATGAACATAGTTGTGCTGGTGGCTTTAGTGTAGTCTTGCTTGTAATTTTTTGGGTAAATGCCCAAAAGAAGGGGATCTCAATGTTTAGCCTTCTGAGGAACCTCCACACTGCCACAGTGCTTTCCAGAGAGATTGAACAAGTTTACATTCCCACCAACAACGTAGTAGGATTTCCTTTCGGCCGCATCCCCTCCAGCATTTGTTATTATTAGTTTTCCTGATAACGGACATTCTTAATGGGGTGAGGTGGAATCTCAGTGTTGTTTTGATTTGCATTTCTTTTATGGCCAGTGATGTAGAGCACTTATTCATGTGTCTCTTGGCCATTCTCATTTTCTCTTCAGAGAAGTCTTTTTTTAGGTATTTGGCCCATTTGTTGAGGGCACCATTGGTTCTTTGAAGATGTGTTTTGGAGGAATTTAGTTTTTTGAGTTCTGCGTATATTTTAGATACGAAGCCATTGTCTGTTATATGGCCAGTAAAGATCTTCTACCATTCTGTGGGCTTTCTGCTTATCTTGCAAGCTATGTCCTTTGCCATGTAGAAGCTCTGCAGTTTGATGCAGTCCCATTTGTCCAATCTTTCTTTGATTTGTTGTGTTTCTGGGCCTTTGTTAAGGAAGTTTCTTCCTGTGCCAAGAATCCCAAGCATTTCTCCTATTCCTTCTTGTAGTGTTTTCAAGGTATCTGATTTTATTTCAAGATCTTTGATCCATTTGGAGTTGATTTTGGTGCAGAATGATATATAAGTACATATACACAATGGAATTCTATTCATCTATCAGAAAGAAGGACATTGCCCCATTTGTAAGGAAATGGAAGGACTTGGGGGAAAAAATCATGCTAAGTGAAATGAGCCACACCCAAAGAAACATGAACTCTATGGTTTCCCTCATAAGGAATAATTAGTACATTTCTAGGATAGACATAGCAGAAGATCACAATAGCTCAGTAGCTATGCCCATATGAGCACATAAGATAATGCTAAGAAAAATGAACTCCATGTTTTGGAAACAAGTGGTATATCATAGTTGTAATTAAGTTCACCATACCATGTGAAACCATACATTTTTTTCTCTTGTATTCCCTTTCTGTGGTTTTACTCGTTCTACTACTGTAAGTGATCTTAGTACCCCAGAAACTGTATAGACATGTATTGGAACTAGGAAGGAAAAGGGAACACCAAAACTGAGAGACAAAGGATAAAAAGACAAGCCATTGCAATAGCAATACATTCAAAACCAATTGTTGTAAACCAACAGTACAATTTGTGTAAACAAGCTGTACAACTAGAGGTGGGAGTGGAGGGAACTGGGGAGGGGGGAGATGGAGAAAAAATGAGGGAGGAGGTAACAAATTGGATAAGAAACATATTTGCCTTACATAAACCCTCTGTACTTCACTTTGACAATAGAGAGAGAAAAAAATAGCACAAGCAGTAAAGTACATGAGATTTGATGAAATTGGATCAAAGCCAGCCCAGGCAGGAAAGCACATGAGCAAGAAGTAAAGCTTCTGGCTCAAGTGATAGGGTGTTAATCTTGAACACAAAAGCTCAGGGGCAGCACCCAGGCTTCTTATCCAAGCTTCAGGAGTGGGGTGTGTGTGTGTGTGTGTGATACACCACACCACACACCATATGCAAAATCTTAGAATTAGATCCCATTATCATGATTCCATACTAAATAAATTCTCTAGGTTCATTTATTTTTGTGTTATTCCCAACATCTTGTTCTAGAATATAATTCTTTGTAAAAATTTAGAGCTGACTTCATATTATTCTTTTTAAAACCTTCTTTAATATTGAAAACAAAATAGGGGAAATTTATTAATAGTACCTTTTCAAGCTGACACTTCAGGGCTTTTGGTAATAAGGTTATTAAACTGTGCTGCGCGGTGTGGAAAAGCTTGAAGTATGACATGGGAGAAAGAATAGCAAATCTAAAAACCCTTTCTTTTTCCTAACAGTCCTGACCAACAAATTACCTGTCACGTGAAAATCTGAGGAAGCTTGCTGAAAAGAAAGGTATTGGAAAATGACAAAGTATGTTGTTCACAGGATGTGCAATTTTATGTACCAGTGCACTCAGAAATTATAATAACACCTTCAAAACCTGAATCTGAATTGGCTCCTTATTCATATAATCTATGATTAGAAGTCCAAATATTTGCCAAAATACTTCATGCAAAGAATAAACTCTCCTGGATGCCATTTCCTTCTGATGTAAGCTTTAAAATTCTAATGATCAAATGTATTAAAAGCAATGTCATGTAAAAAAACAAAAGATGGAATTGTTTCTCTACTTACATTTCTTATATCAAATGGGTGGGTCTTCTGCACTAATCAGTTCTTCAGCTCTCTACAGAGCACAACTGGGCACCTTACAATGTATTTCTATTTGACCCTATAGTTAGAGTGTATTCTACAGGGTGGTCTGAGTCCAGTCATTTCTTCAGACACCAAATATCAATGTTAAAAACACCCATGTTTTTTTTCTCTTGATAGAAATACAAAGAGTTCATGTATTCCTCTTCTTGGTTTCAACAATTTACTTATAATGCATCACAAAACCCAGAAAATCTTTTTTATTTACATTTGCTAGTTTATTATAAAGGCCTTCATTAAAAATAACGTTAATGAATACCTGGATAAAGGATTACCGAGGGCAAAGTCTAGAAAGGTTCAGAGCTTGTCCTTGTTCAGAAGGAGTGTCACTTTCTGGATATGTTCACCGTCTTGGAAGTGCTACTGATTAGGTAGTTGAGAGACTCTTGTGGAAACTGCATTAGGTAGGGTATGGTCTCTCTTCCTTGGGAAGAAGCAAGGCTAGTAACTGAAATGTCCATGCTTTCACCATGGCTTGGTCTTTCTGGAGAGCAGCTATCCAGTATTCAACAAATAATCTATTCATTAGAGTAAAAGACATACACATTGTTTCAAAACGTCCAAGGGATTTAGGTGCTCCATGTAAAAAGCCTCTATACTTTTTTATTTGAAGGAGTTCCAGGGTAGAAACTAAGATCAGAGACAAATGCATACTTCCTGTTACATTCCAAGTACTATCAAAACTACAGTAACTCACTCAACACCATTCTTATAAATATTATATGATTAATGTAAACTCCATGATGACAGGAAATATGTCTCTTCACTTATGAAGTGTATGTCAACGAGTAGCACCATAACCAGAACAGGGTTGATAAATAATAAACTCGTTAAATAAGCACCTGCTGGAAGTCTCATAATGGGAAATTTGTGGTAAAAAGTGTGAAAAGGCAGTCTCAATAATCTATGCCTTTTAGGCTTATCTTACAAGTATTTTTGCTTGTCATGTAACTGTCTGGATATTTTCTATTTATGGGTTTTTTTTTTTTGGTATTTTTCTTCTGTATCAAGTTGAAAACTTGGATTATAATTTGCTCCAGATTCAACAAGAATGCATCTACAGTCTCTCACCTCGATCTCATGTTTCAAAAATTGGCTTTGTATACCTATTCATTCCAGACTAATAGACTGAATTTACAACAAATGCTGAGAACTTTAATCTAGCAGAAAAAAGTACCCTTTGAATCATACTACCTTTAAACTCCAATTATCATTAACACTGGCGCGCCATTATCTCTCTATTTGCTCGTATATTATATAGTAAATTTACTAAATTAAATTGATAAAGAGAAGCACTATGTTTAATCTATTTATTTTAGATTGCTTTTTCTGATGGTATGTGGAATTCTTGGGAAAGAAAAAATAAAGTTGAAATAAATCACCAGCCAAAACCTTTCTTCTTCAGAAGTATCCAATTATAGCTTAGATACTGTCATGAAAGAAAGTACATTTTATTTAGCTTTGACTTTTATTTTTTCCAAAGAGGGGTGAGAAAACAGAATCTTGCACAATTTCCTTTAGTCAGCAGTAACAGAAGGACAGTATCTTACAATACTGGTTGTTTTGTGGCACACCAAGGTATCCACTGTTCAAAAGTTCAAAAGTTCAAAAGAAGAGGTTTTTGGCAAAATCTCATAAATTATCATTTGAAATTTTTGCAGATGGTCTTTTCTAGAAGGTGTACCTGCAAATTGCAAGTGCTTTCCTTAAAATGTAATGTACATAGATAAACCTTGAAATTTGCCAATGTTGTATTAATAGAGTGTTTTCTTGAATGGAAAGTTAAAAGTTTTATTTTCAAAAGAAGCACCAAAAGTTATTTTTAATCAAAATACACAATGAACACATTCTTTTATTTTTTGAATACTACGTAAAATTTCTGTAACTTTGAGCATATTTCTAGTTTTTCACCATAAAGCAACAACAAAGGTAGATACAGACTATTTTATTTTTTTTATTTATTTATTTTTTTTGGCCAGTCCTGGGCCTTGGACTCAGGGCCTGAGCACTGTCCCTGGCTTCTTCCCGCTCAAGGCTAGCACTCTGCCACCTGAGCCACAGCGCCCCTTCTGGCCGTTTTCTGTATATGTGGTGCTGGGGAATCGAACCTAGGGCCTCGTGTATCCGAGGCAGGCACTCTTGCCACTAGGCTATATCCCCAGCCCGATACAGACTATTTTAATTGAGTCAAAATGCTGTAAGAAAATACAACAGACTGGTCTGCTTAGCCAGCAGAAATTTCATTTCTCTCAGAACTAGAAGTTTAAGATCTTATATCAATAGTCTGTCCATCTGGACTCATTTTTGGCCTTGTAGTCATCTTCTTGCTGGCTCTTTGTGTCGATTATGTGTTTGCAGAGAGATCTTTCTTTTCCTTTTCCATCTGTTCACTAGTTCTATGAGATAGCAAGCCCTTTATGATTTAATATAAACTTGTAACTTAATTTTTTTTTTTTTTTTTTTTGGCCAGTCCGGGGCCTTGGACTCAGGGCCTGAGCACCTTCCCTGGCTTCTTCCCGCTCAAGGCTAGCACTCTGCCACCTGAGCCACAGCGCCCCTTCTGGCCGTTTTTTTCCATATATGTGGTGCTGGGAATCGAACCGAAAGCTTCATGTGTAGGAGGCAAGCACTCTTGACACTAGGCCATATTCCCAGCCCCTGTAACTTAATTTTTAAGGTAATAGGAATGTTTATTAAAAAATACATGGCAGAGAAGGGAGCATATGGCATAGACAAGAAAATAAGTTATTGTATTTCAGCCTATCTCTGCTGTTTTCTTCCATGTTCCAAAACTTGTTCATTCCTAAAGATACTCTTTGAATACAATTATGTTGGCAATTAGGAATTCATCATATGAATTAGGAGGATAGACACAAAGTTAATCCATAGTAGCATAGCCATTATTTTATTTTCACTTAATCTCATATATATGCAAGTTTATGATGATCAATATTTAGACATTCACAAAAAACTCACACAAATTTCCCTTTCTCTACCACTAGCATTATAAAGATGATTGATATAAAAGCTGCACATTCATTCATCAAGTTGCCCTAATGCCAGAATGCCAGAAACGTATTCAAATGGAAAACCAAAAAGCATACATTCCAAAGGTCATATAACCAGAAAAAATATATTAAAAGAAATTAAAAGTCAAAGATGAATTTTCCTGTGGAAATTATTGTGTTTATTTTAAATTTAGTAAATTGAAGGCCAAAGAGCAAAACTGAGGATGTAGAAATGTGTTTCTCTTCATGTAAATCTAGTGAGATTAGTCAATTGCTGACTGATAGAACCCACTTTCCACTACTAACTTAGATGTGGAGTGTTAACTGTTTGGTCTACATGCAATTTTTTTTTCTTTATTTTTGAGTGGGGAGCCACTCCGGTGACTTTGACTTAGGGACTAAACACTGTCCCTGGCTTCTTTTTTTGCTCAAGGCTAGCACTCTGCCACTTGAGCCACAGTGCCACTTCTGGTGGTTTTCTCTATATGTGGTGCTGGGGAATTGAACCCAGAGCTTCATGTATACGAAGCAAGCACTCTTGCCACTAGGCCATATCCCCAGCCCTACATGCAATTTTTTAAGGCAAAAATACCTCAAGTTAGTCTTTCACTTAAATTTAGCACATATGAGCTGATTAAAATCTAACCTCACAAGATGAAAAAGTGTACTATTCTAGTTAATACAAAAACAAATCTTTGTAATGTGATATTTGGATAGATGTCTATATGAAATAAGGAACAGCTTTTAGATCTTTAATTATAGAAGTCATCTGGAAAGGTAAAAATAGTTATGTTCAATTCCTTTGCTTATGAAATAGTTTAGAAAAGATTCAGCATACCATTGAGTTATATTATTTAGTTGTTGATTTCATTGAGTTTAATTTTTTTCAGAGCATTAGAGTGAAATGGGTTAGAATTTTCATAAAGATAAGCAATGTGATTTTTGTATGTAAGGTTTTAAGTCTTTAAAATATGTAATTGTTTTTAAGTGAAGCATAAAGAGTTATTTCTCTACTTCTGCTCCATGATAAAATATAATCCAGACTCATGACCTAATAAATGCCAACTAGATTTAAAGGTTCATTTTTCAAACAGTTGGAAATTCATATTCACTCCATTGATGTCAAGGTACATAAAACTTATCAGAATAAGACAAACAGAAACATTGAATTAGAAACTTCTTGAACTAATAAATAGCATATATAATCCCCAGGAAAACATCACAGAATCTGAGCTCTTTCTTAAGTTATAAACACATATTCCAAATACAGACAGATAACATAGTTATTTTAAAAATATTTATAAACATATTTTTACCTGATCTCTTCAGTATCTTCTAAAAATAATAAAGTTATATTATGGTTAACTCTACTTCAGTGAATTAACTCATTTATCACTATGTTGTTTGAGTAATAATAAACTCATAAGAACAAAAAGACAGAATTTTTAGGCATGTATTTACAAAAGTATACATGGGATGAAAAGGAATTCCCAATCTTGAGAAAGCTTATTGTATCTAACAGGTAAAATAACTTCTAAGTTTATTAAAATAGGAATGTGATTAATGTGCTGAGTTTATAAACATAACACTATGAAGTATTGTTGAAGTAACCCAGAAAGGAGAGAAATAAGCTATCCATGGAGAAACCAACAATGGATTTCCAAATGTCTTGAAGAATAATGAAGAATTCTTTTATTGAAACTTAGAACAGAGGTGTTAGGTGAGGAAAAATTACCAGGGTGAAGAAAAAGCAGAACGTTGCACTTGAGAGTGAAGGAATTTGCATGGTATCAAGTGACCAAAACCAAATCAAAACTAACTGACATAAAACATAGCCTTCAGGACACATTTTAAGTATTATAAGTTAGTGTCATGCTAGCACATCCTACCAAAACATGCTGTTGATGGTCTTTTTGTTGTTGTTTTAATGTAGCCTTTAGGCTGATATTTAATTGTGATTTTCTTTTATATTTCCATGTCCCTTCCTCTCTGTTTTGCTTCCTAGCTATAAGGTGAATGGTCTTACTTCTACTTACACTCCTGCCATGATGTGCTGTTGTGAGACAAGCTCAGACGCTGGAGCCAATTGATCATGGGCTAGAATCTCCAGTACTGTTAGTCAAAATAAAACCTTTCTCCTTATCTCTGGTATTTTGTAATAGTAATGAAAAGCTGACCGTGGATTTCCAAACTGTTGTGACTATACTGTACATTGTGCAATTTTACTCTGAGGCCTCAAAAACCTTTTACTTTTACCTCAGAATCTCATTGGCTTAATATTGTTCAATTTATTGTATTTGATTTGGGCTCATTGAATTTCTTATGATTTTATATTAGCTTTCAAAAATTTGTAAGATTTTCAATAATTATTTCTTCAGTCATTTCTAAACCATTATCCTCTCCAGCAGCTCTATACGGAATGTATTATTTTTTCTTATGACTATTACTATGTATCTTCTGAAAATATACTCTGAAATTATATAAACATATTTTATCTCTTCAGACTTTCATTTAAGATTTTTTTTGCTAGTCCTGGGGCCTGGACTCAGGGCCTGGTTGCTGTCCCTGAGCAAGGATAGAGCTCTACCACTTGAGCCACAGCACCATTTCTGGCTTTTTCTGTTTATGTGGTGCTGAGGTTTCATGCGTGCTAAGCAAGCTCTCTAGCATTAAACCATATCCCCAGCCCTCATTTATTAATTTTAATTTCTGTAAATGATTCTTGATTACAACAAAAGTTGTGAAGGTGAAAAATTCAAGTTAGGTGAATGGTCACTTCATTTTTCTATTATTTTACATTTAAAATATTACTTTTATTCAACAGAATTTTCCTTATTATCCAATTTAGTTTTTAATTAGTCATGTATCAAAATATGTTCACACATAATGCTCACCAATATTATTTTTCTTACAGATTAATTGATTACTACCCAAATTTAGCCACTAGGAGTTCATAATCTGTTGTAGTGTCCTTTTGACATTTTTTCAGACTTTCTTTAGGCACCGAACAATATTTTTCCAAGTCTCATTTTTTAAAGTTAAAGAACAACATTTAGAAGCCATGGATAGCTGTAGGTGTCCTCATGGGTATTGAAGTGTCATTGTTCCTAGTTTCTCTCAGCATTTCATATTATATAGCCCTCATAATTTCCAATCCTGATGCCTTTTGTTCTTGCACTTTTGGATTATACTAACTAGAACCTACAGTGCAATGTGAAAAGCAAGAAAAAGAGTCGTCATCTTGATCTTTCTCCTTCTTTAAAGTGATAGTTCACAACTGAAGTTTGGATAATTTTGCGCTCCCGCAACCCAATGCATTTGAGTAGTGTAGAGACATTTATGGTTGACACAAATGGAGAGAACAACTTCAAGCTGGTGAACAGAGGACAAGATAGTAATGAGAATCCACTGGACAAAATCGCTAATGAAACTGAAGCTAAGAAGCTCTACCTGAGAGGGAATCATGTATTCCTTAGTTGAATTGTGGTATTAAACCTTTACCAACAACAAAAAGAAAGAGGCAAACTAAACCTTTCTAAAGTAACCCAGACTTCTAGACCAGATCCCAATTAATTAAAATGATCAGACCCAAGTAATATAGGTAAAGGCAAGTTTATATGCCCTAATATAGAAGACAATGATAGAAACTTATGTCTACTATGTGAAGAATCAACAATATAAACAAGCTACACAGTATTTTTTAAAAGAAAAATAAATAGATTAGGGAAAGATCTACAGGTACCTAAGACAAGAGACTTAGCATACAGAAATTTTAATTAGATACACTTGTGTTCATAGAAGCTGAGAAGAGAGTGGTGGGTGTCTATGCTGGAATAAGGTATCAAACTAAGGTTATAAAAGTATCTGTTGGACAGGATGAATACATTCTGGAGACCTATTGTACAAGAAGGCATGTTTAAAAATCATACAAGAATCTAGACAGGAACAGAGAATATTCAGGAGAAAATCACAAAGGTGCAATGCCTAAGTGCCTCTTCATATTTATATAAAATAAAATACATATTGAAATGAACTATAAAATAGGGAAACAAAAGATTTTTTCTCCATATATATATATATTTACTTTTAAGTTTTTGATGATTCTGTCTTCTATACCTTACATGTGGTGTACTCATGACTGTGTCTTTGGAAGAGTTGCGGGGAGTCACAGAACTGGAAGGAAAAAGGGTAAAAGTGCAGCATTGAAGCTCACTGGATATTGGTGGAAGCAATGTATAAAACACATGGGTGGAGACTCTTCTTCAACAGAGTACTAGAATTCCTAGGCAAAGCAACAAGGCAAGAGGCAAATTTAAAGGGGAACCAAATAGGAAAAGATGAAGTAAAACTTTCTCTTTGCAGATAAAATGATCCTGTATTTAACCCCATAAACTCTACTCCCAAGTTACTTGAGCTGATCCAGAACTTTGGCAAAGTGGGATATAAAATAAATCCTCAAAAATCAATGGCTTTTCTATATGCCCCAAATTCAAACAACAAGGGTGAAATCAGGAAAGCAACTCCTTTTGCAATAGCCTCAAAAAAAAAAAAATACTCAGGAATAGCCTTAACCAAAAATGAAAGACCTCTGATGACAACTTTAAAAGCCTGAAAAAGGAAATTAAATCAGAACTAAGGAAATGGAAAAACCTCCTGTGTTCAGGGACTGGGAAGAATGACATTGTGAAAATGGCAATACTACCAAAGGCTATCTACAAATTCACTGCATTACCCATCAATATCCCAATACCTTCCTTTAATGAAATAGAGGAAGCAATCAAAGAATTCATATGGAAGAATGAAAGACACTAAATAGCAAAAACAATCCTAAGCAGGAAGAACAGTGCTGGAGGAATAGCAACACCAAACTTCAAACACTATTACAAAACAATAGTAATAAAAACAGCTTGGTATTGTCACAACAACAGGCCTGACGACTAATGGAATAGAAATGAAGACCCAGAATGAACCTGCAGACCTATGGCTACTTAATCTTTGATAAGGAGCTAAAAAATAGGATGGAAGAAAGACAGCCTCTTTAACAAATGTTGCTGGAAAAACTGGTTAAACACCTGTAACAAACTAAAGCTAGATCCTTATATAAAACCCTGCACCAGAATCAATTCCAAATGGATCAAAGACCTCGAGGTAATATCAGATAACCGGAAAACATTGCAGGAAGGAATAGGAGAAACACTTGGGCTCCTTGGCACAGGTTGAAACTTTCTTAATGAAGTCCCAGAAACACAATAAATCAAAGAAAAGTTGGACAAATGGGATTGCATCAAATTGCAGAGCTTCTGCAGGATAAAAGACATAGCTTTCAAGATAAATAGAAAGCCCTCAAGTTGGGAGAAGATCTTCACTGGCCATACAACAGACAAAGGCCACATACCTAAAATATACATATAACTCAAAAAATTAAGTTCCCCCAAAACAAATCCTCAAAGAAACAACTGCCCCCTTAATAAATGGGCTAAAGACCTAAAAGGAGACTTCTCTGAAGAGAAAATGAATGGCTGAGAGACACATGAAGAAGTGCTACACATCATTGGCCACAAAGGAAATGCAAATCAAAACAAAATTGAAATTCCACGTCACCCCAGGGAAGAGTAGCCATTATCAAGAAAACTAATAACAACAGATGCTGGAGGGGATGTGGCCAATAGGTAACCCTACTACTCTATTGGTGGGAGTGTAAATTTGTTCAACCACTCTGGAAAGCAGTGTGAAGGTTCCTCAAAAGAGCTCCCTATGACCCAGGAACATCGCTTTTGGGCATATAACCAAAAAAATACAAGTAAGACTACTTATAATCTAAGAGCTACCAGCACAACTATGCTCATCACAGCACAATTTACCATCACTAAAATATGAAACCAACCCAGATGCCCCTCAGGAATAGAATGGATGAAGAAAATGGGAACATATACACAATGGAAATCTAACCTTCCATCAAAAATAATGACCTTGCCCTTTTCATAAGGAAATGGAAAGACTTAGAAAAAATCATTTTCAGTGAAGTGAGCCAGACCCAAAGAAATATAGACTCTATGGTTTCCCTCATTGGTAATAATTAGTACACGTCTAGGATTGTCCTAGCAGAAGATCACAATAGCCATGCCCTTATGAACACATATGATGATGCTAAGCAAAATGAACTACAAGTTATGAAAATAAGTGGTTTCAATGTACCATGTGAAACTATGCCTTTTTCCTTTGTCTTTCTTCCCCAGGGTTTTACCCTTGGTGTCACTGTAACTGATTTTGGTACTCTGCATATTGTATATGTGTTTATTGGAACTAGGGAAGGGAACGAGAGCGTCAATATGGAGAGAAAAAGGGTAAAAGGTGAACCAATGTAACAGCAATATTTACAAAACAATATTTGTGTGTTTATATATACATTTATAAGCACTTTTCTCATATATACATTTTCTAGAAAACCATTCATGAGCCACAGATTCCAATATACTGAAATTACATTGAATGCCATTAAATAGTATATGTATGTATTGGTGATGGTTGTTTGAGGGAATTAATTTACTCTGAAAAATCAGCATTAAGTGCTAAATATTACAGATGCATGAGATATTTCAGACACAGTTAATCTTTTACCTCTCTCATCCCTAAAATGATACCTGAAATTGAATGTGGGGGATCATGGGGCTTGACCTCTGCCTGGGCACCATCCCTAACCTTTTGCTCAACGCTAGTGCTCTACCACTTAAGAAAGTGCTTTACTTCCTGCTTTTGGGGTTAATTTATTGGAGATAGAGGTTTCATACACTTTCCTTTCCATGTTGGCTTTGAACCATGATCTTCGCATGTTCGCCTCTTGAATAGCAAAGGGTTACAGGTATGTGCTACTTGTGTCCAGCTTGAATGATACTTTTTAAAGCTTTAAAAATGTATATACTCAAATTTTACTTACTTTAGGGCAGAATTTCTTAGTCTCATCTAATAACAGTAGCAAGACAGTATTGTATATTCAAAATTCTCTTAACTCTGATTTCCCTTGACTAGCAAATTGAAAAGAACTGCTGACTTTTACATGGAATCTACTTATTTTTATATTAAATGCCACTTATGAGAATTTAATCTCTCCCTTAAACTTTGATTGCCCATTTATAATGTGTTCCTAAATTTGTTTTTGTTTCCTTTTGCCCAATATTCTACTACGCAGCTATCAAGGAGTATTATAATTCTTAACACTGAAATGTAAATTGATAATAATGCATGTGCTGAGAAGGCAGAACTGGAAAGGAATCTCAATAGCTGGAATCAAAGACAAGCACAGAGAGCTCATTGATAACATCATATATTTTATATTAAGTTTTTCTGTAATCTGAATATACCACTTTCTGGAAATAGATGGATAATAATCTGAGGTCCAAGAAAGATAGATATGCATTGACACTAGTCCATTCAGGAGGCAAATATTTAGTGAAATAAGCCATTTTACTACGAAAAGATTTGTTTGTAGACCAATGGAATGGGTAGGTCTTTACTGTATGGGCAACTGAAAGAGCAAAAATTGAATGATTTCCATAGTACCTGTAATGATTCAATGATTGGATTTTATGCAGAAGTGATTCTTGGACATTTCCCCCCAGGTACAGCTATTATAAATAATACTGCTAAAATATCTGGGTATTAAAATTCCATCACTGTGAATGAAAACCAAAAACAATTAACATAAAAAGAATTCATTCATTTTAGCTGAGCCTTACAAGTTTCTTTCCATGGTCATTTGGTCTCTTCCTTTGTTGCCCACAGCAAGACAGTTCACCGTAGCAGAAACACCTGGTGATATAAGTCATGGAAGCAAGGAAGCAAAGAGAGCAAGACAGTAGTAAGAAATACAAATGTCTCACAGTCCCACATGAAGGCATTCCCCTATCACCCCACTTTTTAAAATTTCCATTACCTCCTTGTAATGTGAACACTAAGGCAATAGAGCAGTATTGTGTAGTCCTTCACTAAATTCTGTACAAAGAAGTCCAAAGATGGCACAAGGAGAAGATTCAGGAATTTAACTAAATTTTGGTCAAGCAGAGTTTTTGTCAGGAATAAAGAGTACTGTTGTAAAAACATACGTGGAACATAGTAGAATCAAACTGACAGAAACGCTCCATAGCTAACCTCTGAGGTACAGAAACACAATCAGGAGATGGCCCTAACAATTTTCAGTGAATCCATTTAGAAATAGCTAAGCTTAATTTAGAAAATGAGTCATCACCATTCCCTTTTAAAAGGAAGTTGTTCTTCAAAATAAGACTAGAGTAAGCAGCTAAAGAGTAATCATGCATAGAGTTTGTGTTGTGTGTTTCAAAGAATTAAATGAGGGATAGTTCTACTGGTTCCAAAACTCATTTTGAAAGGGGATCCAAGAAGAGGAGCACAGAAATTTTCGTGCCTGGATGGACAAGATGCTAAAGGGAAATGTGTAAATGTTGCCTTCCCCACAGAGAATCTCTTTTCAAAATTCTCGGTACCTTTAAAAGAGTATCATTTGCTTTGAAAGCGAATACTTTCAAAGACTTTCAAGACTCTGGACTGGCATCACTAAAAACAAGCTTCCTTCTGTGTATATTTATGTAACACATATACATAGCAAGAAAATAAACACAGTAAAGTACTAGGAATAAAAGTTAATGAAAGAGAAGAAAGAGAATCCTGAAGATGAAAGAAATATAGATTGATTCAAGCTTGTTAAAAACCATTGCTTGGGGAAATTTTTTGAAATGTAAATTATTCAATAGTAAATATTTTTGTAAGATGTAACTCTCAATTATTCCATACACATTATATATTTATTTTATGGACAAATCAATTCTTAATGGTTTTGTAACAATAGTCTAAACTGACAAGAAAATTAATTTGACAAAACATTTTATATAAACAATGCTGCCTTGTTTATATAAAATGAAACAATCTTTTCCAATAATTGGTTCAATCAATTGTATACATGCCTTGACATAAATTGTTACAAGTCTTCTGTCAATAATGTTCTTCATTTTAAAGAGTCTCAGGATATTTACCAGAGGTTGGATTGAGACCAGAATAGAAATACAACTCAAACTCTCTAGAAGAATTTTTGTTGCTGTTTTAATAGCTCTGGGGGAAATAATGGAGAAAATTGTGAACTAAATGGCACTTTCTTACATTTCCTCCAAGCTCTAGTATCATTATTGTCTTTTTCTAACTAGAGAAAAATTATAGTTGGGTGGCTTGGCAATATTCAATGTACATGCATTTCAGTTATAATCTAAATAGTAAATTATTAGTGTCATTAATAAGAAAATTACAAAGAAAAATTTAAAAATTACACCAGCGAGGCATGTAAAACAGAATTCAGAATCACATTTTGTGATATCTGTAATATTAAAAGTCAGTGGTCAATTACATTGGTTTGGGAAGCACATAGATTGGCAAAGCTCTCCTTTGGGTGTGTCTGTGAAGGTGTCAGTTCTAGAGAGGAATAAATAGTGGTAAGGATTATTCTAAACATGGGTGGCCCCATTGGGTAGGCTGGAGACCCAGATGAAATAAGAAATGCAAACAATGAGAAAGCCTGCTAGTATAACATTCTTGTGACCCTCAGTCACTTTTAATGTCCTCATCTTCCATGAGGAAATGTATATACCCATACTCCATATTATACACCTTGTCACCATTGTGTCCTATCTAATCATGGCCTACAAACAATGGAGCTAGCAAACCATTCATTGAAACCTCTGAAATCATGAGCCAAAAAAATGCTTCCTTTCTTCAACTTTTTAGGTCAGATATTTTGTTGCAGCAATAAAAACTTAATGAAATATCATTTGTCTGAAACAAGGATCAGAAACCCTTGTAGTCCTCACAGGATTTATGCAAGTCACTGAAAATATCCACCTCCATTCATTTTTAGATAACCTAGCTCCCAAGACTTCAAAGACTCTCCTAAACTTCATGGCAATCCACAATGAAGTGCCTCAGCAATTTCTCCTCTTAAGAAGTTTGCCAACTTGTCTGTCACAGCTATTAACCACGTTCAGTGAGCACCACCCCCTGTGTAGAATGGATTGCACCAGTACTTAAGAATAGAACTAGAATTGGGTCAAAGAAAACAGTACAGGGTTGAAAAATAAGCTGTTTAGCAGATGATTCTGTTTTCTCTCTTGTTTCTCTAGAGCAATGTGGCACTTTTTTTTCACAAGAAATGCAATGTCCCCTCATTAAACCTGATATAGATATGAATTAACTATTTAAAGTTTATTTCCTATCCTGGTCTTATAATTTCCCTCAAAACATTTTCTAAAGTCATTGAAGTAGATTCTGCTTCAAGAAATATTTTTTTCTTTGTATTGAATTTTTGTTTTACCTCAGAAAGCATTCAATTTATGAAATGGCATACCCTATAAGTATGTAACTCCATCTAAAAAGAAAATACCCTACAAAATCAAGAAAAGTGAGGGAAGAGTTGGGGATGGGAAAGATGAGTATGAATATTGAAAGAGATGACATTGGTCAAAATGTATAGTAGTTATAAGCTGCTTTGTTAAATGGCAACTTTCTTATACAACTACTTAAAGATAACAAATAAAATATAAAACAAAAAAATAAATAAGAAGACAACATTAAAAAGACATAATATTGTAAACTGATACAAGTAAACAGCCAAATTAACCTTCAAATAAGTACATATAACATTCTCTAGCTACTCTTCCGACATTATACTAAACCCAATGCCACCTCAAAGCCTATAATAAAACTGGAACTAGCAGCATGGCTCAAGTAGTAGAGTTTCTGCCTCCTGAGCAGAAGGCCCTGAGTTCAAACCTCAGTACCATCACAACAAAACAAAAACCCAGATACACAGTTATGCTAAATTTGCCTCAAATCAGGGTGGATTTCTAGGCCTTTTAAAGATAAAATGCCATGTGAAAGTTTTGTTTTTATTCTTTAAACAAATTCCTAATTTATACTTCAGAAACAACAAAAACAATCTATATGATAAAATGATAAAATGAATTTGATGCATAACAAAATGTTTTAGGGTGAAAATGACAAGTGCAGAACTTCTTCCTGTAAATTATTGTGCAGTGACTGAAGTGCCTCTCCTATTTCCTTGTGTGGCTGAAGACTATCGCACTGTGTATGTGGATCCTCTGGACATTCAGCAGAGTTCATAGATGCTTTCATTGTTTCCTTTTCTTGGCTATTTTGAATATTGCTGCTCTACACATAGTCATGCAAATATCTTCTTACATTTGCTTTCATTTCCTTTGTATATATTTAGTAATTGGGTTGCTGGATTATATGGCAGTTCTGCTTTCAATTTTTCAAGGAACACATTTTCCATAATGGCTGACTCATTTAGACTCTATGAGGTTGAATGAGATTTTTAGTGCTGACCCTAACTCTTGGAGTTGAACATTGAAGATATTGATGATAATAGTCATTAATCATTCCAATTTAGATGACAGTTGTTGCTTACCTATGTAATAGTAAAGCAAACTAAAAAAATAATTGAGTCAACTTCATAGTTATACATCTCAAGTACATTAGTTTGCTAGTGCTACAATAGCAATGTACCCTAAACTTGGAGGCATAAAATGACATAAACTAATTTGTCTCAGACCTTGAATTTGAGACTGAGGTGGCAGCAAATCCATCCTCCCTCTGCAGTTGCTAGAGAAGTACCTGTTGTGGACATTGCTCCTAATTGTTAATTATTTGACTTATGGTAGCAAATTTCAACCAACATAGCATTTTTGTGTGTAAATCTAATTACAGCTCACGTTCCCATTTACCCTACTCTGGAATAGACAGTATGCAAGAATGCCTTTCTTATCCACTTGTAAGTTAATACCCACTGGTGAATATTTTTGCATCCTTCCCTCCTACCTATTTCCCCCACGTTGTGGTAACTACCGGTCTACTGCTCACTTTTGCAAGATCATCTTTTTCAGAATCCACATATAAATGAGAGCATGCACTATTTGTCTATCTGTACTTGGTATATTTCATTTCACATAATGAACTCCAGTCTCATAGATGTTGTTGCCAAGGACAAGATTTCATTTTCTGACTGCATAGTATCCCATTGTGTATGAAGAGCCTTTGTCCATTCATCAGTTGATGGGTGCTTTGGTGGTTTCTATTTCTTGGCTATTGTGAACAGTGTTGCAATGAACATGTACTGCGGATGTCTTTTGACATATTGATTTCATCTCCTCTGGATACATATTTAGTAGTAAGATTGCTAGATTATACAGGACTTCTACCTTTAATTTTTTGAAAAGCACATTTTCCATAGTGGCTGTATTTAAGGATTCTCTTTTCTGTTGGCTATAATCTAAATGACTGAGAAAAACAAATGATTTGTTATTCCACTATCTTCAAGTTTGCCTATTCCAGCATGTTAAAGCATTTTCCTCTAATAAGTTTTATAGTTTCCGGTCTTACATTTAAGTTTAGTCCATTTTAAGTTGATTTATATTACTGATGAGAGTAATTAAAGAAACATGGCATATAAAAATGATTTAAATGCTACTTATGATCTTCAATATTTCAATCAAATGCCTTATCTACTAAGATATTTATTGAATATTTGTTAACTTGGAAAGATACACACTTTTAATATTCAAATGAAACCAATCTAAAATTGGCTGAGAGCTATTGCTTTCAGAACAAAACCAATATAATTAATTCATTTTCACATGGTCTACTGACTTCCTAGCTGTCAAATCTCTATGAAACTCCTTTTATCAGATGAAAGAAAACAACCACCCCATTGTATAAACAATTTTTAACAAATAATGGTAGATATACTTTTAAGTTGATTCCTGTGATGTATATTTTATATCCAGTCAACTATAAAGTGAAAATGAAGGGCTACTGATTTTCAGTTTTATTTTACTGGTTAATTAGTTCCCATCTTGAGTTTCTAGAGCTCAGGGAGCAAAACTACCAGTTCTGCACATGAAGCAGAATCTTTTAAAATATGTATGATGAGATTCTCAATAAAGTGAAATGGTCAGAAACTATTTTAATATAGCAAATATTTTTGAATTGCCAACAACATGAAACAAATTATACCAAGCAAGCAAAGTGGAAAATCAAAAAGAAAATAAGATATTGCCCCTGTCTATGAAAAGGCTGCAATCCAAATACAGAAACTGAAACAACTGAAATAGAAAATTAAAGTCAGTAGGTATCACTCTAGAATTTTAAATACTGTCAATTATAAGAATAAGAATAATAACAAAATACTTTAAAATGATGCCTCCATTATGCCAGGTGTTATTCTAAATGCCAAACACACACACACACACACACACACACACACACACACCCTCACACACTTATTGGATCTTACTAATATTATTATGGAAATAGTCTAATTAGCTCTGTTGTAGTACATCTAAGAGAAACAAGGAGAGTCTCTACAAGTAAGCAGCTGAGGCTCTACCATAACCTGGAATTGAATTATGACTCCAAACTAGTTAATCTTTGCTTCCATATGCTTTCCTTCCAGTCATTACTCTGCCCTACCTCTCTACTTTTAGGACCTCTGGCACCAGGTATTTTTAGTATACAAACTACTTTGGATGCCATTAAATACTGAAGCAAGAATACTCCCTCCTGGAGCTGGGGATATAGCCTAGTGGCAAGAGTGCCTGCCTCGGATACACGAGGCCCTAGGTTCGATTCCCCAGCACCACATATACAGAAAACGGCCAGAAGCGGCGCTGTGGCTCAAGTGGCAGAGTGCTAGCCTTGAGCGGGAAGAAGCCAGGGACACTGCTCAGGCCCTGAGTCCAAGGCCCAGGACTGGCCAAAAAAAAAAAAAAAAAGAATACTCCCTCCCTCCAAAAGATAAAAATTACTAGAGTCTGAAAACCACAAAAATATTTCAAATCTTGTCAATTTTGAAAAAAGATGTTGGGAAAATATCTGATACTATAAATATTAACTAAGATTTCCCCCTGTTAAATTTTTCTTGGAAAACAAGCTACATCACAAACAAGAAAAGCTACCCAATAAATGCTTCTTCGTTGGAATAATGAACCAAAGAGGATGGGCAGATCACAGAATAAAGGTCCTACGGTCTGTTATCTTATTTTCTTAGTCTGGAGAAAGTTTGGAGGAGGACAGAAGCCACAAGAATAAGACAAAGAAGAGACAGTTACTCTGACAAATGCTATTTAGTCAGGGAAATCTATCACACAGGCATTCATGTGCTATTTTTTTTTTTACCTCAAAGAAAAAGTTTCAATAATTACGGAAGGTATCTTTAGAAATTAGTTTACTGTAGATGTATAAGTTAACATTATGTTTACTCTGATATACTTCAGAAATGAGTGATAAACAACATGGAGCTCATGGGAAAATACCTTTATTCTCAAATCAAGAGAACCTAACAAGTAAGAGATCGCTCCTATTTTCAGGAGCAACTTTGTGAATGTGAATGCATTCAAATAGCAGCAAAAAATAGAAGGGGAAAAAATTCCTTAATTTCTACCTCTTACTGCTCTCACATGATTGAGACCAAAGGAAGAGGCAATGAGTTCCAGGTAGCCAATCAAAAAGACCTTTGGGGGGCTGGGAATATGGCCTAGTGGCAAGAGTGCTTGCTTCCTATACAAGAGGCCCTGGGTTGGATTCCTTAGCACCACATATACAGAAAATGGCCAGAAGTGGCGCTGTGGCTTAAGTGGCAGAGTGCTAGCCTTGAGCAAAAAGAAGCCAGGGACAGTGCTCAGGCCCTGAGTTCACGGCCCAGGAATGCCCCCCCCCCCCCAAAAAAAAAGACCTTTGGAACCAAGTTAATTATTAAGACTATGGCTTCAATGACCCATACTTTCATCAGTGTAACTAATCAGGATAAAGCCGAGAATTCCTCTTAATCACTAGCAAGGTCAGAAGCCCCAGGTACTTTGGATATTTATTTTCATTAGGACCTTCATTTTCAAAGAGGTATGTATATACTCCAATCTGACCTATTTGCCTAACTTTTCTCTTCTTTTCTTGTGCCCTCAGGTTTTGCACATCTGAACAAGTCAACTTTTCAATATGCATAATCATTTATTTGAACTATCCCAGCCTGTGCTTTACCTAAGGACACTACTTCCTCATCTCTCTTACCTCCCCGGATATCAGCCTCTCATTTCACCTAATTAACCAATTAGAGTTTCAGGAAGATAAAGCAGAAAAGAAAGTAAACATGTCCTAAAATACAATGATAAATTAAAGAGAGATTAAAAACAATAAACTAAATTTAAATAACTATAAATGCATTTGGACACCACCATTAGGAATTAAATATTTGGGTTTAGAAATGTAATCTGAGCTGGCACCATTAGCTCACGCCTGTAATCCTAGCTACTCAGGAGGAACTCATCTTGAAACCCCCATGAGTCTTATCTCCAATAAACTACTCAAAAAATAATCTGGATTTGGCACTGTGACTCAAGAGGTAGAGTGCCAACCTTGAGCACAAACAGGCCCAGAAACAGTGCTCAGACCCTGAGTTCAAAGTCTCAGGGCTGGTAAAAAATAAAAAATAAAATATATAAAAAAAATATATATATATATATATATCTGACTCGTAAACAGATGAAACAACTGTGGACATATGCTTTACTCCAATTGCTGGTACATAATTTAACATACACTTCCTTAGATTTGTCATTCCTTAAAAACTTCCTTCTTCTTTTCACACTAGTTTTCCTCTGTTGAAATGATATTTTATTGTAAATATCCTAACATTGTTGAATGCCAAGCATAAGTGTTTCCCAAGAACTCATTATTATTTTGGTGCCCTTGGGTCTCTAAGAGATTTTCTTCCTTCGTTTAGCTGTGAATTTCTATGCACTTCAATTTCTCTTCCATTATTACATCTACATTTTAATTAACATATGAGTTGTATTTACTGACATTGCAATGGGAAAAACTACAATTGAATAATATTAAGCTTCAAATATGTACAGACGCAGAACTTCAGCAACATGAGTGGGTGCTCTCTTAGATGCAGTCCCTAGAGAAATCTATAGTAGACAATAAAAATGGAAAAGAGAAATGATGTTTTTATTTATTTTGGAAATTATCTCAACATTGTAGATCATCTGAGTCTCAGAAACTGACCACATACACAGCATGAAAGCTCTTTTAAAGAAGTTTCATGTAAGAAGCAAGACTTTGTTAAGTTCCATTCCAAGGAATAGCCTCATCAACAACAGACACAGGCTTCATTTAAATTTTTAATCATAAAATGGATGTGAAGTACTTTAAAGTTGATCTACTATCTAAGGATGCACTAATAACAATATCTGCTCTATTGTTTACTTTTTAAACTTAATATGTGGTTTTTCCTGTTCACATAGTTTTCATTGGCCATAGCATCTCGTCACTTAATATGATACTTTTTATAGATCATGCACACCTAAAGATCCTGATTTTGAAAGCCATTGCTTTAATGAAAGGAAGCCAGGTTCCTTGCATAAATTCTGTCTCTTAAGATGGAGATAAAATATTTATTTGATAGACTTGCAGTGTCTTTTAACTCCAGGAAGGAAGTATCCCCAAACACCCACAGTTCAGAGGTAAATAACTTTTGGACAATGATTTTATATTCAGTAACAATTATACGTCATCACATCATTGTTAGAAATTAATATACAGATTTTATTTCAAACACTTTTTTCATAACATACACACATTTTAAGGGTTTGGTGAGCATGGGCAAATATATAGTCTCATGAAAAATGTGATCAGTATAAAAAATAAAGAATGCTTCTTTTGACTTAGAAAGTTCCTTTGTGGGGCGGGGAATATGGCCTAGTGGCAAGAGTGCTTGCCTCCTACACATGAGGCTCTCGGTTCGATTCCCCAGCACCACATATATGGAAAACGTCCAGAAGGGGAGCTGTGGCTCAGGTGGCAGAGTGCTAGCCTTGAGCGGGAAGAAGCCAGCCAGGGATGGTGCTCAGGCCCTGAGTCCAAGGCCCAGGACTGGCCAAAAAAAAAGAAAGTTCCTTTATACCTTTCTTCCGTAGCCCAGTGTACCCAAATACATTTATGTGTATACACAGGTGCATCAGAAACATGCACCTTTTGTAGTTCATTGTTCATTGATACTCTATTGCATGAATATTTTCCCATTTGTTCATCTGTTCTATTGCCCAACTAAAACAAACAGCTCCATAAGGATAGAGGAACCAAAAAGTAATTGAAATGAAGTTTAATATTAAGAATGATGAACTCCAAATGGAAATCACAGTAACAGAAGTGCTAACTATTAAGATATAAAACTCTAAAGCATAAGGAATTTGAAGTTACAAGAACAGCTACTGTCCCTCTTGGTTTAAAATCTAGCTATTGTTACAGGAGGATCTGAATGTTCTAGAAATATACTAAACAAAACTTGCTAGAAATCTAATGTCTAGGCTGCAGGAGAAGCAGTTCGTAGGAAAGGAATTCACCAGAGGAGTTTTGCTCCGAACATCACCCAATGTGGGTACTGAAGGAGGCTAAGTGCTGCTGACTGCTGAGTTTTGACCACTGAGTGCTACCTGAAGTAAACAGTAAGCAGAACAGGCTGAATTAGCCAGCTGAACAAAGCCTTTTTATTTTATTTTTTTTCCCCTTCAATGCCTTTCTCTGCACTCTATTGAGTAAACATCAGTGCCAGGTTTTACACACAAATATATTTAAAAGGGTTAGATCCACTCCCAAATATTAATTTAAAAGGATAATTTGGAACCAAGAAATAATAAATCTATAAGCAATATTTGGAACTTTTAACAATCTTGCATGAACTTGTAATAAATGTACTTTAGTTTGTGGAAACATACTTCCCTTTCTCTTAGGTAAATGCCTTGGAAGTTGAATTCTGAAGCTGCAGTCATGTTATTTATTTATAAGACAGGGACAACAGAGAGTCAATATTCTAAGAACAGAATGTTGTCAATTTCTACAAAAGCCAGCAAGTATTTTCATTGAGATTACATCAAAACTCAGTTACAAATAATTGAAATTCTAATAGTATTGAATTATTTAACCCATGAATATATATAGATATAGATATATATCTACTAAAGGTAACTTAGTATCTCCAATAGTATTTTACACTTCTTAAGGTAATTTTCTTTATTTAAATGTGACCACAAATGGGATTTAAAAACTATTTTGTTTCTAATGTGAAGAAATGAATATTTGAATAATGACCTTAATATCTGGCATTTTGTTTTCTTTTACACAAATTATAGATTTATGGGCTGGGAATATGGCCTAGTGACAAGAGTGCTTGTCTCGTATACATGAAGCCCTGGGTTCAATTCCCCAGCACCACATATATAGAAAACGGCCAGAAGAGGCGCTGTGGCTCAAGTGGCAGAGTACTAGCCTTGAGCAAAAAGAAGCCAGGGACAGTACTCAAGCCCTGAGTCCAAGCTCCAGGACTGGCAAAAATAAATAAATAAATAAACAAACAAATTATAGATTTATAAGTATACAACTTTACTTTTTTATTTCAAGCTTTGAATATTTTGTCTTTTACTTTCAACCTGAAAACAAATAATGTTGGAACTGAAGTTCTAGAATATCAATTTTAACTCTTCTCTGCAGTATAGTTCTGAGACTAAAATTGTTATTATAGCATTATTCCCCCAACCTTGTTTTACCCCTTCGTATTTCAGTGAATTTATTTCCTATGTCCCTTATACTATCCCTTGACTGCTAGGTGAAGACTAGAACCTGAAACATTAATGCCAACATCAATGAAGTCACCAAAATATACACATATTGGCCTGAATATCAAGTCATAAGTCATTCATAGCAAATACAAAATCATATAGAACAAAGACAAGAACTTAAAATAGAAATAGTAGACTTTTCTCTCTCTTAAGTGAGCTTATATGTTAATGTCTGTCTCTTGTCCTAGATCTAACATAGGCAAAAGGATGGATTAAATTCAGAGTAATCAACAAGTGAGTTATAGTTTCCAAATTTCAAAATTCTAATCCAAGATATATGCTAGATGGTGTTGTCTAGCACAAGTCACTAATCTCAGCTATAGAATCCCAAGAAATGTGTGCTCTAGAGCATTACAAACTTCTGAAGCACTCTTGAAATCACATATATGACTTTCTTCTCAAGTAAATATTTCATAAACAAGATCCTTTTTAATCTAAACATAGCTTCTATGATAAAGAAAAGAAAATATGCCTCAACTTCTTAGTATGTAGGCATGTGTATTCTTTATGCATAGTAATTATTTAGTAGTTGTTTTAACTGAAAAATTGCTTCATCTACACTCCAATCTCTTCATCTGTAAAATGGATAATATCCATACATAGCATAACATAAGTTGAGAAAAAGACTTGTATTTTATATTTCTTAAATGTGTGTGACATTTTACTCATTTTTACGCACTGAGTTCATCACAATGAAAGTACTTTGTTACTTTCAAATTGTCCCTTTATTCCCTAGCTTGCTTTCCAGAAGTGTTTTATTTCTTCGGGATTCTCATTTTTCAACTGAAAGTGCAGCAAATAATGTCATATATCGACTCATCCCAAATATCCTGTTTGCAGTTTCTGTGTACTTTTGGCACAAGTGTGCAGCTCTCTCTACTATAAATGTCACTTATAATAGATACTGTTGGCTATCAGGCCAATGTTGGCATCTCTGGCCCATGGAGCAGGTCAGCAGGCAATTTTGCAGCATGTCTGAGAAATCTACAGGAAGAACTTACTCAGCAGCAATACCAATTGCTTTTACTTAAAATTTAATTTGTATGATGAGTGCCTAATGCAAGCTTTGACTCTTACCACCACATCAATAGCTTACAAGAAGAAACTTCAGAGACATAAACAACAACAACAAAAAAGAGATGAAAAAGCATAAACTTAATAGGAACCAGACAGTTGGGAATGTGGAAGACCAATTTTTCCTTTAACATCTGTGACTGTCTGAGACAGCCTGTGTGCAAGATTTACTCAGACAGTGAATGTCCTAGGTTCTTTTTCTTTATTTCTTTTTTCTTTTAGAAACTACATGATGGAAAATGTTTTCTCTGATACTGCAACTATACACAACACAAACCAAGTTAAAAACGAATTCCACTATTCTGTCTATAAATCAGAAGATTCTTTGAGTAAACTTTATAAGAACTTGAATAGACTTTATAGAGAGCATTAGAAGGTATAATTGAGTGATGTAAAAATCATTAGTAGAACAGCTCTGGAGCATTGGAGAGGATAAAAATAGGTAATAATTGATCGAGTAAAATGTGAACCGTTATTAACAGTAAAGCAGTCAACAAAAATGTCTATTTTGTGGTCTTAGCTACAATATCAAGTATGTGGTTTGCCAAGACTCTTGTGGGTTTCCACAATCAAGTCTATCCAAAGGGATCTTTTAAAAGTTTTTTTACTGCTGTAAGAATTGACTTGCATTATGAAAGTCTGCAAGTAAAATATTTACTTTAAAAATTAACAATAGTATTTGCTTGCTTTTCTCATGACTCTTCAAATCAATTGGAGAGTCTGATTTAAAAATTCATGGATTAAAATTTAGATCAGACAGACTAATAAGAACTGAAATGTCGAATTTCTTATGTCACCTTCTGAAAGTCAATGGTTTGCATAGCTTCCTCACATCTAGAACTTGTAATATAAATCTGGGAATTGTTTCATTAATCCAGTAGATAATACTAAAAGGGACTGTGAAAATAAGCCAAGGTCTGAAAGTGTTATTGCAGTCTGTTTGCTCAGTTTATTAATAATCTTACAGTATGTTTCCATCTGAAATGGTAAAATATTGTTTCCTTTTAATTTACCACCTAGATAAAACTATCTATTTCTTTTAAATAATAACTTTCCTCAGGACATCAGCAACTCAAACCTGTAATCCTAGCTATTCAGGAGGCTGAGAGCTTAGGGAAAGACAGTAGCTCAGACTTGGCTCCAGTAAAAAAAAAAAAAAAAAAAAAAAAAAAAGTCCTCAAGACCTCATCTGCAAATAACCAGCAAAATGCCAAGCTAGAGGTATGACTCAGGTGGCAGAGTGCCAGTAAAAATTATAAAAATTGTATTTACGGCATCCAAAATGTCATGTTAAATGTTTCCTTGGACTTCCTATCAAGGCACTTTTCTATCTATAGGATTCTTCCTACCAAAAAGTATACCCAGAAATCAACTTTATTTTGTCAGTACATCCTCAGTTGTGGTCCATTCCTCACTCCTTTCCGTCTGTCTGTATTTTTTCCTCATCCATGCTCACACGTTGATCTAATTCTGTATCTTTCCTAAAAGGAAATATATGTATTTGGCTAAGCAAGAGGGGAAAAAAATTTGGAAAAGCAAAGTCCTCTCACTTGAATAACAGGAGTTACTATTGTCAACAATATATTTTCAAATATATTATTATACTAGAAGTTTTTTCCGTACAACCAAACAAGGACCTTTATCTCATGGGGCGGAGGAAGGGAAGGAGAGAGAAACAGAAAGAAAGAAAGAAAGAAAGAGAGAGAGAAAAGGAGGGAAGAAGGGAAGGAAGGAGGAAGGGAGGGAGGAGAGGAGGGAGGGAGGAAGGAAGGAATGAACAAATGAAGGAGAGAATTAGGGGAAAACAAAATATTTTTCTTATTACTCTCATTATGTTATCCTTATGGGCTTTAAATCATGATCCTCCAAGAGCCCAATAGCTATATCCTTATGATCACATAAGATGATGTTAAGTGAAATGAACTCTACGTTATGGAAACGATTGTTATATCACAGTTGTAACTACTTTCAACGTCCCATGTGTATCTGTAGCTTCTACTATTGATGATGTTCTTGTATCACCTTCCTGTGGTTGTATCTACACTATCTCTGTAATCTTATCTGAGTATATTGAAAACTGTCTATACTGGTATTGGAACTAGGAAATTGAAAGGGAATACCAAAATTGAGAGACACGGGGTAAAAAAAGACAAAACTACAAAAGCAATACTTGCAAAACTGTTTGGTGTAAATGAACTGAACACCTCATGTGGGGGAAAGGGAAAGGGGGAGTAGGGAGGGGGAATGAGGGACGAGGTAACAAATAGTACAAGAAATGTATCCAATGCCTAACGTATGAAACTGTAACTTCTCTGTACATCAGTTTGATAATAAAATTTTGGAAAAAAAATCATGATCCTCAGATTTTAGCTTCCTGAATAGCTAGGATTACAGCCGTGAACCACTGGCCCTGTGGATTAATTTAACAATCTGAATTATTTTTCCTATTTTATTATTCTACAACTTCATCTCTTTTTACATTGACAAGTGAATATTTTATGTAAGAGCAATGCCATGGTTCTCTAACCTTAAACTGAATTTAACTTTCACAAGTTTAACTTTCATTTAACTGTACCTTGAGAGCTTGATAAGTTATTTGCTTCTTAGTCATTTAACAGACTATCTGATAGGGTGATTTTGAAAATGCAAACACCTGAAAACTTTCCAGTGATTTTAATATCACAAGATAATTGCAGCAGTATTTCTTTCTTTATTAGGAATCTATCATGCCTTTTTAACTACATTAATATTTTAAATTAGTACTGTCATTATTTATAGCTTATTCTGCTTACATGTTGATAATTTGGATAATAATGTACCTTTTGCCACAACTATTTTTAGTGTCTGATTTTTTAAAGAGTAAGTCTTTTTTCCAAGATGCATCCATTTCACTGTAGTATTATCATTTGTGTACATGATACAGTGAAACATTTTGCCAAAAATTCTTATGTTTGATGAGCAGGCATGTGGCAATAAAAGATAATAATTTTATATCTATCTCTGTAAGAATAAAATGGTTATCTGCCATCATTAGTCCAATAAATAGTTTTACATTTTTTACTTCTTAAGAAAGCAAATAAACCAAAACTGATACATAGCAATAGTTGGTGTTTTTTTTTCTTAAACCTCACAATCTTACAGATGTCATTACTCTGGAAATTGACTCATGTTGCAACTCACTTTTAACGTTTTTTATATGACTGTATAAAATTATTTGACAACTCCAGTACTGTATTTCTGTGAAGTACAATAATAATAAGTCTCTTTTGTCTTGATTATTAAATTAGCAAAAAGCAGAGAGTAGGTATGAATAAGCAAAGCTATTATTTTAGGTAGTTGAACAAAGAAGTTGCCATTTAACAATGCAGTTTATGAATACAATATATCTATGTTACACCTTTGAACAGTCCCACCCATCACTCCCGTACCCACTGCTTCCTTCTCTCTTCTTAATTTTGTAGGATACACATGTATCTGACCTGTACCATATCAAATCACCTTAAGCATTTTGAGGCTAGTTGATTGGAAAGTACAGTTAAGGGGACTGTAGTCTGAGCAAAAGTAGGAGACCCTAAACTAAAATCTTACTAAAAGGTACTTGGAGCATAGATCAAATGGTACAGCACCTGACTCGCAAGAATAAAGCTTTGAGTTTAAACCTTTCTAAAAATTGAATAAAATAATTACCAAAAAAAGGGGAAATAAATTAAAAGTTGGGATTTAATTATGAGCGCTCCATGCAGCATTCCTATGAGCATCAAATTTATCCAAAAATATTTGAATATTTCAAAAATCTATTCCATATGAACATTACCAATATACTTCTCAGCTTTATTTGTTACAATTTCTAGAATTATATTTGCAATACAGTGCAAGGACTGGAACAAAAGGGGGATAAACTAAAATATGACTCACTCTTTATTAAAAAGAAAGGAAATTGGAAGGGTCCATCTAAAAATGCTACGTAAATGGTGCTCACACAACTCGAAGGAAACAGAATGAAATTCATGTCACCATTAAGCAAGGTCCAAGACATAGGCAGGAAGGCATACTGTGGCCTCTCCATCACTCAGCTAATTGTCTAGTGCTCTTTCATGAATGGCTGAGGTGAAGTTTTATTAATAACACTTATGGCAGGTCTTGACAGAGTCTGAAAAAGACTAAAGCAACAACTTCTACAGAATTTTTCAGAGCTAAATAGAAGAACAAAATTTTTCAGGTCATGTCCTCTTCAGTTATGAAATTTCATTTTTTGTATGAAGAAGGTCCAGTTATAATGACAGCTCATCGGGCATTTTAAATAAAGTAATCTATATTTGATCAAACTCAAATTCTCTAAATCTTAACAATTTTTTCATGCCATATAAAACAAGGGAATACTTGGATGTATATTTTGTTAAAACATGGCAAAATGAAATTAATAGCTATATGAAATGACTATTTTATTCAAACTTACCATGTCATAGATGACTTAATTTCTAGGAAGTTGGGATTCTCCCTCATCCTCACAGTGTGGAAAGTGAATTTTTGCAGGGTATACATGGAGTATTCTGTTTAAAACTTTACTTTTCCTGGATCAGAGGGCAATCAGGGATCCAGGCATCAGAACCATCACAGAACTTCATTTGATGGGTGAGATAAAGTACTTTATCTTAGTCCTAGCATTAAGGTAATGAACAAATGAATCATAGTTGTCACTTCTACAATGTACTGTGAAACATAGACTGGCATCAATTACTTCACAGATGGAGGAATGTCATGTGACCAGAGGAGTAAATTTTAACATTTTGAATGTGATCAAAATAATGGATATAACATTTGCCTCAAAAAGCAATTTTTTCATAGGTGTTGGTTCCTCACAGTGTTGTCCTTCCTACTCAAGAAGCTGAGATCTGAGGATCATGATTTCAGGCCTGTCGAGCAGTAAAGTCCCTGGTATTCTTACCTGCAGTAAGCAGTAAAAGCCAAGAATGGAGCTCTGACAGTCCTGTTCTAAAGGGCTGATATTGATTATGCGTCTTTATTTAAAGACCTTTCTGGCGACATAAAGCTCCATATCTCTTTTTTATTCTTTAGTATGTTGATATCCCCACACCATATCACACTGAAAATATCCACAGTGAACTCATTAGTGTCTATTAGACTTTGTTGTTTTTCCTCATGTCATTGCTTTTTCCTCTGACACTGAAACCTGAAGTAGTACATGATTTTGTTCTTAACATTCTAACTACAGAAGAACTTCTTTTAAAAAGAAATTGTTTAGTATTCATCAAATTTGGCCATGTCTTCTTAATTTGGACAGATAGGTTGCTTCTTTTCTTCTTCTTAATGGAACACAAAATTTAGTCACCAAAGGATGACTAAATATCCTTCAAAGGTTTCAGTTGTTCTTTAATCCCTGTCAATTAAATGCCTGTTAAGTCCTCGGTATTCCTCCAACCAATCTGCTCACTGCTTGAAAGAACACTTTATTATTCAAAGTGCTACAGGTTACTCACATATCATAACTCCCTTTCTGACTAGAGTAAATCAAAAGGAGGTGGTCTTAGATTCTCTTTAGCAAGGGTAAAAATGTGTATCCTTGTTTGTGTGTGCACACACATATGCATGTTGGTACTGGAGCTTGAAATGTAATTTTGGTTATTTCTTTGAACACTAAAGTTTGTTAATTACTGGGTTATTAATAAAGGGCACCAAACATTTGACTGAAACTGATTTATTTGAGCTACCAATTCTTTTATTGATAAAGGAGTCACTTTTTTTTTTTTGCCTGTCCTGGAGCTTGAACGCAGAGCCTGGGTGTTGTACCTGAGCCTCTTTGTGCTCAAGGCTAGTGCCCTACCACTTGAGCCACAGCACCATGTCTGGATTTTTCTGAGTGGTTTATTGAAGATAAGTGTCTCATGAACTTTTCTGTCTGGATTGGCTTCAAAACGTCATCCATAGGTATCAGCCTCCTGAGAAGCTAAGATTACAGATGTGAGCCACTGGCTCCCAGATTAAGCTGGTCACTTTTATTGAGGAAAGTAGCCTTTGCATGCTTCATTTTCCTTAGTACACATAATGTCAGCAAAAACGAAAAGAGTAGAAACTTTTCACAAGTGGCTAACACCTATGATACAAGCTATTCAAGTGGTAAAGAACTAAGGATTACAGTTCTAAGCCAGAGTAGGCAATCAGATTCACACAACTATTACTTCCATTTAACCAGCAAGAAACTAGAAATTGAGTCTTGGCTCATGTGGTAAAATGCCAGTCATGAGTGGAAAAAGTGAGAGAGCAAAACCCTAAATTCAAGTCCTAGTACCAGCTCGCTCTCTCTCTCTCTCTCTCTCTCTCTCTCTCTCTCTCTCACACACACACACACACACACACACACACACAGGATAAAATATAAATTGTTCTATTTGTATGAATTATAAAATACAGCACCGCACAACGCTGACTGTATTTTCTAGAATACTTCTGTAACTTTTAATCGCTTACAATTCAGAAAACACTAAGAATAATTATTTTTTATTGCACACGCTCATTGTCAATAAGAGGCTAATCTTAAATTTTGGAAATTTTGCCTGCTTTCAACATTCAGCCCATGTCATATTTTTGTCCTAGTACTTTAACGTTCCAGAGTCATAGATGCAAGTTTTCATCATTGTACTTACCCATCCTTGTAATCACATGTTTGCAAGCTGTTAGAATAGAATGATACCACCTGTCATATTTTTTGACACCATGTAAATCATAGCAATGATTTTAGTTTCCTAAAAATGATGCTGTCATTAATTCACTTCCTCAATGAGCAAGTTCTATTTTAAGACATCTACTGTGTTCAAAGAATATGAAATATTTATATATGAATAATGGGGAGTTATGTCTCTTTGTGTGAGACTGAGTTGTCTATTTTAATTCAAATAAAAACACATCAAAGAAAATATCCTGGGATATGATAAACAATATAATCTTGACATCAAACAGATCAGAGTTTACAACTCAGCTTTCACAAGCATTCTTAATTTAAGTAAGTTTTATTATCACTGTTTTTAATTTGCTCATGTGCAGATAAAGTAATTCCCCACTTTTTCTCTCTCATTGAGAAAAATGTGACCCAGAAAAGCAAATACTCCTCAACACATTATATGCCAACCATTTCACTTTTATGTGCCTACAACTTATTATGATATAGCCTAACTCTCTAACATATAAGTTTATTTAAATACTCAGTTTATAGGTAGTTTTCAGATAAAGAATAGGAATAAAATGGCACTTAAAGAAATCAAGTGATTATGGAATGCCACCTAGATAATAAGGGGCTAGCACATGTGGAGTTCAAATTCTGGCAACCTAGTGACCAAACCCTAACTCTGAGCCTATGTACTTTATTATCACAGGACTATTGTTCACAAAAACAGATATTGCTTTCCCTTTATCTGTTTAAATTTGATGTTTTCAGTAGCTTTTGATATTTTTGGTACAAGTTCTCCAAAACAAACAAACAAAACCACTTGTAGCAATGAGGATCTTGGTTGCGACTTTGTTTTGACTGGATATTTCTCATTTTATATTCACCATGTTTGTCCATCCTAGCTTTCTCCAGCTTTCCACAGAAAGAAATTAATGCAAGCTATAAGGACTTCAGTTTGAGTAGAAATTACCTAAAATGTTGTTAGTTACATGACATAGAAGATTAAGGCTAATCTTCCAAAGAAAATCCTTATCTTCCAATGCAAAGGAAAGTGTCCTCTTGTTTCTCTTTTAAGCATTTTCTCTGTGCCTAAGGTTCTCCAACTGTCTTAGAAACCATGTTTACAAAAATACTTTGCATCACTAGGTTGCTGTGGCTCACATCTATACTCCTTGCTACTCAGATGGCTGAAATCTGAAGATAGTGGTTCCAAACTAGCCTGAGCAGGAAAGTTCATGAGACTGTATCTCCAACTAGCTACCAAAAAATCCAAAATGGGCCTGTGGCTCAGAATGGTACAGCAGTAGGCTCCTTGAGCAAAAGGCCCAGAAACAGGGCCCAGGCCCTGAGTTCAAGTCCCAGAACTGAACAAAACAAACGACAACCACTTTTCATCAAAATTTCCTCCTCAAATGTGACTCTAATTATTATGGTGTGAAAACGCACAGATTTGAATTTGGATTATCTGTCTTAATTAGAGAAGCACCCTTTCCTCTGCCAGATAGGAATGACTAAGGGACCACTGAAATAGTGTTTTCTATTTCCCTCAACCAAGAAGTGCTCCAGTAGACATTCCCTTTGGTTTCTCAGAAAACAAAAACTGTTGTACTGATCTTTATATAGTAGTCAGACAAAATAAGCTTGAACATTTCTCCATCAAAAGACTTTGACCCAAATCTTCCCATTATCGCTTATGACCTATTATGCCACTCAGCTTTATCTTTAAAATTAAAAATGTAGTAATATCTCAACTTGCATTCTAAGATCACTTAAGTTTCTTGACCAGGTGAAACAACTCGAATAGGGTGTAGCAGGTCCTATGACCTAGAAAAGGCTGGGTGTCTCCATCCGAATTCTGATTGAGATTAGTAAGTTCTGGACATGTAAAGAGTTTTCGAGCGTGTGAGATTTCATTCACCTAACAGATTATGGTCAGTTGTATCCTCTGTGTGTCCTCACTGTGCTTACTTCACTTGCATTCTCTGTTTAGGTAAGTAAGCTCAGATTCACATGAGTCTTGGCTTGGTGGTCATCTCTGAGATGAAGAAATTACACAGAAAACTGAGCACCTTTGCATCCTTGGTGCCTTTCTATGGTAGTAGTAAAGTTAGTGAAGCAGTTTCTCTTACTTGCTCATCTAGGTGAAGGAGCCTGTGCCCTTACTCCGCCTGCTTGGCTGGCAGTCTCTTGCAGGCTCCTGTAGCAGAGTCTTCATACTGGGTTGGACTAGCAGCATTCCCTGCCATGCCACTCTTACCGGGCAAGAGGGACACAATTGCAGGGCCGTTTCTGCTTCTGACCTCTGTGTTTGCAGGGTGAACATAGGCGATGCGTTGTTCTTGGGGTTCACTGTGCCAGGTAAGGGGATTTGGATGTAGCTCTGAGATCATTGAGTGAGAGAGCGTATCCCAGCCTTCTTCTTCAAGACAGTTTGAGGCTTTGTCTCAGAGAAGATTTTTTTTTATTTTTTGTTCCTTTTAGAGATTTAAAGTTTCATAATCTTCATTTCCTCTCATCACTATCTAACTGCATAATGTTTATAAACTCTCTTTTGTATCTAACTAGATTTTACTCAGGCCATCCCATAGCTAGCCTACTTGCCTTTATTTCCTTCAAACCATGTTCCTGAGGTTTTATTCCTGGTTCATGCAAATCTGGGAAAGCAGTGCTTGTCAGAAATCTGCCATTATTTGGTAATTTTTTTCACCAAGGTCTAAATTAGTATATTGTATAAAAACCTTGAAAATGGTATTCAAAAATTATACAGAAGCATGAAAGATTTTATATGGTATCCAAAGCATTCTAAAGTTATTCCCAATCAGTAAACAGCAATTAAAGTTTGTATTTTGTGTGTCCATGTATAGCTACATTCAAATAGTATTCCAGAGTTTCTTTAGAATTCTTTGGATAATTTCATTTTATTTTCTGAAGAAACTTGATCCATTAATTGGATCAATAATATCAAGTATAATTCAGCCTTCTGTATGAATCAAGTAATAAATTAGTAGCAAATCTGATCCTCATCCCTTAATATTAACAAGACTTGTGAGTTTCCTAGATTTTTGTGAATCAGGTTTTTCTTCGGTGGAGCTGTGTGTCCCAGACCCTAGCATAAGATAGGCAAGTGCTACACCAATAAGCTATAATCCGCCTCCCTTCACCCCACCCAGATTTGCTTTTGAGTATGCAGTACTGTTTGGTACATGAAGGAACCCTACTTTCCCTGTAGCTTTAAAGTCAACATGGTGGTATCAGAAAAGACAATTTTTCCCCTGAAATTTCCATCTGAGCATACTTATTTTGGCAATTATAGATATTACCTGGGTATAAAAATGAAAAAGAGCATATTACATTTCTTAAGATTTTTCACATTATCTTGATTTTTACTAATTTACAATAATAAAGGCATTAAAGTAAAATAATTTAAGTGGCAATTCTGGAACAGTTAAATCCAGTCTGAAAGTTTTAAAATATGAGGAAATTTTTGATAACCAGGAAGAATATTATGGTAAATTTTGAAGTTAGTGTAATATTTGAAGAATCTCATTTCAAAATTTTGTATTACTTTGACAAAAGATGGTAAGGATGAGATCTAATGTCCTTAACTCATAAATAAGAGGTCAAAGTTTTCAGTATTTTAGGGTTGCAGAACAAAAAATATGCATTTTTGTAATGTTTGGGGACATATATAATATATATAAAATAATATAATATGTTTTATTATATACTATATAATATTTATATAGTATAATATATTACATAATAAAATATCATGCATAATATAATATGCATATTTTATATAATATTATATATACTATAACACACACATATATGTATATTCTATCCTTTATAGTCTGGTGTGGTCTTAAAAATGTGATCCTTCTATCTAAACTCCCCAAGTTGGGATTACAGGCCAGTGTCACCACACTGGAGCCAAGGCAATCCAATCTGAACTCTGTGATTTATCTGTAGCTACCAGATACAGAATCACTGTAATCAGAGAAGTGTTTTTGGCCATGTTTTATCATACCATTTATTCTCTTTTCTTGATATTCTACCCAAGGTGGCAAATGCAGGTAGAAATGCTACATTTACCCTGCAGCTAGCAAAAGATAACTGCATTTCAGTTTCACAAACAGGTGTTCAAACTGTGAAGTTGAAAGACTCTTCTCTTCTAAAAATCTGAATCAGTTATGCATACAGACTTTCTTGATCCTGGCAAACAAAGCCAAAGTTGATGTCTCCAGAAGTTAATGATGGTATGACAATTTATATCCCTTTTTTATTGGTCTAAGGAAACAAACCACCATTTTAAATGAGCTTATAGGCACTGAGGAAGACCAAAGCATCTCCCATCATCCACTTATTTGTTTTAAACATAAGGATTTCAATACACTGCAATCCCTTAGCTCAGGGAGAGTAGTCATCCTTGAAATAGCTAGAAAGTAGCAAGCAATAAATATTTACTCTCTTAAAAGTGCAAGATAAAGATGCCACATTGTGCTCTGTTAAAATTAAATAGATTAGTGCTCCACACAAATAGTGTCCACAGCCTGGGCAGTAACCATCAGCTGTGAAGTTGAGGTTGACAGTGGCTGTTCCAGAAACTCAGCAAGAGATTGATTAAAGAAAGCTTTCTACCATCTGTGGCCATGTTATGCTTGAGATGGTTCATATATCTGCAAGGGCAGCAGTAAATATGCCAACAGGGGCAACAGGTTTCCTTGAAACAGAAAAGGAAGGGGAGGTAATCTAACTGAAGCTATAGCTTAAATCTGATAGCACAGGATTCATAGAAAAGAGCTAACTTTGGCATTCTATGTGTACAGACCATCCAGAATGGAAATATGTTAGGAAGATAATTCTTACTTAGAGAATTTATGATTAAAATTTCAATTTGTTCTAATATTTGTCCAATTAAGTAAGTTATAGGCATTTTGGCTGAAAATCAACCTTTACATTAGGAAGAAATATTTTAAGAAGGATTTGGCTGGCAATGGTTGTATTTTATTTGGATGAGAGGGACACAGAAGGAAAAGATGGGGGAGGGGTAAAATGAATAATGGCATGCAATACAGCTATTTACCTGAAAACTGGGACTGTGGTTTATTGAACAATCTCCTACTCTTATAAAATTCTTAATAGCCAGTGTTATTTATTAATTTGCAAATAGACGTGTTTGTCCACTTTGGACATAGTATCAGTAGTGAAGTCACAAAGCAGACCAACATTCCTGAAGTTCAAGAGTGTACACCGAAGACACAAGTAGTGTTCACCACAGTAGAACCATTACTCCTTCTCCCGAAGGACTCGTTCCAATCATAATTGCTGTGGATAACCTAAGGCAGGCAGAACAAGAACAAGATTCAGTAGACTTTAGATAACTCTGCACTTATTCTCACTCAAGGTGAAAAGAGGAGAGCTTCTTCAGTAATTGACAAAGAAACCAGTGGTGGGGGGGAGGGCTTGTGATTGACTCTTTTTTATATATAAAACTGGAATTTTTGCTTTGATGATGGAAATATGTGCAGCTCTTGACTATGTAATCATGTGAAATTTACTTTTTGAGTCAGCTAAGAAACACCTTTTTGTGCTGCCCTAGTATTGCACTATTAGGCCCAATGAAAATCTTCTCAACTTGTTTGTGTTTTTGTTTGTCTATTTTATTTTGTTTTACTTGCTAATAGTTTTCATCATAAGTAGAGCAATTTTAGCTGATAACGTAAAGAGCAGGTGTATGAGGAAGCAAAGGCAGCAAACATAAAGAAGGATGGTTGAAGGAGGAGACATCAAGAAAATGCAGTGAAACAAGGCACCAGAGGTTCATGCCTACAATCAGAGGCTGATTTATGTCTACAATTAAGAGACTGAGATTAGGAGGAATGTGATTTGATGCCTGCCTCAGAGTTTGTAAGGCCACTTATTATCACAGAGCTGTGTGTAGTGGTGCATTTCTGCCATCCCAAGCTATGAGAGAGGCTGAGATTGGAAAGATTGAAAAGATCCCAAAAGTAACATTGGAAAAAAACGAGTTTAGAAGTGTGGGTCAAGTGATAGAACAACCAGCCTAGAAAACGGATGGCCTGATGGCAAGTGCTAGTACTTTCAGAAGAACAGAGAGATAGACAGATACAGAGATGGTGAGACAGACAAGGACAAAGAAAGTGAGGAAGGAAAGAAGGAAAAAAGGGAGGGAGGGAGAAGGGGAAAAGGGAAAGACAGGGACACACACACACACAGCGAGAGAGAGAGAGAGAGAGAGAGAGAGAGAACTACGAATATTGAAGGTAAAAAGAACTGCAGGCCTTGAATAATAGAAACATTTTGGAAGCTGCTGAAGTTTGAAAGCCTAGGGTCCCAAAACTAAATGCTTAAGAGGTTTAAAACTATTTGGTGTTTACTGCTGCCAATTGTTCTTTTCACTAGCCACTTCATAGAAATAAACAACGTACTAGCTCCTGAGGGTTGGGCTACTGTCAATTGGAGTACACAGCAGCAAATCTCTAGCCTAAGCAGCAAGTCCCTGTCTTCTAAAGTGGGAAACTATACACATATAGTTTTTAGGTCATGGATGCATAATCTTGTGAGCCTGCTGTCCCAGCCAATAAGCTTTCCTCATCAAGGGCTACAAACACTACACTAGAAATAAAACCAGTTTTCCTCTGCAGGATTTCAAAATGTGTAGAACAATAGGACACTCCACCGCCCCATTGGTTCAATTACCGTCTATGTACCAATAAAATAAAATTTAAATTCTTAGTCATACCATCTGATCTTGGCAATGTGTTTGGATATTTTAAACTTAATTAGTTTAAAATCAAATTTATTCCATTCTTCATCAGTCCTCTATACTTCAATAAAAATTATATGAGGCAGGTTTACAATTATACATTTGAGTCACATAATTCTCTTTTTTCTAATCTCCCTTACTAAGTCTATCAATTTCAGTAAGTTAATATTTCTCACCTATATAGAAGACATTCCCTTTCTTTTCTCTTCAACTCTGATCTTAGCCGAAGAAACCAGTATCTCTCACATAAATCATTGAATAACCTCAAATTTCACCTCTTAACTTCCCTATCCAACCTGAAACCTTAGAGGAGCAAAATGAGTTCATAAAACATAAGCTACTTCATGCAATATTCCAATGTACATAAAATGAGATCTTATTGTAGCTTGTAATGCCCTGAAAGATTTGGCTTGTCTCTAAACTCTTCTGGATTTCCTTCATTCTCACTAGCAGATTTTTGTTTCCTTACATTCAATTCTCCTACAGTACATAAATGTCTATTGAAACAGAAAACTTTCATCTATAGGATTTTGTCCACCTTGCCTTTATATGCTAGGCTCTTATCAAAAGACTAGACCTGGGCTTGTTTGATTATCAGTGTGCATTATTGTTTCTGTGTTCCCATTCCTGACACAATTTTTTAAATCTTTTTATTGCATTTTAATCTTATCTCCATTGTACCAGAACTATTTACTTATCAATTGTCGTTTTCATTAGAAGGAAACATACCATTTTTTGTTCTGTTCCTAAAATTTTTAAAGATTTTACTATATAGCAGGAACTAAGTATTAGTTGAATGTGCTTCTATAAAAAAAATCAATATGCTGATTGATACACATGCCTCTACCTTGAGCACCTTCTTTTCTCAATTGCCCAAGTAAACTATAAGAAAAACTTAGATAATAGAGAACATAAGGACACTCCATTATGGAATACATTTCCACACAAGTATCTTCAAAATAACAGGAAATAATTATTAAAGAGTGATTAGGGAAAAGACAGGAAGTCACAGCCTGGAATATACACTAATATGGTTACATTCAGAGCAATTTAAGCAGCAAGTTCAGCCAAGGGGCAAAGGAAGAAATATGTGGCTGGAAGCACATGAAAGAGTCTATATAGACAGTTAATTCACCCATTCCTTCCCTCTAAAACTTAGGTAGAGACAGAAAAATTTCAGACAGGTACTTAAACTGATGTTTAAAAAGTATCACTTATATTATGTGCAGAAAAGATAAGGAAAAAAACAACTATTTGTAAAGGTGAAGCTGCTATTGCAAGTTTTATCACATCCAATTGAGTCTTCATTTCTTTGACATTTGAGGTATTTTCAAGTTAATAGGGCCTCATCTTCATATAGTCAGTTGATTGTACTTAAATGTGCTGAACTTTTCTTTGTTCCCTTTGTTCCCTTAGTCAACCATTACTTAGGAATCAGTATAAAAGTCAAAGCATATAAAAAATCTCAGATGAAGCTATAATATTATTGCAGATATGAACAATATCTGCAAATGTCAGTTATTTTCATCTCTTCGCTTTCTTAGCAATTTTTGTGAGAAAGGACAGAGAGGTCCAATTGGGGGAATATTTGCCAGACTTTATTTAACCAAAACTCATAACCTAAATATCTTTGTTTTAAGTGAAAATTTCTGCTTAAATCCAGAAACAAATGTGTAATTCAAGTACCCAACACAAATTTGATTCAGCTCAAAAATTCTATAATGAAAGAGAACAGTTAGTTCAGTGTTAAAATTAAACACTTAGCCCATGCCTACAACATATAGAAAGTTTTGATTACAGATAGAATACATAATTATAGATGCATGAATTAATACATCTGGAAAGATTAAATGAAGGTTAGTTGCCAACACAGCCAACTGGGAGTCCCAAGCCTGGCTTAGACTATCCAGAGATTTCATTCCAATAATAAAATCTAGACTTCTCTTTTCTCAGAACGTTAAATTTTGATCACTTTTGTTAGTTCTTTCTCTACCCATTTAAGATGTAAATCTAAATTCCAGACCGTTTTACCACCCAAGAATATATTTCTGAAGAACTTAGGAGCCATTCATGTGACACATAATCTTCCAAAAAGATAGCTCCTCTTTCTCCCAATCTCTTTAGAAAACTAGGAGCCTAACTTTTTCAAGAACAACCTATTAGACACAGATGGTCTAATCCCACTGATCTTTCTGTCCATTAGTCTTTCTGTCCCACTAGTCTTTCTGTCCATTAACTTCCTCCAATGAATTTTTCCTGGCTCACTTTACAGTTTAAAGTTTTCCCAATTTCAACAGTTGTAAGTTTGATTTCTCCTTTTACAATAATCCTGAGTGAAATCTTTTTTTAGCTTTGTTTGTCTGAAGCAGGTTTTTTTTTTATGCTAGTAGGAGGATTTCTCCTTGTTTTAGAAAGACCAATATCTTTTAAAGAATAAATACAGTTTTCAGCAAAATAGTCATAAAGGTTATTATTCTGCATCATAGATCTCCATCCCTACATTATTTCTTTTTTTAAAAAAATAATTACTTGGGGCTGGGAATATGGCCTAGTGACAAGAGCACCTGCCTTATATACATGAAGCCCTGGGATCGATTCCCCAGTACCACATATATAGAAAACTGTCAGAAGTGGCACTGTGGCTCAAGTAGCACAGTGCTAGCCTTGAGCAAAAAGAAACCAGGGACAGTGCTCAGGCCCTGAGTCCAAGGCCCAGGACTGGGAAAAAAAAATACTTATTTATTGTCAAAGTGATGTACAGAGGGGTTACAGTTTCATATGTTAGGCCATGGGTACATCTCTTGTACTATTTGTTACCTCCTGCCTCATTCCCTCCTCCCCCTTCCCCTTTTACCTCTCCCTCCATGAGTTGTTCAGTTGGTTTATACCAAATGGTTTTGCAAGTATTGCTTTTGGAGTCGTTTGACTTTTAATACTATGTCTCTCTGTTTTGATATTCCCTTTCACTTCCCTAGTTCTGATACCAGTATATATAGTATCCAGGGTACTCAAATGAGATACAGTGATAGCACAGGGACAACCACAAGAAGGGGATATAAGGTTCATCAAGAAAAGAAGCTACAGTTTCACATGGCATGTTGAAAGTAATTACAAAAGTGATACAACACTCATTTCCATAACAAGGAGTTCATTTCACTAAGCATCCTCTTCTGTGTTTATAAGGGCATGGCTATTGGGCTCTTGTGATCCTCTGCTGTGACAAGCCTAAACTTGTGCTAATTATTCCCTAGGAGGGAGACCATAGAGTCCATGTTTCTTTGGGTCTGGCTCACTTCACTTAGTATAATTTTTGCCAAGTCCTTCCATTTCCTTATGAATGGGGCGATGTCATTCTTTCTGATAGAGGCATAAAATTGCATTGTGTTTATGTACCACATTTTCCTGATCCATTCATCTACTGAGGGGCATCTGGGTTGGTTCCATATTTTAGCTATGACAAATTGTGCTGTGATGAACATTGTTGTGCTGCTGGCTTTAGTGTGGTCTTGTTTGTAGTCTTTTGGGTAGATGCCCAAAAGTGGGGCTTCTGGGTCATAGGGAAGCTCTATATTTAGCCTTTTGGGAATCTCCATACTGCTTTTCAGAGTGGCTGAACCAGTTTACATTCCCATCAACAATGAAGTAGGGTTTCCTTTAGGCCACATCCCCTTCAACATTTGTTATTGTTAGTTTTCTTGATCATGGACATTCTTACTGGGGAGAGGTGGAATCTTAATGTTGTTTTGATTTGTATTTCTTTTATGGCCAGTGATGTAGAGCACTTTTTCATATGTCTCTTGGCCATTCTCATTTCCTCATCAGAGGAGTCTCTTTTTAAGACTTTAGCCCACTTGTTGAGCCCATTTCCTTACTTTTCTTAATTCTTGACTGCATTCTCCTCTCTTTTCCCCTCATTGTCTCCCTCTCCTCATAACTTCCTCCCCTCCCCCAGCCTTCTTTAGCTGTATCTATTTCCTGGTGCTGGTTTTATTGGGCCTCGGCTTAGTCTTTTTAAAGATTTATACTATTTGAGCTATCTATAGATTCTTTTGTACTTTAGCTCATTCATTTATAATCAAAAGCATACTGCTCAACATGTTCACTTATAGATTTATAGGTACATTCTATCTATCACAAATAAAGGAAACCATGCCACCTTTCTTTCTCTTGGTCTGGATTGTTTCACTTAATAGAATGATAGTGTACCATTCATAAGGATGTAGACTGTTTTTTAAGTTCAACAACAGCTATTTCCTCACTCTGTAGTCATAAACTTGATCCTTTAAAAAAATTATGTGATTTCTGAAACTTTTCTTTGAGAATTAAAACAAGAAAATTTTGTGAAAGGAAGGGCCAAATAGAATGAAAAACTAATAAGATAATATTTAGAAGAAAGTTAATTAATCTGAAGAATATACTTTTCTATACTTGCTATACACTACCTTAGAATAGTTGAGCATTTTACAAAGTGGGGCGTCAACTTGTTAAACTAAAGTCGGCTTTTATAGCCAAGTTTTAAATCCAGCTATCATTTTAACACTTACATCAAGTCTAAAGAGTTTCTCTACCTCTTACTCCAAATTCTGATTAGATTTGATCCTGCATAGTTTTGTCTTTGTGTGGTTTTCTGTGATTCTTCAACTGTATGTATATCCTTATGGCATGAAGCAAAACTGTATTTATTCCTAACATTACAGTAGTAAAAAGAAGTAGGGAGAGGCTGGGAATATGGCCTAATGGTAGAGTGCTTGCCTCATACATGAAGCCCTGGCTTGGATTCCTCAGCACTACACCTATAGAAAAAGTCAGAAGTAGTGTTGTTGCTCATGTGGTAGAGTGCTAGCCTTGATCAAAAAAAAGCCAGGGACAGTGCTGAGGCCCTGAGCTCAAGGCTCAGGACTGGCAAATAAATAAATAAATAAATAAGTGTGGAAATGGTCTAGATTGCTCACTTGTAAAAAAGAAACAATAATCATGATCTCATATCTTCCTAATAGTGATCTTCTAAAAACTGAAAAATAAAAAATATAATTTTCTTTCCCATCTTACTTTGCTTCTTTCCTCTTTTGCTCCTTCCTTCTCTTCCTTTTTTCCTTCCTTCCTTCCATCTTTCTTCTTTTTGTAGGTTTGTTTTCTCTTTCCTTTCCTTCCTTCTACAAGGAATTTTTATCTTCAGGGTAATCACTATAGCATAGGGGATATAATCTGTTTTCTGATGTTTCAGTTATCACTTAGAAAAGTAGAAAAAAAATTCAGTGAAATTTGGAACTTTACACAATTCATAGAATTGATACTACATATAATATCTTGTTAAATTTATTAAAAGTAAATTTACTTTTAAAATGCTAAAATATCTTAATTATATTTGAGGAAAATGTGGGTGTTCAGCTGGTTTACTTGCTTTCTACTATATTCTGAGTCATAGAAGACAAGGAGATGATCTTGAACATTTTGAATCTAAAGTCTCCCAGACCCTTAACTTTACTAGAGTCTGTACATAGTAAATGCTGGTTCTCTACCACTGCTATATTTTAATACAAAAATTCTTTTATTATTAAGTATCTATAAAGGAATAAACATTAAATATACCCATGTGTCACTGTTGCATGAAAGCTGACTGTACGTATCTCTTCGCAAATATTCACTATAATAGTTTGCAAATGTCCATCATAAGCACAGTAGTGGGAAAATGTTAGATATCTAGATTTATCTGTATTTATTTGTATTTCCATGGCAGGTAATTTCCCAGAGCAATTATTGTTTATAATAATTCTTTCCCTCAAAGAACTTATGGATAAGTAGCTGGCCGAAGTAAATAAGCCTTTGAAATTCCATCCTGAAAAGATCATTCTTGGGCTGGTGACTAATATAGTATGAGAGTGAAAATACCAATAGAATGATTTAAAATTCTGTTCTTCGCAATTGAGATGAATAATAAAATGATGTTGGAAAAGTAAGAAAAAATATGTACAAAGTTGGGCATATAAATTGGAGCACATCACCTTAACATTAACATTCTACCATCCAAAGAATGGAACAGCAACAGAAATTGCTTTATTATACCAAAGATATGAAAGAACTACTTTTAGACATTACATTGGACAACAGAGAGTTCAGGACAGTTATCTCTAAGAGAGAGAAACACAATACGTGATATTTGTTGCAAAGCATGGAGTAGCATCCACAAAAGAGCCCATAGTTCTTATTGAAGTTAAAAACAAACAAACAAAAAACAGAACCTGGTGAGACAAGGTAGGGATGGTCTATTCATGAATTTTTAAGTTAATTTTTCTTGAGCAAACCAATTTACACTAAGCACAGAAGAATATGTCTCCAATCCTAACACTCAGAAGGAGGATGCAAGAGGATTGGTATTTCAGAGCCAAAGTAGATAATATCTATTACGATGGATTTTTTTTTCAGTCCTGAGCTTGAACTCAGGGCATAGGAGCTGTCCTTGAGCTTTTCATACTGAAGTTAGCACACTACCATTTAAGCCACAGCTCCAATTCCAGCTTTTTTGTGATCATTTGGAGCTATGAATCTCATAGACTATCCTGCCAAGCTAGGTTTGAACCATCATTCTCATATCTCAGACTCCCAAGTAGCTAGGATTACAGTTGTAAGCCATTTGTGCCTAGATTATGAGGGCTATTTAAGATGGAACAGATTGTGACAACTGGCAAAATATGGTGCAATTAGGACCCTACTCTGCTGGTCAGAATATGAACTGCTTTAATTATATTACAAACTACTGTGACAGATTCTAAAAATAGTTACATGGAGATATCAATAATGCACTAATTGTACTCCTAGAATATACCCAAAATAAATGAAAATATATGTGCACACAAAAACTTATGGCCAAGTAGTCACAGCAATATATGTGTGTGTGTGTGTGTGTGTGTGTGTGTGTGTGTGTGTGTGTGTGTGTGTGTGTATATATGATCCAAATTGGAAAGGAATCAAAAGAACTCATGTCTCTCAACAGAGTGAAAGAATAAGTTAAAAAATGATAGTTAATGGAATGTTATTAGTTAGTAAGTAGAACTGATGTTCAGGGATATTCTACAATAAAAGTGAAATGTGAAAATATTATAAGCAGAAGAAATGAGTCCACTTACATGGGATGTTTAGAATAAGCAAATATTCTGACAGAAAGTAGAATCGTGTTTGCCTAGGGAAGTCAGATATGGAAGATTAATGGAGAAAGGATTTTGGGGGGAATAATAGGGCTATTCTAAAAATTATTGTGGCAGTGTATGTAGATACACCAAAACCATGCAGTGAATTATTCCATTTACATGGAGAGATTGTATTCAATCTAACTTTTATCTCATTAGGGCTATTAAAAAAATAAATGCAATAAATATACCTAGCCTAAACAATCCAATTGAGAGAAAATTTCAGATTAATTAAGAAGTGAAGTTGTACTCAGAATTCATACAGGAAATGAAATTAATTTTAAAAAGTAAATCATTTCAGATGAAATTGTGGAAAAACTATAAAAAATATATGCCATAATAATACTAATCAAATGAAAGATGTATCAATTACATTACACAAGGGAAATATAATTTAGAAAAAGGAGAAGTACTGCTTTCATTGAAACAATTGACTGAGTCTTCAACATTACACATTTTTTATGTATCTGTACCAAATGGGACAAAAAAAATGATACTTTGAAGAAAATAGACAAATCCACAATTGTAGCTGGTGGCTCAATGATTCTCTCATAGTTATTGATACAAGTAAAATGCCAGTAATAATACAGAAAGTTTTAACATTTTTGTCTAATGATAAATAAGATATTTGTAGAACATTTCATTCAACAACAAAAAAGGAAACACATATTCTTCTCAGCTGTGCATGGAACATTCATCTAGAGAAACAAAACTGATGAAATACTGTCTAAACTGATCACTGAAAGGAAAAAGCATATACCAATACTAAAACTCATAAAACAGGAAACACAAGTCATCTACAGACAGATATTAGGTGGGCAATCAGCAAACTTTCTGGAGCTTTATATTTTTTAACATGATGAAATGGACAAATGAATTCAAAGCCATGAAGTACCAAAACCCACACAAGAAATAACTCAATGAAACAGAAGTTGTGCTACTTTCTACTGTGTATTTAGAAAAAAATTAAAGTCAAATATCTTCTTTTTATTATAAAGAGGTGATAAGTATTGGGAGATATTTTCCCTAGCTTGAAGTGCTATACGATATGTACATGCATCCAAGTATTAAAAAGAGTCCTCAAAATATGTACAATTTTGATGTTGCTTTAAATACAACAACTAAAAATGGAATAGATAACTATAGGTATGATCCAGATGAAAAGGAACCAGGTGATCAGTTAGTTAATAGATGAAATACATTTTTACCTCAAAAATGTGTGAATTTTTCATCACAAACTCATAGTAAAAAATCTGTCAATATAATATGAATGAAAATGGAAAAAGGGCATCTTAGAAACCTTCAAATAACATTATAATTAACAGTGAAAAACCTAAAGGTCTTCCTTGCACAGTTGGAAACAAGGCCAGGATACCTCTTGACACTTTTGATCAATATTATCAGAAGGTCCTCAACAGTGAAGTAAGAAGTCAAACCAAAAGAATACAGACTACAAAATACCACATTCTATCACCTAGTTTTGATAATGACATAATAAATCTAGCCAATCTGAAAGAATCTACATGGAAAAAATGCATTTGAAAAACTATGAATTTGCATAGTAGCATAATATATAGTTTATATGGAAAATACAAAATTGACAAAGGGAAAACTACCAAAACTTGTGATAAAATCTAAATACTTAAGAAAGTTAAGAAATATATGTCATCATGGATTAGGATACTGAGTAGAGTTAAAGTAAAAGTTCTTCTCAAATTCATTTAGTAACTGAGTTACACCAAATTACAATCCCAATCCTAATGGATGGCCACAGTATTTGTATAAATGCACAAAACACCTAGAATTGATGGAGAAACATTGTCATAGTCACAAGGAAATGAATTTTGCTAGCAACTTCAACCAACTTCAGAATGAATTCCTCCCCAGAAAAACCTTCAGATGAAAATTCAGCTTAGCAAAAAGGTTCAGACAGATGGAGAAGCAAAACAGAGATATCAGATAAAAAATCCTGAGCAATGAAAACAATCATAAATGCTACTCATGTCTTGCTTCTTCTCAGTCTTGCTTCTTTGCACACTTACCAGGTATTAGAAAAGACAGTGAGACTGTGGACCAGTGACTCATGTTTGTAATACTAGCTACCCAGAAGGATGAGATCTGAGGATCACAGTTCAAAGCCAGCCCAGGCAGGAGAGACCATGAGACTCTCATCTCCAATTAACCACTAGAAAACTGGTAGTGGTGGTGTGGCTCAAATGGTAGATTGCTAGCCTTGAGCTGAATTCCTCAGGGACAGAGAACAGGCTCAGAGTTCAAGCCCCATAACGGGAAGGGAAGAGGAGGGGAGTGGGGGGAGGAAGAGGGGAGGGGGAAGGAAGGGGGAGGGAAGGGGGAGGGAAGGGAAGGAAGGGAAGGGGGAGGGAAGGGAAGGAAGGGAAGGGGGAGGGAAGGGAAAGAAGGGATGGGGGAGGGAAGGGGAAGGGAAGGGGAAGGGAAGGGGGAGGGAAGGGGGAGGGAAGGGGGAGGGAAGGGGGAGGGAAGGGGGAGGAAAGGGGGAGGAAAGGGAAGGGAAAGGAAGGGAAAGGAAGGGAAGGGAAGGGAAGGGACTTTTCATCTTTATGTTAAAATTTCATCTTTATGTTCATCTGGGTATGTTTTTGTCCCTGCCCCAACCTCTAGAGAAACCCAACCCAACCACTAACTCCAATATGCCAAATTAAAGAGATAAGTAAAGGACAGAAAAAACTTTATGAGTATGTCATGGGCATGCTGTGAGAAGAAGCAAAAAAAGCAGTTGAGCTCATATTTGAAGTCAGGACCTGAGCTGTAAATATAAATAACAATGAGTTGCATTGCATTCTGGAAGGGAGCCATTTTGTTGCTTGATGCTCAGTCTGTCCAGAGAAAGCTGTGTTGTTCCTTTCCTGGGAACAGTCAGTCTCCTGCACCCTCCCTCTTAAGATATTGTCAGTCAGTAGTCCTGCTCTTCCAAGATTCCAAGGTGGCTATAAGGTGAATGTCTCACACAGTTACAAAATGTAAGTGGAGTTGCCAAAGATTTCTTTAATGTTTTACTTAACAAGCAGGCCCAGGTAAAGAGTGAATATGCTTTGGGGAAAAGAGTTTGACCACACAAAGTATGGGTATTCAAATATATTAAGTATGAAAGCTATTTCCCTATGAAAGATACAAAATTCAGAAGAGTCCAAAAAATTCCAAATCTCATGATACAGAGTGCATGATCTTTGAAGGTTTAAGTTTTGCTTTAAATGTAAAAAAATTAAATTTTATAATAAATGACAACTTTTAACATAGTATTATTTATAACAGTGATGTCGTGTTGTCTTAACTTCTTATTCCATAGCTTTTCACTAATCATGCATGTTCTATTTAACTTGACATTATGTTTTGGAATTGACTGATAATCCAGTGATGTTCAGAGTAGTTATTTGAGCGCAATCAGGAATTACCAGATTCTTTACATGAATTCTTAGGAAAGATTGATATATCATTTATTATTTTCTATTATTGAAAATACCTTAATAAATATCCATTAAAATACTAAATGGCTCTGTTTTTATGTTGCCACACATTCTCACACTCATGCGCACACATATACACACACGCATGCACACACACAAACACCTAAAATGAGAAAATCTCTCCATGCAGGATAGGCTTAAAATTGGTGGATTATAAATTGTCTTCCTTTTTTCCATTCATCAGAAGTCACCAGTACATAACAGGGGAGATGAGAACAGAAACAAGAGTTCATATTTTATAAAAGAGACTACCAAAATCATGTCCATAAAACTAATTTCCTAGAGAAATACTTTTAAACTTATGGATGTAAGTAATATGCCAGACAAAATAACAGAACAGTGACTGAATTTACCATGTCACCTAAAACAACTGAAAATGAAAAAAACAGTAAAGCAATGTATCATCAGACCTATGAGAAACAGGAAACATAAGATGATCCCTAAGATTGATAAAGTAGTAACGAAATAACCACAAATTAAGGTGTTTTGAAACTATTTTCAGCCAGAGCTCTACATAGGAAATATCATATTGACAGAGAAGGCAGTCATGATACCAAAGCTCTAAGTCCTGTTCCCATTAGAATATGGAAAGATCTCCCAAATCCAGTATTGTGATTTTTTTTTTTTTTTGCCAGTCCTGGGGCTTAAACTCAGGGCCTGAGCACTGTCCCTGGCTTCCTTTTGCTCAAGACTAGCACTTTGCCACTTGAGCCACAGCACCACTTCTGGCCTTTTCTATATATGTGGTGGTGAGGATTCAAACCCAGGGCTTCATGTGTACAAGACAAGCACTCTTGCCACTAGGCCATATTCCCAGCCCGTGATTTTTTTAATATAACTTAACTTGCTAGGATTTACAGCTGGATTTACATTTGTGTATGCCCTGCCTAGCCTTTGCTCTTTTTTTTATTACTCCATATGGAAATGGACTAAATGCCAGAAACACTAGGATATGTCCACTTTGCCTAGAGAGACCAACACAAAGAATGATTAATCAGTGTTATTCTCAGAGAAAAAGTTTATTCAAAGACAGGGAGGGAAAAAAAAAAACTGTCCAGATTTTTCCATCAGAAAAGCTAGAGCTGGAGAAAATGTCTTCATCATGAAAGGCTACAGTTGAAAATCATCAGTCACTAACATTTGTTCCCTCACAAGGATATTAGAGACCTGGGACCCCTTACGAGTATTTTACTATAAAATGTTCCTACCAATCTAGGGAATTCTTTACAAAACTATTCACAACACAATCATAAAACCTATGAATAATACTAGGCAAATATTAAGCAGAAAACTTCCACAATGGCACATCGAATAAGCTCAATGGAACTCATCTAGAACATCACTGAGCTTATCTCTTCCTAGTCTGAACACTGCCAAATGCCGAACAGTAGAATTTGGTACCCTTTCTCCCATGAGACCAGGTATAGTACTGCTTCAGATGATTACAACTAACAAAGCCGTACATTTCCCGTCTCTCTTCTCCCATGGATTCTGTAAGATGTTGGATGTATGGGAATTTTTTTTCAGAGTCAAAAAATAATAAACCCACCATTAATCTTAAAACAAAAATAAGAGATTAGCAGATATGTACTGAGAGAAAAGATGTGTACCAATTAACGAATTGAATATTAATTTGGGGTTCCAATGCACTGATCACCAAAAATTTTTGTTTCACAAATCTCTCTCTCTCTCTCTCTCTCTCTCTCTCTCTCTCTCTGTGTATATGTGAGTGTGTTTCTTGCTCTCTGGTGGGACACTATTGATTTTTATTCCAGATAAAGAACTGTAGCAGTAAAAGTTATCATTCTAGTCAGTGACTCATCTATGTTTTCCCATAGTTTTTCTCTTGAGGAAAAAAAATTCCTTAGAGAATCAAGCTCTCTTTCAGCTTATAGAATTCATCATAAAATAGTAAAACAACAGCAAACCTCAGATCTTTTAGTGTCATCCCTGATGCAACCTAAGATTGGTATGATAAATTATAGATTACAGGAAGGGTGGGTAAGATAATAATTATGTCTATTCTTTCTGAATTCGAATTTTGTAGCAACTGTCTCTTCTCGGAAACAAACTAGCCATTTTTTAAAAGATCTGCGTAGTTGGAGGCATGGTTCAAGTAATAGAAGTTAAAAGGCTCATTTACTTTCTGTCCAAGTTTCTTGTGAATTTCCAGTTTTTCATGTTAGTATGCATACTCATCCCTTTAATTATTCCCTGGAGAGAAGTAGAATCTGTTCTGCATTTCCAGAACAAATCTCCTGCTAACTGTCATGTTACCCCTGTAGCTATCTTTGAACAAACTTTCTAGTTATCAATATTTAACTACTGTCCCAATTTCTTTGTATAAGCATGAAATAAAGTGGAGGACCATTTACTTTCTGAACAACTAATATGTTTCCTGGTTGACCACACAATTTTATCAACATGCTTATTATGAATTCCCAGACTTCCTCTAAACTATTATTCTATGCAACTCATGTCCTCCCATAGAAATCCTTGCCTTTGTCAATATTCTAAATTTTTGCCAAAATAATTTTTTAAATTATAAAGAGTTCACCATTCCTACCTAATTCACAAGGTAGCCTACCACAGACTCCTGGGTATTAGAAGAAGATACAAGATGCCTAGGTTGGGACAAAGATGTCTATTTCTCATGGAAGTAACATTCAGATATCTGAATTTTTGCACAGATTGAAAGAACTTCAGTAATCATAGGAATATGAAAAGAAGCCAGATGATCCATACAAATATAATGAATTTCAGGAGAGGAAATATAAGCTTGCTGAATACATGTTAACACACTAATTTCTTCTCTTGAGATGAAATCTTCCAACATGATTTATATATATGTGTGTGTGTGTGTGTGTGTGTGTGTGTGTGTGTGTGTGTGTGTGTGTTGGGGGCTCGGGACCCCCTTCCCCTTATCTCCCATGGGGATGCCTGAATCCCAAACTATGAAAGAACACTAGGCTTTATCCCTCCCTCCTGAGGAAGGAACAAAGCGTGTTCTTATGGAACACGCTAAGCTGAGGAGAAATGCCGAGACCCCCCCCTCCCCAGTCCCCTCACGTGTCAGGAATGGCGGCAGAGAGAGATATCGGGGAGACGATTCGATGGTCCATAAGTCTCACCCGTCCAGAAGGAGGGCAGAAGAATTTATTATAGTGACAAAGGTGGAAGGAGAGGGACTTGGGGTGACTAGCTGATTGGCTGAGCTGGGCTGCCCATCAGGTGATGTAATGAAACTTCCTCTATGGGCGGGGACCACAATCCCCCAAGGGCCAGGCCTCCGCCATTAGACACATGGCCGAGCCGAGAGGCAAGGACCGCTTGCTACTCTTTCCGGTTGAGGCCAGAAGGTGGAGGGGCTCACTCCCACACTGCCCCAGGGCTAGGGGAAGGGCGGCATCTTAGGAGCTCTGTCGCCCTTCCCCCCTTAAGGCCAAACTAAATCCCCAACATATATGTATATATATTTGTGTGTATGTAAGTGATTCTGTTTTCTTCTTTTGTAATATTATTATAACAATAATTATTATTATTGCCTAGGATGGCCTGGCCTGGAAACAATCCTAGTGGTCTCAGCTTACTGCAAAGCTGAAGTAAAGGATACATGCCACCATACTGAGCTTTTGTTGACCTGAGCTGTCTTTAAACTGTGAACTTCCTTATCTCAGCCTCCCATGTATCTAAGTTTATAGGCCTGAGGCACTGAACATGGCTCTTCTTTATTCTTCTTTAATCTTGGAAAGGATATTATGTTGTTATATTGATCAACAAGCAGAGAAAATCTTTGCTTGAGCATCAGACACTATATCTTCCAAATCTGCTAGATAAGCAAATACTCTTGAAGTCAAAAAAATAATCTACTCACAAGACATGCAAACACATAAGAAGCTCACTAAATGTTGTCTCAATAGTAACAGTACTGTGAAATGATCACTAACCATAATCTGTAGTTTGGTAACTAAAATTATCAAAATTAAGGATCTCTTTCTTAATGGAAAAAACCATACTCCACATATAAATTGGGTCCTGTTATCTATGGGGTGAAATGTAAATGGCTCACTATTTCTGATAATTTGTTTGTTAATACTATACAATTAGCCTTTCATATTTATAACACTTTATTGTAGTTAAAATACTTATTTTAATTTCCTGATTAGATAGAAAACTCACAGCAATTATATCTTGTCAGAAACTGTTTTAAAAAGCTTTGAACAAAGCAGGCAGGAAACAAGTCATGGGATTACATGTAAAATGGACAGTGTCAAGAAAAGCTTAAATATGCCTGCTTGATATATGTGGTGGCATGAAAAGGGAAAGGGAGGTGCTAATTTTCAGAGGGCCTTCAGTTGTAGTCTGGAATAGTGAATACATATGATCTGAAATTGATATGCTTTGGATGAACTTGAAAAATAATCACTGTTAATACTTGCAGTTGATTATAGTAGTGGTGTAAAAGATTCATGAGGAGTGCGGAGAATTTCTTCACACAATCTGCACATTAAGATGTAATTTTTAAGGAATGGGCAGTGCTTATTTTTCTGTAAATTGGCACTTCATAGTGGTTTACAATCTACCACGTCTACTAAAAAAAACTGTAATTTGAATAAAAACATTTCATAAGTTTCTTATTTACTTATTAGGACCAGGGCCTTGCTATCTTGCACACACCAATTCTGAACTCCTGGATTCAAGAGATTCTTCCAGTGCAATCTCTTGTGATTCAAGAACTACAGGTATCTACCACTGAACTCAGCTAATTCTCAATTACGTCTCAAGTATATTCTTAGCATATAATATTATAGCCAAGCCACATTTGAAAATATAACATAAAAAATAATATGTGCACTAATGTTTTGACAGAAAAACTCAGAACCTCACTCTGCTTACTAAATACACCAAGACGGTAATGAACAAGATTTAGAATTTGAAAAACTATATTGAAAAGCAAGAAAACTACACATAATTGGAAATAGGGACATGAACTCATAAGGATTTGCAGTTAAGCGATCTGTCAGCAGTGATTTTTATGACCCAAATCTTACTTTTCTTGTTTCTTCTGACCTAAATGATCATTTCAACCTAGAAAAAGCAAGAAAGAAAATCCACGATGATCAAAGAATAACTATGAATAATCTTTTTACATGTGATCATGTGTCAAAATATTCTGGATATACAGCTTTCCAATACATCATACAATTTTTTTTTGGCCAGTCCTGGGCCTTGGATTCAGGGCCTGAGCACTGTCCCTGGTTTCCTTTTGCTCAAGGCTAGCACTCTGCCACTTGAGCCACAGCGCCACTTCTGGCCGTTTTCTGTATATGTGGTGCTGGTGAATCGAACCCAGGGCCTCATGTATACGAGGCAAGCTCTCTTGCCACTAGGCCATATCTCCAGCCCATCATACAATTTATTTAATTAAACAATTAGAGAAGCATTGATCCAAAAAGGAGCAGATTTGGTTTTAAAAAAATTAGTTAAGTTCTTAGAATTAATTTTCTGGGTTATAAAATGAAGTGATGGGAAATACACTTCCCTTTTATGTCTTATTTTTAATTTAGAAGTATGTGAGCAAATTAGATTGAGAGAAATACCAATCAATTGTTCAGGATGACTAAAAGGATGATTGCATATAGCATAACAAAGAGATCCATTATACATATGTTTTGAAGTACAAAACAAAGAAAGCAAAATGTAAGCATACTAAGGATCTAATAAACAAAAATGTATCAGATTTATCCTATCAATTAGGGATAGCTATGCTAGGAAAATGGACAGTAGTTACCTGATACTGGCTTCACAGATGCCCCTAAACTGTCATTTGAAAAAATAAATAAACATCAAATTTATACTAAATCACCTTGTTACTCAAGTTCAAAAGCAATCAACAGATTTCAAGAGCCAAAGAAATCAGGAAATACAAGAATCATGAATACAGTTTGAAACAACTATTCAATAAAAGCCAAAACATAAAATGATTCCATTATTAAAATACATGGCATTGGTTTATATAAATATCCATCACCCATTCTCTCATTCTTTAACCAAAAAGTTAACATCCTTTCTTTTTCTCTGAGTGAGACATTAAACTGAGAGCTGTTCCTAAAGTGGCAAATAGAGGAGATTTTGCTTTCTAGAAGCTTATTTTCTTTTCTTTTACATTTTGCATGAGAAAAGGCTAGTGGTGGAAACAACAATACTTTACTAATGTGAAAAACTAAGAAGAAAATGAAAGAAAAATGGATTCACAATGAATAGCAAGGAGTGTGAAGTGTGGAAGTGGTTTGAATAAATATTTGAAAAGGATTTTTTAAGGAGATACGTAGTGTGCTGAAATTTCTCAGTAGACATATCATCCATTTATGTACAAATGGATAACAGCTCATCAATCATTTGTACATTTGACATTTATTTTCTAGTTTAAATATCTATCATCTATCTATCTACCTACTATGAAAGTGACATCCATCAACTACATTGCTTCCATAATGCCTCCAATTCCTGAGCAATTAGAAGTTTTCATTGGCATGAGAAATTGCTAAGTGAAACAAATAGGGACTTTCTAGTATACACTGTGGATGTGCATTTTAAGTCTACCACTGTACTGGCTGCATGACTTTGGCCATTAAAAGAGCTTCTCTGGTTTTACTGAATCTTGATGTGTAGCAAGGCTGCTTTGTGTTCTTGGTGAGGCAAAAGGGTTCGCTATTTGCACCAAAAACAGTTTTTCTGTGCTGTCAACTCCCTAATTCCAATATGCTGCATGCAACAGATATTGCCCTATGATAACATGGCTTCAAAATGGTAATACCCTTGCTTGGTCCTTAGAATAAAAGACTGGGCCACACCCTTAAGGACAGCAGAACTGATTGAAGTAACTGCATCTCTTTTTTAAAAAATTATATATATATATATTTACTATCAAACTGACTTACAGAGAGGTTACAGGTTTATACATTAGGCATTGGATACATTTCTTGTACTGTTTGTTACCTCATCACTCATTCCCCCCTCCCCCCTCCCCCTTTCCCTTCCTCCTCCCTCCCATGAGTTTTTCAGTTGTTCAGTTCATTTTCACCAAACAGTTTGTAAGTACTGCTTTTGTAGTTGTCTGTCTTTTTTTACCCTGTGTCTCTTGATTTAGGTATTCCCTTCCAATTTCCTGGTTCTAATACTAGTATACCTGGTTTCCAATATACTCAGATAAGATACAGAAATAGTGTAGGTACAACCACAGGAAGGTGATACAGAAATATTATCAATAATAGAGGCTACAGTTACATATGGCACGTTGAAAGTAGTTACAACTGTGATATCAATTCCAAATGGATGAAAGAACTCGAAATCAAAACAGACACCCTGAAAACACTAAAGGAAGCAGTAGGAGAAACATTTGGGCTCCATGGCACAGGACAAAACTTCCTTAACAAAGACCCAGAAACGCTACACATCAAAGAAAGGTTGGACAAATGGGACTACATCAAACTACAGAGCTTCTGCAGGGCAAAGGACATAGCTCACAAGACAAACAGAAAGCCCACAGATTGGGAGAAGATATTTACTGGCCATTCAACAGACAAAGGCCTCATATCTAAAATATATGCAGAACTAAAAACATTACCTTCATCCAAAACAAAACCACAAAGAACCAATAGCCCCCTCATCAAGTGGGCTAGAGACTTAAAAAGAGACTTCTCTGATGAGGAAATGAGAATGGCCAAGAGACATATGAAAAAGTGCTTTACATCACTGGCCATAAAAGAAATGCAAATCAAAACAACATTGAGATTCCATCTCACCCCAGTAAGAATGTCCTGTATCAAGAAAACTAACAATAACAACTGTTGGAGGGGATGTTGCCAAAAGGGAACCCTACTTCACAGTTGGTGGGAATGTAAACTGGTTCAGCCACTCTGGCAAGCAGTATGGAGATTCCTCAGAAGGCTAAACATAGAACTCCCCTATGATCCAGCAGCCCCACTTTTGGGTATCTATCCAAAAGACCACAAACATAATCACACTAAAGCCACCAGCAAAACAATGTTCATCACAGCACAATTTGTCATAGCTAAAATATGGAACCAACCCAGATGCCCCTCAGTAGATGAATGGATCAGGAAAATGTGGTACATATACACAATGGAATTTTATGCCTCTATCAGAAAGAATGACATTGCCCCATTTGTAAGGAAATGGAAGGACTTGGATAAAGTTATACTAAGTGAAGTGAGCCAGACCCAAAGAAACATGGACTATATGGTCTCCCTTATAGGGAATAGTTAGCACAGGTTTAGGCAAGTCACAGCAGAGGATCATAATAGCCCAATAGCTATACCCTTGTGAACACATAAGATAATGCTAAGTGAAATGAACGCCATGTTATGGAAAAGATTGTTATATCACAGTTGCATCTCTTTTCAGTCAAGACCTCCATTCATATTCTTTTATCTCCCTCACCAATTCTCTTTTGCTGTTTTGGCTTTTCCAGTCTTTCCCCAACAGGGTTCTTAGTTTTTATGCAATTGCTTGCTGATAGGATGCTGCTTTTCACCCAGTGGGAAGTATACCAATTGCAGAGCATCAGGCTCAATCCTTCCTGTCTGGCTATTTCTGCATACACTAGATGTTGGCTAGTCCCTTTAATGGAAGCAAAATCATCTGCAGTTTTCTTCTTTTCTTTCCTGTTCCCTGTCTGACTTGCAGTAATTGTGACTGTACTTCATTCTTCAGCCTTAGGGAAATCTAGACCTTGACATTCTGATAATAGAAATGAGTCATAGCATGCATATCTATCTATCTATCTAACTATCTAGCTAGCTAGCTAGCTATCTACTTATCTGTCACTTATCTATATTTTGTAAGTAATTTTAAACTCTTGCACATATTTAAGCCTTGTGGAAATTTGTCATATAATGTACAGCATAACTTCTTAATTTTGAACTTCAGATAAGGATATGTATCTTTAGTATAAATCCGAAATACTACATGGGGCACACTTATACTAATTTTAGTTGCTTACCTGATACTGAAATTTAACTATGATAATCATTAATAATAATCGTATGTTTTATTTGCAAAATCTGGAAATCCTAAAGTTATTTATAGAGGCCTGATGAGGAGGTTATTCAAACAGGCAATGTTAATCATCACCTTAAGGTTTTAAGTACTAAAATTATGGCAGTGCTCCACCAATTTGATATGAACTTTCATTATGATGAGAAATGGCCATATTGAATGTAACCAAATGCTTGATTGATGTAAGTTATATATTCCTCATACAATTATCTATTACTATGTTCATTGAAAGTAGCATTCATTAGTAATTTCTTATGAATGAACTCTAATTCATACTCTTAGAATAAAAATAAGCACAGGTTTGTTTTAAAAAGCTGTCACGTATAAACCATTATGCCTTATGGTAAGGCATTTGTGTATCTTTTTCATCCTTGGAACAAGTGATCATTCTAAACTAAAACTAGGAAAATTGCAATGAGGAGCAGTTGCTTTTACTGGAACAATTTCACATTCATGTTTATGTCAAAAGCTATTCCTAAATAGAAATTCTTTTTAAATTATATAATGCATAAAGGAAATCTGATCATCATGTTTTGCTGAAACTATAAAAAATACAAATAAAAACAAGAAACATTGCTTAGCTGTGAAGCTTTCCTTAGTCATATACGTTATAATGACCCCTACTGGGTAAGACAGGAAACTGCATCACACATCACAGATGCACCCCAATAGACAAGATTAGTTTATTAAGAAGCCTCACAGAATATAAAAACTCAGCTTACTATTATATCAAGCCAAGAGCTCCTTTGAATTTAATTCAAGCTAACCTGGGAAAATTCTTTTATTTACTTAGTACATTCAAGACATTGACACTTACTAAACTGATTGGGACACTTTTAAATTAAATTATATTTATGCCTAGTCCCCAATTTTTAACTCTTTCACCAAGACAGTTCATTATGACTTTTGAATTAAGATCAATGTACATATTCACAGTATGAGAGCTGTCAAAGTCTTCCAAATTTATTTGAATCAAGCACTAAAATTTACAAACAGAGTCTACACTGCATAGAATAGTTGAAAGACTTGTTTGCAATCAATGGCTTAGTAAGGAAAGTCTCCACACTATTTCTTTGGAGAAATCTCCAGTATTCACACTTCTTTTGAAAGGTTATGCTATCTACTCAAGGAGGATGGGAAAGAGCAAGAACATGTGGTTGTACAGAGAACTAATACTTAAGAAAGAACTACTGTGCTGTCTTTCTTGAGGAAAGGGATTGATTAAAGCGTCTACTGAATACTTCACAACCTAGAAAGCAAGTAATAAGGTTCTACATTTTACTTATTTAAGATACAACTAAGTGCATAGTTAATGACAAAAGGTCTAAACATTTTTAGAGAAGACAAAATGTTAAGCTATTTTGTTTTAATAGCAGAGGACTAACTTATATCACTTTGTGATACTTCAAAAGTACTTTATAGGATAGCCTACACTAGTAAAGTACATCAAAAATGTGGTACATACACACAGTGGAATTTTACTTAACTACTAGAACGAATAATATTATGTCATTTGCAGAGAAATGAAAGAACCTTGAGGAAAGCCAAGCTCAGAGAGACAAATGGCTCATATTTTCTTTCACATTCAAAAGCTAGATCTAAAATACAACTGGTTATGGTAACAAGACTATAGGCATTCACATACAAACAATCAGATTAAAGGAGGATACTCTCAGAGGAGGAACCCAAAAGTATAACTCCTCTTAAGATTTAAAATACAGATTATCAAAATGGATTCCTGGAAAAGGAAACATTGTGTGTGTGTGTGTGTGTGTGTGTGTGTGTGTGTGTGTGTGTGTGTGGAATTTTGGGTGTCTTTTGTGGAGCAGGGAGGTAGAGAGGGACACAGAAAAGGAGAGAGGGAGAGTGAACAAATTCAGTCATGGTATGCAGTTTAACTTTGTGGAAAGTGAGCTATATAATGTGTGAGCAGAGATGGAGGGATGGTAGGTAAAAACTGAGGAAAAGCAAAGGAGAAGGTGACATTTTCCCAAAACTGAATGCAGTCATTACCTGACATATGAAACAAGTACAACCCCTGAATAACGACAATCAAATTATATTAAAAATAAAAGTTAAAAAAGTACTGTAGGAATTTTATTCAGATACAAAACATTTTCGGTTCATATACAATATGGAATTTTAGACAGAGTTCATAAATATTTAAATAATTATAATATAAGAATGAAATATTTAAATTTAAATAATAAAACTTGAGAAAATTATAGGGAGGCTATAAAATTTGTATTAAAAACTGTATTAAACTTTTAAAATTGCCTAGCAAACCTTGATATTTGACTTTTTATAATAATTGTATTTATGCATAATTTTGTTTAGACCAATTGTACAATCAAAAGTAGATTCAAGAAATAGTTTTCTTTTCCTCTCAAGTTTCCCAAATGCTAAGACCTTCAAGTTTTAAATTTATTTTAAAATACCAGCAGTTTCTCTCCTGGTGGCATATTAGAGAAGAGATGGTGATATTCTTCAGAACAATAGTTATCTTACTGAGCATGACTTTCAAACAAAATAGTAAGATACAGTGTAGCAATTACAATTTTAAATATAACCTCTGTAATTTCATATATTTTCATTATGAACAACTTAGTCTTGTAAAGATTTCGTGTGAACACCTTTTGTCTTGAAGTGGTACATTTTCCATTTTCAGTGTTTCTTACAAGTTTGAGGACTGGTGATGAGGATTGTTTGTGTCCTCTGATCCACAATTCACAGATATCCCCTGTATGAGGTACATGAAGGTACAGACTTTGTGATGCAAAGGTGATGCCCTTATGAATGATACCAGTGTCCTCACAAGAAGAGATACAGTAGGGATGATTTGACTCTTTCCTCTGCAGGTAAAGGCAAGGGAAAACGTGGCTGTTTCAAGCAGATAGCAGGAACTGATGAGATGCTGGATCTGTTCAAATGCTGATTGTGAACTTCATAGACTACAGATTGTGAGAAATAAGAGTTTATTGTTTAGTGTATCCAGTCAATGGATTCTTGTATCTACAAACCAAGAAGGAATGATTTTTCCCTCACTGAGTGAGAGCATGAAATGAATCACCTATATACTTTCCACATTATAATTAGGCATTGGTATAATTCTTGGATTAACAGCTTCTTTCTCACAGTCATATATAGTTTAGTCTCCACAAACTTTAAATGAAAATATAAAGTAAACAAAGCTTCATGTACACAAAATCCAGTTCACATAATTATCTTATTTTACAACATGCATTGAAGATTTTTTTTTTTTTTTGGCCAGTCCTGGGCCTTGGACTCAGGGCCTGAGCACTGTCCCTGGCTTCTTCCCGCTCAAGGCTAGCACTCTGCCACTTGAGTCACAGCGCCGCTTCTGGCCTTTTTCTGTATATGTGGTGCTGGGGAATCGAACCCAGGGCCTCGTGTATCCAAGGCAGGCACTCTTGCCACTAGGCCATATCCCCAGCCCACATTGAAGACTTTTTTAAAAATAGAATGTAAAATAAGTCCAACATAATTGTACAAGGAATTTTAAACAGTACAAATAATATGTGAAATAGCTAAATGCACATGTAGCTTTATTATAAAATTTCAAAGTGTTATTTACCACTCATGTATATGATTACTTCAGAATTATTTTATAGAACACCTAAGTATCATCTGTGGGCAATTTGTAGCATTACACTTGATATTCCTGTGGAAGCTGTAGCTGTACATTCATAAGTCAATATCTGTGATATTATTGCCAATATTTTGGCCAATATTGAACTGTTTACCTTATGGACAAATGAACTAAAGTTTTTAAACTCTTAGCTCATTTGAAATGATGGTGGCTGCAGAAAATACTACAAGAAAAGCCCAGGTCCAGACAGATTCACAGAAGAATTCTACAAGAATCCTTCAAAACAGAACTCACACGGATATTTCTCAAACTCTTCAATGAAAATGAAACCGAAAGTTTGCTACCAAAGACATTCTATGATGCCAGTAAAACCCTCATCCCAGAACCAGGGAGGGACTCATCAAGGAACGAGAACTATAGACCAATTTCCCTGGTGAACATTGATGCAAAAATTCTCAACAAAATTCTGGCCAATCACATTCAACAGGTCATCAAAAAAATTATACACCATGATCAAACTGGATTCATCCCAGGGATGCAAAGTTGGTTCAATATATGCAAGTCAATTAATGTAATCCACCACATCAACCAGAGCAAGGTAAAGAATCACATGGTTATATCCCTAGATATGGAAAAGGCGTTCAATAAAATCCAGCACCCATTAATGATAAAAGCCCTGGGAAAACTGCAGTCTATGACAAACAAGCAGCAAGCATAATTCTAAACAGTGAAAAGCTAAAGCCCTTTAAAAATCAGGAGCAAGACAGTGATGTCTGCTCTCTCCTCTCCTCTTCAACATAGTACTAGAATTCCTAGCCAGAGCAATAAGACAAGAGGAAGACAAAAAGGGGATCCCAACAGGAAAAGACGAAGTCAATTTCTCTCTCTTTGCAAATGACATGGTCCAATACCTAAAGAACTCCATAGACTCTACTCACAAGCTACTAGAGCTGATCCAAAACTTTGGCAAAGTTGCAGGATGTAAAATAAACCCTCAAAAATCAATGGCTTTTCTATATGCCAATGACCCAAAGACCAAGGATGAACTCAGGAAAGCAACTCCTTTTGCGATAGCCTCAAAAAGCATAAAACATCTAGAAATAACCTTAACCAAAGAAGTGAAAGACCTATATGATAAGAACTTTAAAAACATAAAAAATGAAATTAAGGCAGAACTAAGGAAATGGAAAAACCTCCCATGCTCCCATGGGAGGATTAATATTGTCAAAATGGCAATTTTGCCAAAAGCTATCTACAAATTCAATGTAATACCCTTTAATATCCCAACACCATTTTTTAATGAAATAGAGAAAGCAATTCAGAAATTCATATGGAACAATATAAGACCCCAAATAACAAAAGAAAAACCTAAGCAGAAAGAAGAGTGCTGGAGGAATTACAATACCCAACGTCAAGCTGTATTATAAAGCTATAGTAATAAAAACAGCCTGGTATTGGCACAGAAACAGGTCTGAAGACCACTGAACAGAACTGAAGACCCAGAAATGAACCCGCAGAACTATGCCTACTTAATCTTTGATAAAGGAGCTAAAAAAAAAAATAGAATGAAAGAAAGATAACCTGTTTAATAATGGTGCTGGCAAAACTGGTTCAACACCTGCAACAAACTAAAACTAGATCCTTATATATCACCCTGCACCAAAATCAATTCCAAATGGATCAACGACCTCAAAATAAAAACAGATACCCTGAAAATACTACAACAAGGAGTAGGAGAAACACTTGGGCTCTTTGGTACAGGATGAAATTTCCTTAAGAAAGGCCCAGAAATGCAACAAATCAAAGAAAGGTTGGACAAATGGGACTTCATCAAACTGCAGAGCTTCTGTAGCACAAAGGGCATAGCTCACAAGATAAACAGAAAGCCCACAGATTGGGAAAAGATTCTTACTGGCCACACAATGGATAAACGCCTCATATCTAAAATATATGCAGAACTAAAAAAATTAAATTCCTCCAAAACAAAACGTCAAAGAATCAACATCCCTTTCAACAAGTGGGCTAAAGACTTAAAAAGAGACTTCTCTGATGAGGAAATGAGAATGGCCAAGAGACATATGAAAAAGTGCTCTACATCACTGGCCATAAAAGAAATGCAAATCAAAACAACATTGAGATTCCAACTCTCCCCAGTAAGAATGTCCTATATCAAGAAAACTAACAATAACAAATGTTGAAGGGGATGTTGCCAAAAGGGAACCCTACTTCATAGTTGGTGGGAATGTAAACTGGTTCAGCCACTCTGAAAAGCAGTATGGAGATTCCTTAGAAGGCTAAATATAGAGCTCCCCTATGATCCAGCAGCCCCACTTTTGGGCATCTACCCAAAAGACTACAAGCAAGACCACACTAAAGCCAGCAGCACAACAATGTTCATCACAGCACAATTTGTCATAGCTAAAATATGGAACCAACCCAGATGCCCCTCAATAGACTAATGGATCAGGAAAATGTGGTACATATACACAATGGAATTTTATGCCTCTATCAGAAAGAATGACATCGCCTCATTCATAAGGAAGTGGAAGGACTTGGAAAAAATTATACTATGTAAAGTGAGCCAGACCCAAAGAAACATGGACTCTATGGTCTCCCTCCTAGGGAATAATTAGCACAAGTTTAGGCTTATAACAGCAGAGGATCACAAGAGCCCAATAGCTATGCTCTTTTTTTTTTTTTTTTTTTTTTTTTTTTTGCCAGTCCTGGGCCTTGGACTCAGGGCCTGAGCACTGTCCCTGGCTTCTTTTTGCTCAAGGCTAGCACTCTGCCACTTGAGTCACAGCGCCACTTCTGGCCATTTTCTGTATATGTGGTGCTGGGGAATCGAACCCAGGGCTTCAAGTATACGAGGCAAGCGCTCTTGCCACTAGGCCATATCCCCAGCCCCTAGCTATGCTCTTATGAAAACATATGATGATGCTAAGTGAAATGAACTGCATCTTATGGAACCTGTAATATGGAGGTCAGATTTGGCCAGGGAAAGAGGGCAGAAGCTTACTCCATCTGCACTATCTCCCTAGCCCCCTCAGATCAGAGTCCCTGGAATATTCCCCTCCCTATAAAGAATAGTGCCTCATGCCCCCTAAATCTGCACACCAATTATTGATGAGCGTGCCTTGATTCTTACAGGAGGGGAAGTCTCATACCCATGTAATGGGAGGTCCTGAAGCCCAAGGGACAGGGGCGGTCATATGGCCTATAGGTTACTGAACTTGTCTGTCAAGTGCTTGGAACTCGGAGCTTCCTGTGACCCTGACCCCTGACCTGACCCTATTTAGGGGAAGGCAAGCTCAGGTGCCATTATGCCATGCCTACATGTTCGAGTCTTGTGTCTGTCGCCCCCTTGGTGTCCCAATTCAGCTCTCCATTGGAGCTGAATTGGTTTGTTGGTACTTGGAAATCCTCTGGAAGTAAGTCTCTGTGTCACTGTCCTGTTCTGTGTTATATGTTTTTCTGAAACCTGGGACTGGTCCATCCAAAACTTCCCCAATAAGTTCACCTTTTTACTTGGGACTGTCTCTGAGTGGTGGACCCTGGGAGGGATGGGGGATCCCCCCTCCCCCCACACACACCATTACATTTGCGGTGCATGGGCCAGGAAGAGTCCTTAACCACGTCCTTTTTTTTTTTGAGAAGACACCCATGTGAAGAAAAGAAACTTCTGGAGGTGTGGGTATGTGTGTCTGTGCTTGATCGACCAATCTGTGTCCATTTCTGTCTCCCTGTCTGTTTTGTTTCTCTCTCTGTAAAAGTGCAATGGAAAGCACTGAGTGGTCCCTACTGGGTAGGCCCATCTCTAAGAGTGCCCTAGAAAGAGCACTGTCTGAGTGGGCCCATCTGAGTGGCCCCATTCCTAAAGGTGCGCTGTGGAGCGCACTAAATGGGCCTATTTGGATGGGTCCATCTGTAAATCTGTGGGCCCATCTGTGTGGGTCCATCTGAAGGTGCAGTCTGTAGGCCTGAGACAGAGAGAAGTTGAATGCAGAGGAGCTGTCTACAACTGGGGTGGTTAAGGAACGCCTTGACCCCCTTCTGAAGGTTGTCATAGTGGAGGAATGTGTTTGTTGTCATCTAACTTACTTTACAGGAAGACACAGGACATGAGGCCTCTGTTGGTATCGAGTTCCAAACAGCCTCCCCAGGTCCCCTAGGATCTGGAGGACAGAGGAGAAGAGAGATAAGCTTCTTTAGCCATTTTCTTCCAACTGAAGTTATTGAAAGGTCAATTGATCTGTTAAATGATCTATTCAAAATTGGGCTATAGGACTAGAGTCAAGTACTGGGTGGGCTGAGTCTTGCCCCAGGGAACCCCCTTCCAGCTATCTCCAGCAGAAAAGTATTTGGTGTGCTGAAATGTCTTGTTAAACTTACAAGCCCTGGTAAGTGAGGCTGAAGAATGTTAAAGTCATTTGTTAAAAGTTTTGTCTTAAATCTTGGATGGTTACTGCAAGAGTAAGATTGACATAAATACCTCTTGCCACTGAAAAATGTGCAGCTGATATTTATTTTGCATGCTTTAAGATCTTTTTAATATGTATATGTGTGCATGTGTGAGTGTGAACATGTTTAAGAGTAAAACTGTCAGTATGATGTAAAAATGGGTGAGTTTAAGTTTAAACTCAAAGCTCATCAAGTTTGGGCATTGCAAAATGTTTTAAAGGATTAGTGCATTGTTTAAATGAGGAACTAGAGTTAAAAAAGATTTCTAATGATTCTTTAATTTACATTTGAAAAATGTGGGTATCTTAATGAATTAAGATGTTTGCACTGTTATCAAGTTATCTGATTTAGCAAAAGGGATGGAGAACTTGAAATTTATTTTCCTCCACTGTTAAAATTTGGGGTTAAATGTCAGAAATGTGGATGTAAAGGATTGTTTATCACTGTTAAAGAATTGCTTGGGTTTCTCAGTCAGATGGAAAAAACAAAAGACAGGAAAACTTAGGACAGACCTGTGTGCCTATCCTAAGGAGTGATGAGTGATCTGGCAAGGGTGCAGCTTAGCCAGTCCACGTGGTGAGACAGCCATAGGGGGCCTCCATTCAAGGTGGAAGAGGGCAAGCTGGCACCAAGGCACTTAGTTCATCAAGCTCTTAGGAGTAGAATGGAGAAAGGCCCATTCTGTAGGACAGGCCAATGAAGGCCTTTCTTTTGTCTCTTTTGTTTTCAGGTGAACATTGGAAACCTGGTGGTAAAAATGAATGATTTGACTGATATTTCTAAAACTGCCCCTTAGGCTGGATTAAAATTGGAAAATCTTAAAGGAGGGTTACAAGTTTATTTACCTGATTTAATTTGATTTCTGTACAGTTTTGCAATTTGGAAGTACTGAAAAAGCAAAGATGCTAAGTCTGGATTCTCGTGTTTATAATTCTGGTGTGCACAGTTGAATGTACTTTTGTCACAATTGTTTTGGGTATCAGTTTGATGATTCAGGTACTGAATTTTATAAGTGTATATTGTGATGTAATAGTAAGACTATCTTAAGTTACATATAATCAGGCAAATATTTTAAAGTATATAGAAGTAAACAACTCTCATTAACTCTCTGTATGTTAAAAAATGGCAAAATGGACTAACATTTCTCACTAATTTATTGGAAGGCTATATGGATAAGTATTTCTATTTTTGTAATTGTAATTCTTATATTAAGGAAAAATTGTCATCTGAGTTCATGCAGTAATTCAGACTGAAGAAAAAAAAGGCTCTTTTAAAACTGCTCTCCATTGGAGCTTAATTGGTTTGTTGGTACTTGGAAATCCTCTGGAAGTAAGTCTCTGTGCCACTGTCCTGTTCTGTGTTACATGTTTTTCTGAAACCTGGGACCAGTCCATCCAGAACTTCCCCAATACATTCATCTTTTTACTTGAGACTGGCTCTGAGTGGTGGAATCTTGGAGGGATAGGGGATCCCCGCCTCCCTTGGACGCCATTACAGAAACAACTGTTATATCACTGCTGCAATTATTTTCAACATGCCATGTGAAATGTAGCTTCTTTTCTTGATGATCCTCTTGTATCCCCTTCCTGTGGTTGTCCCTGTGCTATCACTGTATCTCATCTGAGTACCCTGGATACTGTATATACTGGTGTTATAACTAGGGAAGGGAAAGGGAATATCAAAATCAAGAGACAAAGGATAAAAAGACAAACAAATCCAAAAGCAATACTTGCAAAACCATTTGGTATAAATCAACTGAACAACTCATGGGGGAAGAGGGAAAGGGGGAGGGGGGAATGAGGGAGGAGATAACAAATAGTACAAGAAATGTACCCATGGCCTAACATATGAAACTGTAAACCCTCTGTACATCACTTTGACAATAAATAAGTAATTATTATTTTTTTAAAAAGAACAAGATTTTGAAAAGGAAAAAGAAAAGAAATGATGGTGGCTTTTCTTGAGTCAATCCTATAGCTTGAATTCATCTCTCCCTGAGCTGTTTACATTAAGGATAGTGCTACAACAATGTTCATTGCAGCATAATTTGTCATAGCGAGAATCTGGAACCAGCCCAGATGCCCCTCAGTAGACGAATGGATCAGGAAAATGTGGTACATATACACAATGGAATTTTATGCCTCTATCAGAAAGAATGACATTGCCCCATTTGTAAGGAAATGGAAGGACTTGGAAAAAATTATACTAAGTGAAGTGAGCCAGACCCAAAGAAACATGGACTCTATGGTCTCCTTTATTGGGAATAATTAGTACAGGTTTAGGCAAGTCATAGCAGAGCATCACAAGGCCCAATAGCTATACCCTTATGAACACATAAGATGATGCTAAGTGAAATGAACTCCATGTTATGGAAACAGTTGTAACTACTTTCAACGTCCTATGTGTATCTGTAGCTTCTATTATTGATGATGTTCTTGTATCACCTTTCTGTGGTTGTACCTACACTATCTCTGTAATCTTATCTGAGTATATTGGAAACCGTGTATACTGGTATTGGAAGTAGGGAATTGAAAGGGAATACCAAATTTGAGAGACACAGGGTAAAAAAAGACAAACAACTACAAAAGCAATACTTGCAAAACTGTTTGGTGTAAGTGAACTGAACACCTCCGTGGGGGGGGGGGAGGGAAAGGGGGAGGAGGGAGGAGGGTATGAGGGACAAGGTAACAAACTGTACAAGAAATGTATCCAGTGCCTAACGTATGAAACTGTAACCTTTATGTACATCAGTTTGATAATAAAAATTTGAAGAAAAAAAAAAAAGGATAGTGCTATACCACTTAGACCACAGCTCCACTTCTGGCTTTTTAGTAGTCCATGGAAGATAAGAGTCTTAGGGTCTTTCCTTCCTAGGTTAATTCTGAACTTAATGTTTTGAGTATGTAGGATTGCAGGCTTGAGCCACTGGTGCACATCTCAAAATCTGTAGACATTACTGTTTTTATATTTTGAAATGAATGAGGCAACTATCTTTGACATTATGGATAACAGAAAAACCACAAGTACTTTATGTAAATAGAAATTTGTCTTACTGATATTAATCTATTGACAAAATTTCACATGATAGTGAAATGTCTATTGGGGGTGACTTTATAGCTGCATATGAATAGTAACTCCTTATTAGACTACCAAACATTAGAACATCTATTCTTCAATAAATGACCAAGTAGTGAGTCATACAGTGAAAAGTGTATAAGACAACCAGACTCATTACCATTTTAAGTTTCTTAATAAAAAAGTAAAAAATAAAATAAAATGTTTATTAAAATCAAAATTTGTAAGAATGTTTCTAACCATTCCAGTGGAGTTAAAGATGAGATTAAATGATTCCAAAATGACACATTATACAATAAACACACAAAATACACTAAAACTATGGTTTTCTTTTCATGTTATGCCTTTCTTCTAATGATTGCAATATCAATATGATTCCTCCTAAAACATATAAAAAAGAACATGTCACTTGTTTATTTTCTCACTATTGTTTGGAATTAGTTCCTAAAAGTTTCTCCCAAATTCATAAGTTCAGGTTCCAATTCAATGACTCTGAATTGACAAAAATATACATCTTGTATTGTATATTTTCTTTTCATTTAATATATATTTTTATTATCAAACTGACTTACAGAGAGGTTAAAGTTCCATACATTAGGCATTGGATACATTTCTTGTACTGTTTGTTACCTCATCACTCATTCCCCCTCTCCTTTTCCCTTCCCCTTCCCCTTCCCCCTCCTCCCCATGAGTTGTTCAGTTGTTCAGTTCATTTTCACCAAAAGTTTGTAAGTATTGCTTTTGTAGTTGTTTGTCTTTTTTTATCCTGTGACTCTTGATTTTGGTATTCCCTTCTAATTTCCTGGTTCTAATAACAGTATACCCAGTTTCCAATGTACTCAGATAAGATACAGAGATAGTGTAGGTACAACCTCAGGAAGGTAATACAGGAATATCATCAATAATGAAGGCTACAGTTACATATGGCACGTTGAAAGTAGTTACAACTGTGATATAACAATCATTTCCAAAACATGGAGTACATTACACGTAGCATTATCTTATGTGTTCATAAGGGTATAGCTACTGGGCTCCTGTGATCCTCTGCTGTGACGAGCCTAAACCTGTGCTAACTATACCCTATAAGGGAGACCATATAGTCCATGTTTCTTTGGGTCTGGCTCACTTCACTTAGTATAACTTTTTCCAAGTCCTTCCATTTCCTTACAAATGGGGCAATGTCATTCTTTCTGATAGAGGCATAAAATTCGATTGTGTGTATGCACCACATTTTCCTGATCCACTCATCTACTGAGGAACATATGGGTTGGTTCCATATTTTAGCTATGACAAATTGTGCTGTGATGAACATTGTTTTGCTGGTGGCTTTAGTGTGATTATATGTGTGGTCTTTTGGATAGATACCCAAAAGTGGGGCTGCTGGATCATAGGGGAGTTCTATGTTTAGCCTTCTGAGGAATCTCCATACCGCTTGCCAGAGTGGCTGAACCAATTTACATTCCCACCAACTATGAAGTAGGGTTCCCTTTTGGCAACATCCCCTCCAACAGTTGTTATTGTTAGTTTTCTTGATACAGGACATTCTAACTGGGGTGAGATGGAATCTCAATGTTGTTTTGATTTGCATTTCTGTTATGGCCAGTGATGTAAAGCACTTTTTCATATGTCTCTTGGCCATTCTCATTTCCTCATCAGAGAAGTCTCTTTTTAAGTCTCTAGCCCACTTGATGAGGGGGCTATTGGTTCTTTGTGGTTTTGTTTTGGATGAAGGTAATGTTTTTAGTTCTGCATATATTTTAGATATGAGGCCTTTGTCTGTTGAATGGCCAGTAAATATCTTCTCCCAATCTGTGGGCTTTCTGTTTATCTTGTGAGCTATGTCCTTTGCCCTGCAGAAGCTCTGTAGTTTGATGTAGTCCCATTTGTCCAACCTTTCTTTGATGTGTAGCCTTTCTGGGTCTTTGTTAAGGAAGTTCCGTCCTGTGCCAAGGACCCCAAGCATTTCTCCTACTCCTTCCTTTAGTGTTTTCAGGTTGTCTGTTTTGATTCCTAGATCTTTGATCCATTTGGAATTGATTTTGGTGCAGGGTAATATATAAGGATTTAGTTTTAGTTTGTTGCATGAGTTGAACCAGTTTTGCCAGCACCATTTGTTAAAGAAGCCAGCACCATTTGTTAAAAAGGCTATCTTTCTTCCATTCTATATTTTTAGCTCCTTTATCAAAGATTAAGTAGGCGTAGTTCTGTGGGTTCATTTCTGGCGCTTCAATTCTGTTCCATTGGTCTTCAGGCCTGTTCCAGTAACAATAACACGCTGTTTTTATTACTATAGCTTTATAATGCAGCTTGAAGTTGGGTATTGTGATTCCTCCAGCACTGTTCTTTCTGCTTAGGATTGTTTTTGCTATTCTAGGTCTTTTATTGTTCCATATGAATTTCAGGATTGCTTCCTCTATTTCATTAAAAAATGGTGTTGGGATATTGATGGGTATTGCATTGAATTTGTAGATCGCCTTTGGCAATATTGCCATTTTGATTATATTAATCCTCCCAATCCAGGAGCATGGGAGGTTTTTCCATTTCCTTAGTTCTGACTTAATTTCATTTTTCATGTTTTTAAAGTTCTCATTGTAGAGGTTTTTCACTTCTTTGGTTAAGGTTATTCCTTGGTATTTTATGTTTTTTGATGCCATTGCAAAAGGAGTTGCTTTCCTGATTTCAGCCTCAGTCTTCGGGTCGTTAGCATAGAGAAAGGCCGTTGATTTTTGAGGGTTTATTTTATATCCTGCAACTTTGCCAAAGTTTTGGATCAGCTCGAGTAGCTTGAAGGTAGAGTCTATGGGGTTCTTACCTAGTATAGGATCATGTCATCTGCGAAGAGAGAAAGTTTAACTTCGTCTTTTCCTATTTGGATCCCCTTTACATTTTCTTCTTGCCTAATTGCTCTGGCTAGGAATTCTAGTACTTTGTTGAAGAGAAGGGGAGAGAGTGGACATCCCTGTCTTTTTCCTGATTTTAAAGGGAATGGCTTTAGTTTTTCACCATTTAGAGTCATGCTTGCTGTTGGTTTGTCATAAACTGCCTTGATTATATTCAGGAATGTTCCCTGGAATCCCAGTTTTTCCAAGGCCTTTAGCATTAATGGGTGCTGGATTTTATCAAACGCTTTCTTTGCATCGAGTGATATAACCATGTGGTTCTTTATCTTGCTCCGGTTGATGTGGTGGATTACGTTAATTGACTTGCGTATATTGAACCAACTGTATCCCTGGGATGTATCCACTTTGATCGTGATGTATGATTTTTTTGTTGACCTGTTTATGTCGATTGGCCAGATTTTGTTGAGAATTTTTGAGTCTATATTCATCAGGGAAATTGGTCTATAGTCCTCTTTCCGTGAGGAGTCCCTGCCTGGTTTTGGGATGAGGGTTATAGTGGCTTCATAGAACATGTCTGGTAGTGAACATTCTCTTTCCATTTCATTGAAGAGTTTGAGAAATATTGGTGTGAGTTCTGTTTTGAAGGCTTTGTATAATTCTGCTGTGAATCCTTCTGGACCTGGGCTTTTCTTGGCTGGGAGATCACTTATTGCCTTTTCTATTTCAATACCGGATATGGGTCTGTTTAAATTTTAAGTTTTCATGTTTGTGTTAGGGATCAATTTTTTCTAGGAAATCATCCATTTCTTTCAAGTTCTCAAATTTGTTGGCATAAAAGTTTGCAAAATATTCCTTTATTATGGTCTGAATTTTGGTTGTTTCTGTGGTGATGTTACCTGTTTCATCTCTTATCTTATTTACTTGAGTGTACTGCCTTCGTTTTTTGGTCAGGTTTGCTAGGGGTCTGTCTATCTTGTTGATTTTTTCAAAGAACCAAATCTTCGTTTTGTTGATTCGATGTTTTTTTTCGTCTCTAAATGATTTAATTCTGATTTGATTTTAATTATTTGCTTCCATCTATTGACTTGGGGTTTGGATTGTGGTTCTCTTTCCAGGAAATTAAGGTGCTTCCTTCAATTATTGAGTTGCTGTTTCTCCAGTTTGTTGTTGTATGCACTCAGAGATATAAATTTTCCTCTGAGTACTGCCTTTGCTGTGTCCCAAAGGAGCTGGTACTTTGTGTCCTCATCTTGGTTGAGTTCCATAAACATTTGAATTTTCGATTTAATTTCTTCAATGACCCACTGATGGTTCAGCAGTGTGTTGTTTAGTCTCCATGAATGTAGGATTTTCTGTGGTGGCTGTTTGGGTTGAGCTCTAATTTTATTCCATTGTGGTCTGAGAGAATGCAGGGAATGGTTTTGATACTTCTGAATTTGTACAGATTTTCTTTGTGCCCTAAGATGTGATCTATTTTGGAGAATGTTCCATGTGCCGCTGAGAAGAATGTGTATTCTGTTGTTGCAGGGTGGAATATTCTGTAGATGTCGATTAAGTCTAGTTGGTCTACGCCATTGTTTAGTTCTGTGGTTTCTTTGTTCAGTGTTTGGCGTGTTGATCTGTCCAGAAGTGATAGTGGAGTGTTAAAGTCCCCAACTATCAATGTGTTTGGGTCTATGAGTGTTTTTAGAGACAGTAGTTTTTGTTTGATGAAGTTGGGTGCTCCTGTATTTGGTGTGTAGATATTTAGAATGGTTATATCTTCCTGTAGGAGAGATCCCTTTACTAGTATGTAGTAACCTTCTTTGTCTCTTCTTACCTTTTTTAATTTGAAGTCAATTTTGTCTGATACTAGTATTGCAACTCCAGCCTGCTTATGGGGGCCTTTTGCTTGATATATTTGATTCCAGCCTTTCACTTTTAGAAGTTGTTTACTTTTGCTGGATAGATGAGTCTCTTGGAGGCAGCAGAAAGATGGATCTTGATTTTTGATCCAACTTATGAGCCTATGTCATTTGATTGGTGAATTAAATCCATTAATCTTGAGAGTTAGGATTGAGAGCTGATCATTTGTTCCTTTCATTATCCCTATCTTGTTAAAGGCTCAGTCTTCCCATTTGTTGATCTGTTATTCTGGTTTACTATTTAGGGTTTATTTCTCTGTCTGCATTTAGATCTTGATTATTTTCTCTGTATAGTACATCTTTGAGTATTTTGTGTAAAGCTGGTTTGGTGGAGATATATTGTTTCAGTTTTTCCTTACTGTGGAAGACTTTAATTTGACCTTCGGCTATGAATGAGAGTTTAGCTGGGTACACTATTCTTGGTTGGTAGTTATTTTTATTTAGGGTTTGGCATACTTCATTCCAGGCTCTCCTTGCTTTCATGGTCTCTGCTGAGAAGTCTGGAGTAATTCTTATTAATTTTCCTTTAGATGTGATTGTTCTCTTCTCCCTAACAGCTTTAAGGATTCTTTCCTTGGACTCTACTGACCCTGTTTTGATCACAATGTGTCGGTGGAATGTCCTATTCTGGTCTGGTCAGTTTGGGGTTCTTGTATCTGTATAGGCCTATCCTTCAGGATATTTGGGAAGTCCTCAGCTAATATTCTGTTAAATAGGTTGCCTATTCCATTAACTTCCTTCTTGAGATTTTCCTCAATACCTATTATCCTTAAATTGGGCTTTCTGATTGTATCTTGAATCTCCTGGAGCGATCTGTTTTGATGATTGGATTGGTTTTGTATTGATTTTTTATCTTTCTCCGTAGATTCTAGGGAATCTTCAGCTCCTGAGATTCGATCCTCTGCTTCACTTAGTCGGGACTGTAGGCTAGCTACTTGATTTCGAATCTCTTTTTCCTTCTGACTGATCTTTCCTTATGATGTCCATATCATCTCTTAGGTCCTACATGGACTTCTTTACTTCATGAACTTCATTAATTTGGTTTTGAGTGTTGTCTCTCAAATCTTTTAGCTGGGTAGCTATCTTTTCATTTGACTCTTGAAATTCATTTATCTTTCTATTTGGGGAGACCATGAAATTCTCCATTAATTTTTGCTTTGCCTCCTCACGCTCTAGAATAATTGACTGAAGAGTTTCAAACTTTTCATTTATCATGTTTATCCATAGACTTTGTAGAGCATTTTGGGGGTTGTCTTCTATGTCTTTGATTGACTGCTCTGCTTCCTGCTTGTTTTGAGTGGGAGATAAGACTCCATTGTTTGCCATATTTCTTGTGTTTCTTCTGCCCATTGGGATTGGGAATGCCAATCTACAAGCACCTGTGAGCACCATTTAAGACCCAAAGCAGACCTTACCAAGCACTGTTGTGTAAATCTTAGAAGTTCAGAATTATATTCAGATACCTTGTATACCTGTATATAAAATTAGATTTGGTTTTCCTAAAGAATACAATTCCAATATAACAACCAATCCTGAGCCTTGTATTCAGTAATTACTTATTTACTGTTACAACCCTATGAGCAATTCTTGTTCTTATATTAAGTTCCTTTTGGTCTGGCTTTCTCTATGGTCCCCTTTGTTTCACTTGGATTAAGCAGGGATACCCTCTATCCAATAACCAGGAGTCAATGGGATCTGGAGGACCTAGAAGTAAGTCAGGAGGGTAAGTTAGAGGTAGTAAAGAAACTAGAGTAAAATGTATGGGTGTGTGTGTGATGATTTTGGTTTAGTTTCAGTGACGTGGAAATGTGGAGGAGAGTAGAATCAGTAGAAACAACAAGGTTAAAATGATGGATAATGGAGAGTTAGCAGTAAAGAGTGCAGGTGTTGTTCATAGGAAAGTAATTTTTAAAGAAAGAGAATACAAAGAGAGAAATAAAGAAAGAATACTGAAAGATGGATGCACATAACAGAGAAAAAGTATTTAAAAAATAAAAAGGAAAAAAAATACCAGCAAAAGAAAAAAGAAAAAAAAAAAGAACAACAACAACAAAAACTTGATAGAACCAACTGTTGAAAATGGAAAACAAAAACAAACCAATGACGTTTCAGAAATGAAAATATTAGAAAAAAATAAAAATAAAAGTGAAAGCTTAAAAAACTTTTGAGACAAAACAAACAAACAAACATAAGTCTTCCTTGTTTGGGTGGGCTTTCTACAGTCTCTAGTTTCCTTGCAATGGTCTGCAGAATATTCTGCCGCTTGGCTGGTTTTACGTGCTTTCAGTTCGCTGGGGGTGGATCTGCTCTGACCCTCACCCCCGTTGGTGAAATCTTGGTGTGATTCCCACAGCTTGCAGGTAAGACTTGGGCGTCCTCTGTAGGTGGTGGACATGAACAGTCTTGGGAACCGTGGCTCCTCCCGACTGCTGTGTGGCCATGGCCTTTAACGCCTGGCCTTGAATTGGCTGTGGACTCAGAGCGGGGCGCCTCTGGCCTGGTTTACTAGGCCCAGGTTTGCTTGCCTGGGGGAGGTTCCTCCCTCCTGGGTGGGACGGCCTTCTGGGCAGAGCTGGGTATGGAATTCAGCTCCGTTTCAGGCTGGGAACTGGGCTTCTAAACGGGACCATTTATCTGTCTCGGGAAGTTTGTTCTCCCGTATGGCTGTTCCATGCTGCCGATAGCTGTTTGCAGCTTTCGCTTTTAATTTAGGAATTCTGTTGGGCAGGGCGGGCACCTCTAACTGAACTGAGGCCCAGGACAATCCCCCGCCTGGGCAAGGGTCGATCTCCTGGGCAGATCTGGCTCTCACTGGTTGGTCCCTCTTGCCCTTCTCAAAGATGGCTGCTTTGTCTTTGCTTTCTCCAGGTGGGCTTTAGCTCCAGTCTGGTCTGACCCTTTGCCAGTGTCAAAGTGATTGGGGAAGGAGCTACTCTGTGGGCATGAGAGAGAATGTCTTTCGTGGGAGTACTCACGCTGTCTTTGCGATTTCAGCCTGTCTGTGTTCAGCCTGCGATCCGTGTCTGTACACTGCCGTCTGGAAGATTTCTCCCTGGTCTCCGTTGAGCTGCGCAGAGTGCACAGTGCTGTGCCAGTGCTGGCACTGGCGTGGCAGCGAGACGCTGCCCGGAGCTCAAATCTGTGTTTTCAGACCAGCAAAGTCGATTTTTCCTTCTTGGCCAGAATCCCTGTACTGTTATAACTTACTTGGGCAGTCTTTCTAGGGGTAAAAGTTTCTCTGGGATGGGAAAACTGCGATGTTGGAGGGAGCTCAGCTAGGGCTCTGCTGCTTCTCCGCCGTCCCAACCCCTCCTGTATTGTATATTTTCATTGTAATGTTTTGGCTTTTAATGAATAACAATTTAATTGTTTCCCATTTATCATTTCCTTTACTTTGTTACCTAACAAGAAACTGTTCTTAGATACATTGTATAATATTTTAAAAGGGACTAGTTATTTTATAACTAGACATAATTTGATAATTTTCAAGCCTGAAATTCAATGGTTCCTTTTCTTTTGTTAAGAAACAAAAATCATACCATTTTCAATAACACCAGTTACATGCACATCACTTGTTATTCCCATGGCATTCCTAGGCATGCTCTGAGTCCTCACTGAATGCTAAGCAATCTCAATGCAACTTTGCTGCTGCCTTTTGAAAACAGTATATAGTATGCAATATGTGACAATATCTATTTTGTCTAGCATTTACAAATTTATATCAGCTTCCACATATAATACCTCACCTAATTCCCCACAAAGAACAAGAAATCTCATTGTACAGATAACAACAGAAATGAAGTCAGAGCAAAGTGCTGGTGGCTCATGCCTGTAATTCTAGCTATTAAGGAGGCTGAGATCTGAAGGATACAGATTCAAAGAAAGCCTGAAAGAAAAGTCCATGACATATTTTTTTTTGTCTCCAAAGTGACCAGTAACATTTAGGGCTAGAGATGTAGTTCAAGTGGTACCAGCTGAGTATCTATGAGGCTTTAGGTTCAAACCCATTACTGAAGAGGAAGGAGGGAAGGAAGGAAGGAAGGAAGGCAGGAAGGAAGGAAGGAAGGAAGGAAGGAAGGAAGGAAGGAAGGAAGAAAGGAAGGAAGGAAGGAAAAGAGGGTAGGAGGAAGGGAGAGAGGAGGGGATAACGGAGGGAGAGGTGGAAGGAAGGAAGGAAAGAAGGAAGGAATAAGGGACAGTGATTAGTTACATTGAAGATAAGGAATTAATCAGAATGGTGATGTAGGATGAACACCATTACTACTAGTAACAGACTCAATATTGAGCACAAAATGTTATTAATATGAGAGTTGAAGATATGTTGAAGGATTTGTGGAATACTAGAGGCTAGGCAGAAATGGGCAAACTAAAGAACACACCATCTAAAGTAAAAAGTCCTGAAGTTAAATGGAAGCTCAATTTTAGGGGAAAGTGATCATATTAATTCTAGTTCCTACAAAGGCATTTAAGTCGCGTGATTAAGATTTGAAAGCTACCAGAGTGGAAGTAGCAAATAAAAAGTTGAGGGGAAAAAAATCTTCTTTGGAAAGATATTAAAATGAGAAAACAGGGGCTGGGAATATGGCCTAGTGGTAGAGTGCTTGCTTCCTTTACATAAAGCCCTGGGTTCGATTCCTCAGCACCACATATATAGAAAAGGCCAGAAGTAGTGCTGTGGCTCAAGTGGAAGAGTATTAGCCTTGAGCAAAAGGAAGCCAGGGACAGAGCTCAGGCCCTGAGTTCAAGCTCCAGGACTGGCAAAAAAAAAAAAAAAAAAAAAAGTGAGAAAACAGCCAGATTATTAGCTTGGGATTCTAGAAATCCTGCTATAAGCTACAAGGGACTACTATCACTGGGAATAGTTATTACTGTTTGTGCTGGAGGAATGGACTAATCTGGTTAATGGACAGTTATGAGCATCTACAAGAACCAATCTCTGGCCTATTAATATAAAACTGTCACCCATTGAATCTTTTCTTCTTGGATCTCATGGGTCTTGCCAGCCATCTTGAACCTCTGAACACAGGCATTCTGTGATGAATTAATTTAAAAAGAAAAAAAAAAAGGACTCATCCAGGATCATTTACATGCCCTCATCCTCACCAAAATCTAGCCTTCATATTTTATACTGCTAGATCTTGTTATCTCGATAGTACTTTCAGTTGGAAATAACTTTATGGTCCAAGATTTTATTCTCATCTATCTTAGAACCAAATATTTGTCTAATTTAATACACTACATTTGTTTTTTCATATCTTCAGTTGATTGATATTATAGAGTGGTTAATGTATGCTCAGTGCAGGAACAAATAAGAGATAATCAGAAAATCAAATACTTGGGAAGTACTCATAGCTACAAAGTTAAAAATGACACCATAAATCAAGAAAACTGAAAAAAAATTCATAACATTACACTGGGTAGTTATGTCATCTTTGTTATCACATAGAGAAGACTGTTGCACAAAGTGCATTGTCAAGAAACACCAGACCACTGAGAAATTACATTCATAAATTTAAGCCATATGGTAATTATTTTTGAGGAAACAGATAGTATTCCAGTACTAGGACAACTCTGATTGCAAGTGGCCAATCACCACACTGGCATCTAAATATGAAGAGCCTTAAGGTGGCTGATACATTGCAAGTGTCTCTACCGAACGAAACCTCCATAACAGCGTGTCTCCATTTTCCCATGACTGTGAATCACCTGGGAATCCTGATACAGTAAACAATTTTGGATTTCTGACAAGCTCCCAGGGCTGAAGCTTCCTTCTAGACAGCACACCTTAAATAACAAGGCTCTAGAGGCCTGATCTACATATGCATGCCCCTGTAGTAACAGAGGATGCCAATGGCTGGGCAATAAGCCAGTATACTCTGAACTTCAGACAGGGGGGAAAAAAGCACAGTAGGCTTAACTGATGCAAATGGGAAGAAAATACATAAATTGATATGAGAAAGGAATGGGCAATTTATGTAAATCATCACATAGAATTCATTCTGCATGTTTTTTGCATGTTTTCTGCATGTTTTCATTTACTAAGGAATCTGGCTCAATGATGGTTATAATGCATAATTTACCTCTAAGGTTATTTTATTAGTAATAATCACTGTCATAACCTAGCACATCACTGAACTGCATACTTTTAAGTATCTGCCATTTATTTCTTGTGAGGCTTTGGTATCATCTGCCTCATCAGCCCCCATATCTCTCGTGTAATATTTTTATTGAATTGGAATTAACCTTCACCAAGTAAAACTCCTCCTCTTTGGAATTCTTATTAATGTTTTTCTCCTTCGGATTCCTTATTGTCTTGTCACCTGTAATCCTGACAATCACATTACTTTTGTGAAATTGTGAGAAGAGAGAAAGCATGAGGTGGAAAGCATACACAGCAAGAGCCAAGAGTTGCAAGGAAAGGTTTCATTAACACCCTCAAGGGAAGGGTGATGTTCTACAATCAAACATACTATAGATAGGAAAACAACCTCCTCTCTAAGAATACCAATAATAAAGACACACACAAACATGCAAGAATAGAAACTCATACTTAGCTCTGGTTTCTTAAAAGCTAAGCATAAAAATAAGTAAAATAGAATGAAAGATAAGCATAGATAACAGATAAGAAAATGATTATCAGCTGGGTGCCAGTGATCCTACGTACATGCCTGTAATCCTACGTATTCAGGAATCTGAGATCTGAGGATCAATGTTGAAGCCAGCCCTGGCAGACAAATCCAAGAGACTCTGATTTCCAATTAACCATGAGAAATCCAGGAGTGGGGGTGTGGCTCAAGTAGTAAAGTACCAGCTTCAAATAAAGGAACTGAGCAAGACCTTGAAGTGCTGAGTTCAAACTCTGTACCCCCCGCCCCACCACCCAATTGAATTAAAAATTTCTCCTGACAAGGAAATTTCATTACATTCCTTCAGGTAATAGCTTTACACATGTGGGGCACTGTTAGGCTAGGCTTACTAGGGAAGCAGAGATATAGACAGATATTAAATTATTAATGGAAGATATGGAGTAAAATATGAGAACTTCTAGAAGCTGACTCTTCACAGAGTTGGCAAACAGACCCAGCACAGGGAAAACTTAATAGTTTCCTCCTAAAAATTGCTTCAGAATAGATTCTAAACCCCAAAATGTGGCACACAAGATCCTGATCTGACCCTTGCCCATTCATCCATGCATATTCTGACTTTGACCTTGCTTTATCCAGGCCCCATTTCCCCCCCCTCCCCAAACCATATGTGCTTCCACTGATGTCTTTTTGCAGATTGAATTCCCCCATTGTGCACAATTCCAAAATGTCTTTCCTTTACTTATCTGCCTACTCTTTATTCAATACCCCAATCAAGAATTACTTATTCTATGATGTTATCTCCAAAGAGAGAAGAAAAGTAATTGCTCTTCCATTCTGTTCTCTAGCATCTTGTCTAGGTAGTAACTGGGTCCTTATAGGATAGCAATATTATCTGTCTAATTCATTGACCTGAGCTCCAACACTAAAATGGAATGGCATTTGTTTGTTGTTTCTAGAACTTGAACACTTTTATTTAAATCATTTAGTAGAGAATGTCCACTTGTAAATTTAATTAATATGCACAAATAATTTAAAATTTGTATCATTCATGCTAACTTTAAATTTGAGATTACCTTTTGAATTTAGAATTTCTTGCTTTCAATGTTCTTCTCTACCAAGGCTTAGGACTGCTATTTGGAAACAGGTTTCAAGCATGAGGCACTCCATTAGTACCAGATTTTACAGTGTAATTACTGTTATTTCTTTGACTGTCACCTTCCTCTAGTTAGTGTCGCCTTAGCATTTAAGACAATTGTTCCTCCCATACATTACTTCTATCTAAAATGGTTTAAGTAATCTTTTTTTTTTTTGGCTATCTGATCACATTTTTACTCAATATTTCATTGCAAGCTGATCCTATACCTTGTCCTCCACAAATTTTGATTATGCATCTACTCCCTTCTACATGCTGCTTGCTTATAGCCTAGCAGCACTCATCTCAAATTCTAACTTCTTAATAGTCTTGGAATATTATGGCTCATTTAGCAGACTCTACTCTCTAGAGTTGTTTTCTCCTCTACATCTTGTTTAAATGTGTTTTGCCTCCCTTTCAATACTGTCTCAAAGAGAGGGACACCTTCTTTCTTAATTTCACACCTTGCTAGATACAAGGCGAACATAAAATTCTTTTTTGATTTATTGACAAACACATCCCACCATGTTTTGATAATTTTTTATAGCACATAGTTTGCCTATATGTTGTCTTGTGGCTTTTATAAAAGACACCTCAACCTATGGCTTATTAATCGATTTGGAGCAGGAGTGAATTTCTCTGTGGAAAGCCACTGGAATGCAGTAAGTAATATATTAATTCAGAGTCAAACCCCACAAGTCTTAACAATACTGCTTCATGACTTTCTGGAAAGTTATCTTTTGTGTCCATCATTAAAAAAATTATTATCCTTATTAAGTAGCTATACAAAGAGGTTTTACAATGCAATTTGATCAATGTCACCCCTTCCATCATTCTCCTCCATCTTCTTTTTCATAAAACAAATCTTTAAAATATAAACAAAACACTTGGGGGTGATGTGAAAATTAAGTGAGATAGTGTGTGTAGACATTCTGCAAATTTTATTATGCGGTTGCAATATAAGATAATGCGTTTTAAAAATATTCCCGATTTTCAAAACTATTTTGTGAGAATTCATGTGCTAGATATTTTTGTAAGAGTTAGGGAGTCGCAAGTTGTGTTAGCCTATTTACTAGTTTTTAAAGCAATAGCTAGAAAGCCCCATTTCTCAGCTTGCCTCCTCCATCTCTTAGGATACACATTATTCCACTCCAACATAATGTATGGCAGTCCATTCTTCTCCATTTTCCATCTTCTTAGCAAACATGACCTCTTAGGAATCCTACTTCTTGCTTGCTTTACGAATTCAACCTTAAAATACGCCTGGTGGATTCTCTCGGCCACCCCTCTGGGTGGCTCTGGTACCCAGAGCATAGTGCTCCCCCAGTCAGCCAGGCTTTCCCACGGGCCTCTCTTCCCCTCTGCTGGCTGCCCAGGAGAAGCACACTTCCTGGCTTTGCCCCACCGATGTCAGCTTAGATTCCCTCCCCCACCTTTCTCTCCCCGCCAAACCATCACCTGCCAAAGGCTAGTGGTAGCTGTCTCCCCTGTCCACTGCCTCCCATTGCTGCAGCTCCAGTCCCTTTTGGCAGCCACTTCGAAAGTTCCCCCAGCCCGGCTCTCACCCGTGCCTCTTGCCAACAGCCTCCGCCTGCCTCTAGCCGGCAGCTTTCCGGGCTCCCGCCAGCCGCGCCCCCGCTCGGTCTGCGCGCTGCCTCCGCCTCCCGCCCTGGCCAGCTGCTCCCCTCGCCTTTCCTCAGTCAGCTCCCTTCTCCTTTCCCAACCTCTTCCCTCCATCCGCAGCCCATCTCTTTCCAACCTCCCCACCCCTTACTCGTGCGTTGTTTTGTGAACTCCCGGGCTACCTTCGCAGTCTCCCTGCGTTCCAGGAGGGTGCACTATGTGACTTGGAAAGAGCATTTTTATCCCGCTCCTGCCTCCCTACCCGGGAACCCCTGCCAACTCCCCAAGCCCCCAAGGCGGTCAAGAAGGTAGATGGGATTCTGGGAGACACAGGGCCATATTACCTCGGCATACCCTCCCCCTCCCTCCTACCCCCCCCCCCCCAAAGTAAAGTTTTGGACGCTTGAGAGACTAGCCATCTCATGTTTTCCAAAGCTTGGTCATCCCTGATAACTAACCCAACACCTTCCCCCAAGCAGTGCCTGGCAACCGGGGCGCTCCCTGCTTCCCTGCTCCCCAGATTACTGCTCCTCTAAGGGTGCCCGACGATCACTCTCCAGACCCAGGCCCCAGCCAGGTTCTCTAACTGGAGCTCCACCCCCAGCGCGGATGAAGGAAGGGCACACTTGTGTCTGAGGCCTGGTGGCAGCTGGGGAGCCAGGTGAAAGAGTGCGTCCTCCGGTGCCACGCTCAGGATGCTGGGCGGGTTGACGTTCAGTCCAGGGCCTTGCTCACACACCAGCCTAAGAAGCCTTCTCCTTTAAGGAGCGCATGTGTGTGCATGCGTGTGTGTGCGCGCGCGGGGGTGTGGGACCGAGTGGGGGCGCAGCGTGTCGGTGCGCGCGCGCGCCGGGGCCAGGGAGCCTGGCGGACCCCGGGAAGGAGGAGTTATGTAGATTACGGATGAACGTCCTGGAGGGGAGCGCGGGGAGGGGGACCGGCGAAGCCCAGGCGAGAGAGCGCGGAGCGGCCCAGGCCCTTCCCGCAAAGGCTGGGGGCGGCGGCGGCGGCGGCGGCGGCGGAGTAGGCTGTGGAGAGGGAGGAGGAGGGGAAGGAGGAGGAGGAAGAAGAGAAGGAGGAGGGGGTGGTGGAGGAGGCGGACGCGCGGGCTGGAGGCGGTGGCGGCGGCGGCGGCGGCTGCTGCTGCTGCTGCAACTCGGTGCTTTTGAGTCCGAACAGCCGGTGAACTTGGGCACCACATTCTGGGTTGACCGAAGCCCCCAACCTCTTCCCACCCGGAGGATGGTGAACGCCTGCAGCTGCTGCTGACCCGGTCGGCCTCCGCCGCCGCTGCTTCTCCAGGGCTGCCGAGTGGCAGGGGGCGCACCCCCCCCCCCCCCCCAGTCTCCTCCGTTTGCTGGTTTGTGGGTGAACCTGCAAGCTCCTTACCCACCCAGAGGACTTTTTTTTTTTTTTTTTTTTTGGAAAGGAAACAAGAGGGAGGGAGAAGGAAAGAGGGAGACACAAGGAAGCGGAGCTCGTCCATCCATTGAAGCACAGTTCACTATGATCTTACTCACACTCAGCACTGGAAGACGGTTGGATTTCGTGCATCATTCGGGGGTGTTTTTCTTGCAAACCTTGCTTTGGATTTTATGTGCTACAGTCTGCGGAACGGAGCAGTATTTCAATGTGGAGGTAAGAGTGTGCATGGTTTCCTTCCTCTCCCACCCCCCACCCCCCCGCCTGACTGGGCTGCTCCCTTAAACATTCCCTTCACTCTTCCGATCCTCCTAGGTCCCTGCACACATTGTTTTCCCTTCCAGCCTCCAGAACTCGTGTTGAGTTTCCCTGTGTTTTAGGTGATGGATGCCGGTGAGACCCATAATACGTTATCCCCAGCAGCACAAAGCACGATGCCCTGCGCTCAAAGACACAGTCCCAGCTGGTCCATGCCTCCGACCCAGGGTAGAGGCGAAGCCCTACCAATGGAGAATGGGTCCCTTCCCAAGGAAGCCTAAGTGTATTATGGATAAACAGCCCAGGGCACAAAATTGATGGCTTGGTATCGTGGGCTGCCTTGGTATTGTTCCTGGAATCTTTCTCCCCGTGGTTGGTGCCTAACAAAGGAGGTTAAAAAAAAAAATCAAAGAATCTCGAGGAGAGCGTGGGAATACTGGATATGTTTAATAACATTACTTTGTGATAAAACATTGGGATAGACAGCCCCCCCCCATTTAGACATAACTTAATATCTCTGTAACTGGATCTGGCTACCCAGAGTACATGAAATCCATCTCTTTTTGAAGTGTCTTTTTGCCCCCTTCCCCGCCAGGGGAAAAATAAAACGTGGTTCTAGGTACTAGTTCAAAACTGAGGGTTTTTGTTTTTTTCCTTTTTCTTTTAAATTTGATTTCACAAACAACAAAACAGAGATCTTGGATTGTCATTTGTTTGATTGTGATTGCTTTGAGTACAGACTGCACAAAGCACGAGGCAACTTAAGGATAAGGGTTTGTCAGAGCTCTGCCAAAGCACTCTTCCAATCATCAGCTCAGGACAGGAGCCAGCGGTGGGCAGTAAATCAATGGAAGTGCCAGCACCAGCACCACACACCTGGGCAGTGACACAAACTCATTATACTCTAAGGTGTATACAAAGACAACAAAGTGTACTTTTTTTTTTTTTTTTTAGATCTGAAGTCTTTCTTTTCAAGAGAATGATAAACCCTTATGGAATACAGTGACTGTTTTTTGGTTTATATTGTTGATACATGAAAGCTTCCTGTCATTTTGTTGGGAGCCTGTGTTTATACAATGGCAGGACCTGTTGCACAGCATTTGAACATGCTTCCTGTAAACAATTTATATACAAAGTGTGCATAATAAGTGCCATGTGCAGAGGTGTATTCTGAATATCAGTGTATATAAACTCCTCTTAGGAATCCATGTTGTAAGTGATGGTACAGAAGCAAAGTCTTTGGGAAAGTAAGAGCCATGATCAATAGAGTGAAGGAAGTTTGCATGTTAAGTATGGAAATGTCACACAAACACTCCAGTTGAGTAAGCCAAAACAGTTTAATACTTTGTGTTTCTTGCATGAAAAGAGAAATAGACAGGGACTTCAGGTCCAGACTTTGCTCAATGGCAAATTGCAACTTTTGATATTCTATGCTAGAGAAGAGACTTTTTGTACCTAGCCTTTGGATCAAGAGATAATTTAATGTTGGAATAAAGAAATCATTAGTTCATAGGCTGGAGGAGTGCACATGGCAAGCGGTTATTTAAGACATAATAAACAGAAGGGCCTATTGCTTCAGATTGGTGGTGGTGGAGATGGTGGTGAGGTGGTCTGGGGATTGGGGAGGAAGAAAGTGCTTCTTGCTCTTCTTGGGAAGAAGGGAAGGAGAGTTTGGGTTGAGGGCTGCCTGCTTTGGGAAAGTCTTTGATTTGCTTTCAGAGAGTAGCAGATATTAGTGTTTTGATTATTTTCTAGGTATCTTTTATGAAGCTAAAGATAAATTAGATGGAATTTCTTTATGTTAAAGTCCCTTAGTTCACTCAGACAAGATTATGCAAGGAAAGGTATATGACTGAAAATCATTTCTAATTCCATTTAATTTTTCAAAGATCTATAAAAGGAATGCTTTTTTTCCCCATTTGGGGAGTATTTAAGTTATTCCAGCCATACTTATTGCACCATGTAAAGGCAGTTAAAAGAGTGAGATGACCTAGGAGACCTTAAAATGCCTACTTAACACAAACAGGAGTTTCAAATGGTTTAGAAGAGATAGAAGAGATAGAGTTTCATCGTCTATATTCTTTCTGAATAGGTTTATAAACTCTTGAGCACTTCTTTGGCTGGATTTGTATGCTTTTCATGTGAAATAACTTCTCCTTTTTTTTTTTTTACTCATAACCCGCCAAATTTTGTAAAGAACATGAGATATTTTAGATAAGAGTTTCTGCCTGTTTTTTTTTTTTTTAAAGAGATTTCTTTCTGGGAAGGAAACATTAATAGAAAGAATAGTCTATTATTTCCTCCCCAGAAGAGCCACTTAGATTGTGTTCCTTATTTTTGGTAGCAAAACATACACAGTAGATTGCTTCATCTGATTGATTCTCAAGGACAATCTTAAAATAAACACTAATGGTATCAATCATGCATGAAGTGCACATGATTATATTTTTTTCTACTAAGCCTCCAAGTTATTAGAGTTAGAGCAAAGCTTCAAAGAGATGCTCTTAATGCTGACAGCAAAAATGACAATGCTTTATTGATCACTGAACTTAACAGTTTGTAGTAGCCCATACTTTTCATCTCTATGATAAAAGATTTAAAACCCTATCCTCCTCCACCAGGAAGGGTGGGGATTCATATTAACTCTTTCATGTCTCTTTATAAAAACTATATACATTGGAAATTTGAGTTATAAGACAGTGAGTGGACATTTTTTATATGTATGTGAAAAGCCAGGAACAGAAAAAGAGGGCAGTGGATATTTGATTACTCTTGTTTTGCTCTTCAATAAGCCAAAAGGAACATTTCTTTGCAGCAAGAAAGGGTTAAATACTATTACGAATATAGTACTATGGAAGAGATCCTGCACCCTGTTCCACCTACATTTCAGATACAACACTGGTTTAATGTGAAGTTTGGAGTACACATTCATTTAGATGAAGGTTTTGCAGATCATTGGATCTTTTTTTTGGAGGGGGGTCTTTTAGTGTGCAATAATTCACAAAATGCAAAGGAATTACACTGCCAATAATAAAAGTAAAAAAAAATTGTCATTGGATATCATTCCAACTCCAAGGTGTTCGTTGGTTAGGAGCAGCTAACTTAGTAATGAAGAATTATGTTTTAATTTCTGCTCTCATAAAATCATTTTAGGTCTAAAATATTTCAAATGGGTGATTTTCATGATGCTGGAGCTCAATATATATGTAATGTATAATATAATATTATATATATTACATGGTAATATTTTACTGTTCATAAACCTAGCAATAGTTGATCATGAGACATTCCAGGCATAAAAATGTATTTTTACAATTTTTTAAATGTTCTGTGCTAGGCAGGCTCTATAGCAATCCTAGAATTTGAGAGTCTGAGCCAAGAGGACTGCAAGTTCCAGGCCAGCCTTAGATACACTGTCAGTTCAAGATCAGGCTGGGTTCCATAATGAGACCCTTATCTCAAGAAAATAAGGGATGGAATGAAGCTTAGTGGCAGAGTGCTTACCTGGAATGTGTAGGGACCTGGGCATGATCCACAGCCCCCCTCCTCCACCCTACACACTGTCCTATGTTGAGAAAAAGTCTTTCTTATCTTGTGTTCTGTCCTTGCTGAGCTAATCTACATGCATTATTGCATTTTCTCATGAAAGTATTATAACACCTTATGTTCTTAAGTCAGGGATTCTCCTTTCTATATCCAATAATTTTGATGGCAGTTTATAAATGGTTAATAGAAGGAACTGTGTGACAGATTCATAAGTATTTTTATCTGCTGCAAAAGTACAGGTCTACAGACACCCCAAATATGCTTGACATTTAAAGTGATCCTGAAGGCCAAAAACAGTCACAAGCAGACTCAGAATACTTGGTAGCTCAAAGGTTGTGTAGTTTCCCCTGTAGGACCCAGTTGCCTGGACAGGCTGTTCCCAGATGGGGGTTACGTAGCAAACCCTGGCCTATGTGCTTCTGTTAGACATTCTGTTAGATATATTTCTCCTCGTCTCCCCTTGAGAAGTTCAGGAACAAAGTCCAAGCCCACCCTTCTGTACAGCTGGATTTTCTCTTAAGTTTGTTTTCCTCATGAAGAAAGGTTAGAGCAGGGGTTGAGAGCAGTTTTCATATCTCTAGAATCAAGTTAAAAATGATAGATTTTTGTTTGTTCTCTTATTTATACTCTTTAGTTTTTATCATACAAAACATACAGTTGTATAGTGGCATAACTCCTTTCTCTGAAAGTGGATTAATAAATTGTCATATGCTAATCAAGAAATTCACTGAGGTGACATCCCAACTACTCAAAATGTACCTGTTAAGGAAAATTTGGAAATTAGCCAATTGGAAATTTCCCTTCCCCCACCTCAGAAAAAAAATCTGTGGAACATTTGAGTCAATGTGTTAAATGTATTCAGTGTTGGAAGAGAAAGATTTCTGTATGGTACTTTAGGAGCTTTCTGACCTTTTACCATGAGTATTTCAATGTGGAAAAGTTGTTTTTTCCCTTCATTTATTGTGCTTAAATATATGTGTATGAAACTTGATGCATTAACTCCTTTTCATTGTGGAGTAATATAGTGATGAAGAGCATGTACTCTAGAAGTAGACTGTCTAGGTTCTAAGCCCAGCTCTTTAGCTTACAACTGAATTCATCTGTGTGAGCCTCAACTTACACATCTATAAGATGAAAATGCTGAGGACTTGCCTTGTCAGTTTGTTTTGGTTATTTTATAGATCTAGATCTAGATAGATATAGACTAGGTAGACAGATGGATAGATATTTCCTATATCTTTCATATATGTGTATATATATATATCCTGTGTTATGTATCATGTCTCTTATATCTATATATTTTATATGGGTTAGACTATATCCACGTAGGATAAATGTATATAGGATATATATGATATGTCCATATAGGAGATCTATCTATCTCTATATATTGGATATATATGATCTGTACATAGGCATTCTGTATTACATATGCATAGCTTTGGGCACATTTTACATGGATACAATCCATTTATGCCACTGGTATTATAGAAGATGCATGTTAATGTAGAGATAATAACATCTAATTATATAAGAATATATCAGGTTAGGACATGCAAGCTCTTCTAGAATCATTTTACTTGAAACCTTTTTCAATAAAAAAATGCAATATACTGAAAATCCACTAAGCTACCATCAGTACATTTTTTCCTGTGGGCTTTTCTCAGACAGTTTACTTCAGGAATGTGATTTTTCACATTTTTGTCTTGTCATCTGTTACTATCAAGTATGTCAAGCTCAACTCACACCTTCTATATTAAAAGACTGCATTTGCTGAAGTTGCTTCACATTATTTGAATACCATGAAAAATAAACAGGTCTTTACTTTTCAGTGAGTCTGTTCATCTTAATTGTTTCCAAGCCCAAATGCTTCTCTATACAAGGAAGAGTTCAATGTGTAACTTAGGGCGGTTCTGGGCTATACCTCCCTAACCCAAAGCTACTAATACATAAGAGATGAGAATGTAAGAATGGTCTGAAAAATGTTTTCTACAACGAAAAAGAAGGCTAAGAATATTTCCATTTTACATTGTGAATTGCACCATAGCTAGCAATATAGTGTAATGGAATACTGGGAGAGAAGTCAGAGAATGTAGGCTTTAACTCTGATGTTTGCATTAACATAACCTTAAACTTGGAAACATAATTTTATTAATGCCTCTATCTGAAAACAAACTGAGTATTGAATTAAATTGTCACTAAATATCATTGCTGAATTTGAAATCTACTTCTGGTTAATGTTCAAGCATATGTATATTATATATATAATATATATATATATATGAATGGGGCATATCTAGTTGCTATCTGCATTTGAGGACACTTTAGATAACAAAGGTAGATAGTTCACACATTTTTCTATGAAATGAGCATTATGAGAAAATATAAAGTGCTTAATTTACAACATATGTTATCACTGGTAGTGACAGAGGAGGCTTGGTTTTGGGAACATTAGCCTTTTGCTGAGTAGCAAAAGCACTGGCAACAACTCCCTATATATACACTTAAAATCAATTTTTGTCACAGTAGAAAAGTTTAAAAATATGAAGTTAACACATTATATCTCAAGTATAGCTTATTATTATTCAGAAAAGTACATATTGCCCACAGGTAACACTTCTATTATTTAAAAAAGCAAATTGAAAGAAATTCAAAATCTTGAATTTTGTCTAAGTATTTTTAAGAGGGCTAGTGTCTCAAAATTTGCATCTATTTTAATTGATTTACATAAGCTCTGTAGTAAAATGAAGTGCTTATACTCTATATCCTCCTTGCCCGCTGGAGAACTTAATTTTCACACATGCTCCTTAAAGGTTATTTTTATTCCTTACTATAGTAAGATTTTGAATTTGAGATTAGGTTGCCTTTTTTATTAAATCAAATATTCAGCCGATGTGAACAATGAAAAAAAATCTTGTTAATGGGTAAATAGTAATAATGTGCTACAACAAATTTTCTTTTGCCTTTTTGTAGATGTTGAGGTTGGTCATGAAACCACACTTGAATATTGCTTCCTGTCATTTAGCTCTCTGAATGGATTCCTTAGTCTAAGTATTTTGCCATCACCATTTGGTATTGTGCATTCTTGGGTGATAGCTTGATGGGCCAGATAAAGATGGTTAGCTAAGAGAACAGGAGTGTGGTCATTGTCGCCCCTAAAATTTCATTAACTGTGACCTCTAGGTGCAGTATATAAAACGTGGCTAGAGGGAGCAATTGAGCTGTTTATTAGGGACTCCAATGGCTTACAAGAACTTGGTTTTAAAAATCAAGGATGCCAGGTGCAATCAGATGTCTTAAAATGACTCGCAGCCAATCATAGAGAATTTTGGAGAAATCAGTGAACACATACCTCATGATTTAAGATGTTAGTTGGGATATTGACAGCCGCTTGGAACTAGTGATTATATCTTTGATGAACTGAGAAGGAAATTTGCACTTCATTGTTGGGGTGGGGGAAGGGGAGTTCTTAGCTGGACAGTAGAGAATGTTATAATGCAAGAATACTTTATATTTTATTGGTTTTTATGTGTGGGATAGGTAAAAACTGTATACGGTAGTGACTGCAGTTGCTTTTGGTGTTCCTGTTTAAATTAAAATGACTAATGAAATAATAGTGGCTTTAGAGATTATAGGTGTAGATTAAATTTGATAATGCGTTTGAGATTAGCAAAAATCCAGTTCTTAAAAGCTCATTAAAGTATTTTTTAATCTTTTAATAACAACTAAGATTGTATTGAATATATGCTTTTCAATGGAAGCATCTTTTAAAAATATAGTTTATGAGTATTCTTTTGTAAAATATTACATAACTATCCAAAAAAGTGTGAGACAGTGTGATTTGTATCAATAGGAACCTCAAAAATGTTTTAATCTGTGCAGATTATATGACATACAAAGATAGTTATTATTTTTTGGATAGAGTATTTTAAAAATATGCATTATCCCTCTCCCCAAACATTTATTTAAGATATTACAACCTACTCACATCATCACTCAAGTTTTTAAAAGTATTTTCTAAGGGATATACAAATATATGAAATAAACTGTGTGCCACAGACCAAAGCTCAGGAATTAAAATAGTGTATTTAAGTGATCAGTCATACTTAAAGAGATCACTTGTTAATGTGGAGTATTACATTATTTGTTAGAGACACATTCAAGTGAAGGTGGATTAAATATGTCTATTTTAGTGAAAGCTGGATACACTGATGAATTACATTTCATATCCCCAATATTGCTTGCACCTGATTTAAAATCCGTAAAATATAAGCATGTAGCTCATGATGACAGTGGAAACATTTTTCCATGGGAAATTTTCACAATTAAATTCTTACCACATGTGAATGATTTCCTGTTGTTTCCAATGACTGAAGTTTTGTGTTACATTAAATTTCTAAAATCCTAGTACTTTTTCCTTCTTTAAACAGTTACCCATCTATTTCTTCTCGTGGGTCTACTAATTTCTTTTAGCTGGAGTCTTTATAAATGGACTTTATATTTTAGGAATATTTCTGGACTCCACACTTAGAAGTTGGGAAGAAGTTGCTTAGACAAACAAATGCATATTCATTTTATATAGTTACATGCCCACAACTATTGAGCATCTGTGATTTTCTCCTAACAATATCCTCCCTTGGTCTCAGTGTGTAAATGAATTACCTATGTAATTTATCATGTCCAAGTGTATTTTTAAAAGTACCTCCAGTATGTTTACTTGTATATTTATAGGCACATTCTAGATACAACAGAAGAGGGAAACTATGCAACCTATTTTTCTTTGGGTTTGGCTCACTTTTTTCCAAATCTTTCCATTTCCTTACAAATGGTGCAATATTATTCTTTCTGATGGAAGCATTGAATGATATTTATCAAAAGGAACTCTGAAAAAAGGAAAGTAAGTGTGTCTTTTTTTCTGTAGTTTTGTTGTTGTATTTTTTCTCCTTTTGCACTGTTTTTGTCTTCTGTATCTTTTGCATATAAGTTTTATGTGTTTTGGGGAGGGTAAGTATGGGGCACAGGAATGGGGAGACAAAGGGTGAACAAAGGCAGTAGTGACATTCACTACATACTATGTTGAAAATGAACTGTACAACTTGAGGGGGATGGGAGGGAAAACAGAGAGACAAAGGGAAGGAGTGGCATTGTTCATAATGAACTCATCACATGACATAACTGTAATCCCTATGTATATCACCTTTCCAATAATAAGAAAAACAAAACAAATATAAAATATACATTCAGTGTACAGTACCAAATGAAAGCAAACTTACAAAAAGTGCAGAGCACTTCTAGCTATAGGTAAAATTTTTATTTCTCCTGGAGTTTGAGTGTTTTCTTCACTTGCAAGTATTACTGTCTTGCTCCTACAGTTGATGGATTCAGTGTAGTTGTTTGATCCATGGGAGAATGACAAACATTACTTAAGAAACTACTGCCTTGTGATAGAAACCTGATCTTTACTGCTTGTAAACTAGTACAGTAGGACGGGTTTGGTCATGACAGTGAGGAGAGAATGTAGCCCATCAGCTCTGTCAGTGAGAATATGAGGGTGTTTTAGTTGCTTTTAGTTCCCTTTGATGATCAGAAGTACACAACTAAATACATTTTGCCATTACATTCTGATGAAAAAATGTACAGATAATTGATAAAATACCTAGGCATTTGTTTGTAGATAAATTGCTTACATTAATAATAATAAAAGTAATTAACGATGTTTGAGCACTTGCCACGTTCCTTATTTTATATATGTATACATAATAGATATAGATATTAGCACATTTTGTTCCTGTTGTCATCGCTCTCTTTTGTTTTTGTTTGTTTGTTTTGTTTTGGTTTGTTTCTTGATGATGCTGGCATTTGTATTTACATCCTCAGGCCTGAAAGGCAGGTACTCTACTGCTGAACCACACCTCTGATACTGTTATTATTATGTTTGCTTCTGTTGTTGTTATTATACTTTTTACTATTGTGTCAATTCTGGGACTTGAACTCAGGGCCTGGGCACTGTCCCTAAATGATGTTGTTCAAGGCTAGTGCTGTATGACTTGCGCCTCAACTCTACTTCTGCCTTATTTTGATGGTTAATCAGGAACTTCCTGAATTATATGTGTGAATTACTGGCTGATTATTTTTAAGACAGAGCATCATTTACCTATACCTTGGTGGACCATGTTCTGCTTTATTTTAGGCTTCATGACTAACTGGGATCAGAGGCATGAGCTACCATACCTAGCTTCTTCTGTTGAGATGGAATCTCACAGATTTATGCCCAGGATCTTTAGCCTGGGACCCAGATTCTTCCATTTTCAGCTTGATAGACATATTTCATCATAGCTTTCATTACACCTGGCTGAGTTGAGAATGGAACTTGTGAAGTTTTCTTTTTGGACTGGCCTCAAACTGAGGTCTTCTTGATCTCAGCTTCCCAAATAAGGTCGGATTACACAAGTGAACTGCCCACCACCCACTCACAGTTATTCTCTTTATAATCTCTGTGTGTGTGTGTGTGTGTGTGTGTGTGTGTGTGTGTGTGTGTGTGTGCCTATCCTGAGGCTTGAACTCAGAGCCTGGGAGCTATTTGAGGAAGACTGGTACTCCTCGTTGGCTTTTTTGGTGGTTATTGGAGATAAGCGTCTTATGGGCTTTCTTGCCCAGTGTGGCTTCAAGCCACAATCCTCAGATCTCAGCCTGCTGAGCAAGTAGGATTACAGACATAAGCCTCCAGGGCCAGCTCTCTTTATAATCTTATAAATCATCACTACTATGTCTCTATCGTAGGTTAGGAGTATGAAGCATAGGGAAGTTAAGGAATTTTCCATGTCACATTGCATGAAATATTGAAGGGGAGTAAAGTAGATTGGATGTGGAGTCCAGGCTTCCACCAAGGAATTGAGGGAATTAGCTTAAGGTTCCCAGTAAATACAGTGTGATCAGTATAATGGAATTCTACACATCCATCTGAAAGAAACGAAAGACTTGTGAAAAATTATATTAAGTGAAGTAATCCAGACCCAGAGAAACATAGGATGCATGCTTTCCCTCATTTGTGGTAGCCAGAATGTGCCTGCAAATCTACAATAAACTGTATGGTAAAAAAAAAAAAACAATACACTGGGACATGATAAAACATATAGATCTCTATACATCACAGAGTGAGACCAAAGGAGGATATTTTTAAGAGAGGATGACAAAGGTGCAATAGCTATATGCATCTGATCATATAAAATAATATTTATGAAAATGAACTTCAGGAAATGGAAGCAAGAAATATTTGTTTTTCTTTGTTGCTGTTTCTGTTTTCTTTTGTTTGCATATCTGTCTTTGGGAGGGTAAAGGGGGATCATATAAATGGAAGGACAATGGGCAAACAAATGCAGGGATGGTACTCACTAGGCACTATGTTGAAAATGAAACATATAACTTGTGGGTAGTTACAGGTGGGAAAAACTCAAGAGAAGGAAGGAAGGGTTAACATTGTTCAAAAAGAAATGTACTTTTCCATAACTTGAAGTTCATTTCCCTAATGCTTATATGCACTAGCTATTGAGCTATTGTGATCTTCTGCTAGGAGTATCTTAGGCATGTACTAATTATTACCAGTGAGGGAAACCATAGAGTCTATGTTTGTTTGAGTCTGGCTCACTTCACTAGATATGAGTCTTTTCATTTCCTGACAAATGAGGCAATGCCATTCTTTCTGATAGAAGCATAGAATTCCATTGATCCATTCATCTACTGAGGGGCATCTGGGTTGGTTCCATATTATAGCTATAGTAAATTGTGCTGCTATGAACATAGTTGTGCTGGTAGCATTAGTGTGGTCTTGTTTGTAGTCCTTTGGGTAAAGGCCCACAAACAGGGTTCTGGGTCATAGGGGAGCTCTATGTTTAACCTTTTGAGGAACCCCCACACTGCTTTCCATAGTGGTTGAACAAATTTACACTCCCACCAAGGGTGTAGTAGGGTTCCCATTTGGCCACATCCCCACCAGCATCTGTTGTTTTTAGTTTTCTTGATGATGACCATCATTACTGGGGGGAGGTGAAATCTGAATGTTGTTTCCATTTGCATTGTTATTGTTATTATCAATATACCATATGATCTTATGCCTTTTTCTTTTATCTTTCTTCCCCATGGTTTTACCCCTGAGGTCACTGTAATTGACTTTGGTACCCTGGGTATTGTATATACATTATTGGAACTAGGAAAGGGAAGGGAAACATAAAAATGGAGAGACGAAAGGTAAAAGGGAAACCAATACAACAGCAATATTTAGCAGACAATATGCTGTAAAACAACATAGGGGATAGGGAAGGTGGAAGTAAAATGAGGAAGGAGGTTACAAGTTTGATAAGAAAGCTACTTAATGCCTAATGTATGAAACTGTAACCCCTCTATACATCACTTTGAAAATATATAAATTTTTAAAGAAATGTACTTTTATCTGACTTGTATAATTGTATTCTCTCTGTACATAACCTTTATGATTACAATAAAAATGCAAAAAATAATAGTATGATCCACTTTCATTACTAACATCATTGTACTCTTGAAAGAAAGGGAATGCAATAATTTTCTCTCTTCTTTGCTTGGAGCATATGACAAAATTTAAAATATTGAAACTAAATGCTCATGCAAATAGTCTATTATACGAACTGTTTGTCTAATAGGTTCGTGTCATCCCTGTTTCTTAGAGTGAATTATAACTTTCTGTTGAGTCAGAATTTCCGTTTGGCCACCTCTTTTTATCATGAACTGAACATTGCAGTGCAAAACTGGAGAGTTCACTAGATGTGCCTTGAAGGATTCAGTGGATTATCATTCTTATTCATTAGTGTTAGCTTCTAATACATCTAATCTTTTCTGACCATTACAATACTTGTCCCTTAAATAATCCTCACTGGGCAATGATTATATTATCATACATTTATTTTAGTTACTTTATTAAGGTTTTGACAGATATTAACTCCAAATAATCAAGGATCATATTTAGCTAGTGACCAGAAGTTAACAAGTGAGCATTTTGGACATCTGAGCTTTTGTTGATCATAAACCATATACAATGGTATATTTGGTGTAAATGATGCTGCCTGGCTTTGTTTACTGCTAGTACATTGATATCAATACAATTAGATTTGGCACTAAAACTACCATAAAATTAAGTGTTATTGAGACGTGTAATAAAATATCTAGGGAAAGTCTAAAAGGAAAATAACCTTATTTAAATCAAGTGACTTGACTTGTACTTATTCTATTAATGAAGAACAACTTTCCCCAAGACAATTTTCAGGAAAAAGTAATATTTTTATATACAAGGATGAGGAAAAAGTTGCTCTATTGTCAATTGCTACATCCATTAGCATGTAAAACTCTAAAGTGAATCAGCACATAATTTGAATTTCTTTTAAATAACTCCCAAGAATATTAGATCATGCTTGTGTTGTAACAAGAACAATATTGAAGACCTATGAAGAATTCATTGAACGAATGTTAACAGTTTGATGGGGTATTGTCTAGATAACACTTCATTGTTGGTGAGCAGCAGAATGAGAATAGGGAACACAGATATTCTTTACTCTTGAACCTGTAACTTGAACCCGATGTCTCTGACTATATTCTCATGCCTAAAGCTAGTTGGAAACATAACAAGGTCAAAGTTAGTATCTTGGGTATATAGTTGGCTTGTGATGAGGTTGTGGCCTAGGTGTTGATTTATAAAGGACATAATTGAGATCAGTAATTCATTCAGTAACATCTTCATTGATTTTGTTATTACTTGTATCATATATATATTTTTTTACAAACATTTCAGTCCTTTGAAGAATATAATTTTGTCTACTATTCGATGAAGTTCATTCTGGAAAAAAAAACCATGCTGTTTTATTTGCTTGTATAACTATTTTTAAATTTTAACGTGATATACAGAGGGGTTACAGTTACATAAGTAAGGTAATGTTTACATTTCTTTTTTTTTTTTTTTTTGGCCAGTCCTGTGCCTTGGACTCAGAGCCTGAGCACTGTCCCTGGCCTCTTCTTGCTCAAGGCTAGCACTCTGCCACTTGAGCCACAGCGCCCCCTCTGGCTGTTTTCCATATATGTGGTGCTGGGGGAACTGAGAGCTTCATGTGTAGGAGGCAAGTACTCTTGCCACTAGGCCATACTCCCAGCCCCTACATTTCTTTTTGAATAGTGTTACTCCCTCCCTCATTTTCTCCCACTTCCCCACCACTCCTTTCCCACTCAGGTTGTAAAGTTCATTTCGTATCACTGTTACATTGGTTCGCCCTTTGTCCCACCATTTCTGTGATTCCCCTTCTCTTCCACAAATCAGATTAAACTTATATACAAGACAAAGGGTACAGAAATTAAAAAAAAAAGTGACAACAGGGCATAAAGCAAAGGGGGGAAAAACAACAAAAGAAATAATTGCAAACAGTACATTTCAAAAAACCTTCTTGATTCCATTTCTTGGAGTTCACTTTGATAAGCTTCATTTTATATGGTCATATGTGCCTAGCTATTAAGCTATTATGATCCTCTGCTAAGAATATTGTAGATATATTCTAGTTATTACAAATGAGGAAAACCACGCAGCCTGTGGTTTTTGGAATCTAGCTTGCTTTGCTCAGTACGATTTTTTCCAAGTCTTCCCATTTCCTTATGAATGGGGCAAAGTCAATGCTTGCATAACTTTTACAGATAGAAAATTGGTGTCCTCTTTTTTATTGCTTTTTAGGAATGAGAACTTCTAGGTTTACAAAGAGCTTTTATTTATTTGAAGAAATGAAGATTTGCACACATTAATATTCATATAGTCACCTTGCTAGATCATCATATTGTTTCACATTATCTATCTGTAGATTCTCTTGAGTGTTCTGGTACACTGTCATATGCAAAGATCATTTTTTTCCTCCTCTATTGTGTTTATCTAATTTAATCTTTTAGATAATTACATTGTTTTTTTTCCCCAGCCTAGTGTTAAGTAGTTATCTTGGAAACTAGGCATAATTGTCTTTATTCTGACATTAAAGGGAATGACGACCCATTTGTTTTCAATTGTCAGTCATTAACCTTATAAAGAATTAAAATCCTAGTGATTTTATACAGTATAATGAATTTAAGCATTCTAGTAAATTGTCTGTAAGTTAACCTTGATAGCAAGGAGTGCAGTTGTAGTGCCCCATTCAGTGTTAGATTGATGATGATGATGATGATGATGATGATGATAAAACCAGTATCACAAAAAGCTGAAATCTATGTAGTCAATATTTTGTTTCTTCCTTGCTTTTTAACATCTTAATTTTACGAGGGTAGTTGCATGACTATCAGCATGGTAGGAACACAAACATGATTTTCTGAGTAAAACAACCCATAGGTTAATTTTTTAATAAGAGTTTGGGCAGTTTATTCAAGACACCCCTTCAAGACTTGATTTCATTCAATGGAAATTGTGTTTGAACTATCCTGAGCAATGCTGGAAGCATGCCGACAATAGGAATAATATTCATAGAATTGAGAAGGTGGACTCTGTCACTCCAGGACAGTGTTACTATCTTAAACCTGAAACCTTCATGGAGCTTTCTGTCTTACCATCATCTTTATGACTGGCTTCATACCTTCTTGAGCAGATTTTCTTTCTCCATCTGGTATGGCTCTCTTCTTAGCTGGCAACTGTTTACATTATCTCCTTTTTGAAAAAAAAATAACTAATCTCTACTGTATGTAGTTTTATTTTCTTTGCTTTTGTTAATACTGAAGTTTGAACTGGTAGCTCAAGCTCAATAGCCATATGATTTACCATTTGAACCATGCCTCCAGCTTCCCTTATTGTAGTTATTTTTCAGATAAAGTCTCCTTTTTGTCTAGAGCTAGTCAGGGACCTGATTTTCTTACCTATTCATCCCGAGTAGATGAGATTACTAGCATGCATCCACCCACATTTACTTCTAGCTTGACTATGAAAAATTCCTGTGTAGACAGGATTAGCCTGTTGTGGATCACTGCCTATTTTTGTACCTAAAAGTAGTTTGTGCAGACCACAAGTGGTGGGGTCTATTGTAGTCAGGTAGTGTGAGGAAAGGAGTATAGTTTGCGTCAGAACCTATGAGACAAGGGGTATAGACCTTCAACAGTAGATGTTTAGAACAAAAGAATTGATTTATTCTTAACGTTGTCTTTGCCTATGCAGTTTATCTGTTTCTTCCATCCTCTACATTTCCCACGATCCTACACACATATTCTCAGTTACTTTTTTGCCTATTCTTTCTTTTCTGTTACCTCCTTTTCTATTATTTTCTCTGTATCAGGGTGAGTTAGGACTTAAGTGTGCTCTATGTGTTAGTATTTTTACTTATTTGGAGACAGATATCACCAATGCAGGAGAAAAGTGCAGATGAAGGATAGCAGGAACAAAATTTTGTATGTATATTATGAAACAGATGACACAAATTTGACCAATCCGAGCAGTTTTCAGTTTTTGGAGACTAGAGGCTTGAATTGGGCTTAAACAATACCTTTTTTCTTTGAAAGGAAGAAATAAATAACACTTTTTCCTCCAACTTTTGGGGGGCATTTTTATTTGCCAAAATAATGAGAATTTTCTCTTTGCCTTCCTGATTAATTTTCATGTTACAGCCTTAGCTAGAATATAGATTATTTACTTTTAAAGTTAGAAACTGAGGGGCCAGTGTGGGCATTGCTTCTCATAGGCTTCATTTAAAGTCTTTGGTAATAACCAGGATGGAAATTAATACTTTGGACACCCATGTTCTATTGAGAGTTAGTGAACAATTGTAGTTAAAAAATTAAGGACATTCTTTCATTATGCTACTTGTATGATTTCAGAAGTCATCCTTATGACAAATCACTGCAAAACAGTATTTAAGGTTTATTTGTATCTTTTGCTACTGTTTACAAAGATAACTTTGGTATAAAATATTTATCTCTCAGAAAACTGACATATATATTTGTTAGTGTGTTTGCCAAAAACCAATTTTGTTGGCACAAAAAGTTAAAAGTATTATGACATTATTAAATTTCTTAATTCAAACTGGAAAATTCAGTCTAACTTAACTGGAGCTAGGGTTTCTTTTTCAATAGCAAAGTTGTTTATGTTGTAGCTGAGTTTCAGTCATTTTAGTTCTAAACCTTGTTAACTTTGAATATCATGTTTCATCTGTGTACAAATTTGTAAGTAATGTTACAGCTAAACAAGTTTATAACTCTATACATATCAGGGCATCTCTTTGCATCTATCTGTATATTCATAAATAGGAGACTTAGATTCTACCATATGTATGCAAGCATATATTGGAAGAGTTTTGTAAATAAATTAGCTTTTTATACACATCTTGGAATTTTTAACTTATTTTAAAACTGGGTAGCAAATAAATCACAGAGATATTAAAAAGAGAGAACTATTTTCCTGTTTCCAGGAAAGAGTAAAGAAGAGGAAGAGACTCTTAATTTCCAGGGTTCTTCCTTTTTAGGTCTTGCATTTAAAACTTACTGCAGTTAGAACAGAGAGAAACAAATAAGAGGTGGTGATCAGGATATATTGAGGGAACAAGAGAAGGCTGAGAAAGGATTTTCTTCCTCTGTGCACATTATCCCTAGATGGATTTTCATTGCTATAAAGAATAAGCTATCTTTTGTTCTGGAATTATTGCATGGAGCCATATGAGAGTCTTTCTTCTAGATATATTAAAATAAATGGTAATACTACTTTTGTGCAAGGTGCAATAGACAATTTATTAAAATTTAAGACAATAGGAAGGAATGGTTGAGTGATTTTTTTCATTTTGTGCTGGTACTGGGGTTCAGATTCATATTTTTGATCAGCTTTTATGTTCATATCTGGTGCTATATCACTTGTGTTATGCCTCTAGTCTAGCAGTCTTCTCGGGCTCTTCTAGGATGATAGTTTATGTATTTCTTCAGATAAAAAGATAGTATCACATCAGAGAATCTCTTAATTTCCACTGTGGAGTTATACACCATCTAGTTCTTTCGCATTGAATGTTAACCAAAAGTTTTCTAAACACCTGATAGCTCCACTATTAACATGAACTATGGCAATAAAACTAATCTTTAATTTGTCCAATGTATACTATTTCCATTACAAATCCAATGGTGGTACAATATGCAGTGATAAAGAAATAGTAAAAATAAACGTTAGAAAGCAAAGTTTTATAGTCTTTCAATGTGCTAATTATTTTCACTGCATATAAAATACTAAAACATAGCATGGCTTTGTGTTTTGTCTGGCATTTTTACTCATTAATTGGATATAGATTCTCAAGCATTTCTGCCTTATATGGCTTCAAACCGCTACTCTTAGGTCTCAGCCTCCCAAGTAGCAAGCATATGGCATCCTCTTTAATATTTATCCTTTATCTTTGAACTTGATTTCTCTTCCTACCTTTAAATATACAGAAAATAGTAAACTTGGTGATTTGCTGTTTGTGACTTTTTCAAGTCTTACTTCTTTGAGGTCATCCCCATACTGACATCCTGTAAACCTGGCTATACCAATTTCATGCCCCAGCCATTCCTGAGTTTCAGAGGAATTTAAGGCTTTCTTTCCCTCTCTGGGTCCTTTCTTCTTCCTTATCTCCCTTCTTCCCTCTCTCCCTCTTCCCCTTCTCTTCTTTCCTTCTCTCTTTACTCTTTCCCTTTCTTTCTTTCTAACAGTGGAAACTTGGGTCATTCACTAAATAATATCTTTTATTTTGATATAAAATTATTAGATATGATGATGATATAAGAAATTTGGAGTTTTACAGATTTAGAGATAAGAAGACAGTTAACTTATAAGTTTTCACTGACAGGAAGTGGGGAATATTTCAAATTTCTCTATGAAGTATGGAAAAGAAGAGATGCTGTAAAGATACTGACCACACTTTTCCAGGGAAATCATTTATGTGTGGACCTTATCTCACCTTTTAAATGTTAATGTTTCTTGGCACAAATACTTCTCTACTCATGTGGTAGATATTTATATTTACTTTAAAAAGGAAAGATATGCCTGTATAAGTAGGATAAACACACTCTAGATTGTCTTTTGTGACTCACACATAGAAAAGTAGATTTTGAAGTCTTTCCTGTCTTCTTATTCTGGAAAGACAAAGGATTTAGTTGCAAATTTAGTATATAGAATAGTGAAAAATGCTTTGAAATTCTGATTTTTGTAGTGCAAGCGAACTTTTACAGACTTCTTTATAGACTCATTTATAGGAATTAGTGAGGAAATGGTTTTGTGAATAAAAAGAGTCCTTTGTGTTTTCTTGGATACAGTTGACTTAATGTTTTTCCAAATCTTTTACAGGAATGCCTTTGAAAACAAGACTAATAATATCATTATAAATCACATCAAACCAACTCATTTAATGAAGTTATGGCAACTCAAAGTTTTTATTTATTTTATTTTTTCTTTTCTTTTTTTTTTTTTTTTTTTTTGCCAGTCCTGGGGTTTGGACTCAGGGCCTGAGCACTGTCCCTGGCTTCTTTTTGCTCAAGGCTAGCACTCTGCCACTTGAGCCACAGCGCCACTTCTGGCCATTTTCTGTATATGTGGTGCTGGGGAATCGAACCCAGGGCTTCATGTATATGAGGCAGGCACTCTTGCCACTAGGCCATATCCCCAGCCCATTTATTTTATTTTTTATTTATGAATTTTTATTATTATTATTATTATTATTTTTTTTTTGACAGTCCTGGGCCTTGGACTCAGGGCCTAAGCACTGTCCCTGGCTTCTTCCCGCTCAAGGCTTGCACTCTGCCACTTGAGCCACAGCGCCGCTTCTGGCCGTTTTCTGTATATGTGGTGCTGGGGAATCGAACTTAGGGCCTCGTGTATCCGAGGCAGGCACTCTTGCCGCTAGGCTATATTCCCAGCCCAATTTTTATTATTTTTAATACCTACATTTCACAAACAGAAACCTTCTGACATCACACAGGATTCCATAACCAAATCTTTTGATTTTTATCAACATTCTTTAACTATGTACAGTCAAAGTTTTTAAATAGCTATTGACTATGGTAAATATCTGGTCAGCTGTAACACTAGCAGTCAAGTTAACCCACTTTTATTTATTTATTTTTCTTATTTATTGTCAAAGTGATGTACAGAGAGGTTACAGTTTAAAACATTAGGCATTGGGTACATTTCTTGTACTGTTTGTTACCTCCTCCCTCATTCCCCCCTCCTCCCTCCTCCTTCCCCTCTCCCCCCATGATTTTTCAGTTGGTTTACACCAAATGGTTTTGCAAGTATTGCTTTTGTAGTCGTTTGTCTTTTTATCCTTTGTCTCTCGATTTTGGTATTCCCTTTCACTTTCCTAGTTCTAATACCAGTATATACAGTTTCCAATGTACTCAGATAAGACACAGTGATAGTGCGGGTACAACCACAGGAAGGGGATACAAGAGGATCATCAACAATAGAAGCTATGGTTTCACATGCATGTTGAAAGTAATTACAACAGTGATATAACAGTCTTTCCCATAACATGTAGTTCATTTCGCTTAGCACTATCATATTATGCATTCATAGGCCCATAGCTAGATATAATATAATATAATATAATATAATATAATATAATATAATATAATATATGAGATTCTGTGCTTTCATTTTTGTGGGCAAGAAGAAAATAGGTGATAGAAGAATGAGATTTCAGGAATTTGGAGTAATTTGGCTTTCTGAAATTTTATTGAACACCATATTGACAGCAATGAACCAACAAAGGCACAAAGCAAAGATGTGTGCACTCACTTTCTGAAGAGAAGAGGTCAGAATGAAAGGATGAACTAATCCATCTGCAATACACTTTCCTCAATTGGGAACAGATGCATGTGCAGTTTGTGTATAGATTAACAAAACTGAGCTTTAAACTGATTAAGGTCAACTTAATTGTTCTGTCCATTGTAACTTTCTCTCTGAGAGTTATGTCTCTTCTACTACCCACTGGTCTATGATTTTTTTAAAATTATTATCCTCAGATAGTTGTAAAAAGGAGTGCCAATTTAACAAAGCAGTTTATGAATACATTATATCTTAATCAATGTCACCTCTTTCTTCCCTCATTGTTTTTTATATACTGGGCTATTGACTGCATTCTTTCCCTGTTCTTCTCTTCATTTGTTTCCCTCTTGACCTCATCCTACCTATTTCAACTACTTACTTTCTGGTGTTTTGTATTACTGAATTTTGACTGTCTTCCTAAGAAATTATACTTTTTGAGTTTTCCCTTCAATTTACTGTATTTTGGTATACACTCTCAAATCACCCAACATATTTACTTACAAATTTATAAGCTAAGTCTAGCTTCCACATATAAAGGAAAACAGGCATTCTATGTCTCTTTCTGGGCCTGACTTCCTTACCATATTTTCCAGGTCTTTTCCTTTTCATTGGAGATGGTACAATATCATTCTTTCTAGTGGATGAATAAAATTCCATTAAATATATTTATAATATGATACATGTTATATTTTATATAATGTTATATATATATTCATTCTATCCTTTATCCATTGAGAGGTATGTGAACTGATTTCATATCTTGGCTATGGTGAATACTATTGTTATAAACATGGCTGTACTGGTGGCATTATTTTATCCTGGTTTGTAATCGCTTGGGTAAATTCCCAGGAATATAACTGCTGTGTGATGTTGATATATTAAGCCTAGAAAGAAAAACCTAGGGATTTCATTTGACAAACTATGAATTAGAAGTTACTGTGACCAGTGTTTTCTATAGTATTTTATGATTAAAATTTCAGAAATTCAGTTTAAAGTTAATTATAATCACATTTTGAAATTCAGTTTGATTCTCAAACTGTGTATGTGAAGTAAGATACTAACCATCTATGTAGATAAAACTTAATATGTAGCCAATATGACTGAAAGTCACATTGCCCTTGGTTGAGATGGGTATCCTTGAATACCTATTTGTATCCTGTAACTAAGAAACAATTTTAAAAGGGCAGGTATAATTCCAGAATATACATTTAAAAATATTTTTGCCTTACTCCCGTGTGATTTTTAAAAATGCTGTTGAACCATTTATCTTGCTTTGGGGAGCAGAGTTAAAGAACTTCCTCAAGGATTGTTATCTGAACAACTGCATGTGTTTTCCATTACTTTCTCTAAATTGAATTCAGGTTTATTGGCCTGTAATTCTCTGGTTCATCTCTTGTTCCACACGTAAATTTGGCAATTACCAAGTAGAACATTTTCTACCTCCCAGTCTTCACTTTGATGCTTAGATGTATTTTCTTTTTCATACTGTTTCTAACATAGTGTTTGAAGGAGGAGGGAATGTCATATGATTTTTACTGAATAAACTCAAAATGTTCCGGAAACATTCTGTTTTCTTAATGGTGACTTTTTCCTGGCTTCCTCACTTTCTCTCTCCTTTACCCTCAATTACTACAATTACTATGAACAAGCTCAAGTGTAAATTCACTTGCCCATCATTTCCTTTTTCTTTATCCTTTCCGACAGGTACATTTTTTTGCTTTGGGTACAGTTTTGCTCACTAAACTCAGTTGCATGTTAGAACAATAATGTGTGGTTGCTCTCCATTTTCTTTCCAAAGTTGACTTCTTTGTCTTGGCTCTTTTGCCAGAAAAATAGTATTTGGAGCAAATGTGAGAGACTCTATGCTAAATATCATGTACATTACATTATCAGTTTTTAACACTCCGAGCTACTTATTTTCCTAATTGGACATCCTTTATCCAATATGTTTAAGAATAGAAGTACTTCAGGATCAGGAGATTTTCAGATTGGGGAATATTTACATGGACTTCACTGGGTTAAATGCCTCTAACCTGCAGAACCCAAATCAGAAATGCTCACAAATCCAGAAATTTTTGAGCAGTGGTTTGTAGTTTGGATTTCTGAGCATTTTGTATATGGGTCATTTTCATTAGGATTGATCAACCTGTACATGAATGCACTACCATGCTCATTTTAAAGATGCAGAAACTGATAAATGGGACTGCATCAAACTGCAGAGCTTCTGCAGGGCAAAGGACATAGCCGCAAGATAAACAGAAAGCCCACAGATTGGGAAAAAAATCTTTACCAGCCTTAAAATGGACAAAAGCCTCATATCTAAAATATATGCAGAACTAAAAAAATTTAATTTTCTCCAAAACAAAACCTCAAAGAACCAACAGCCCCCTCAACAAGTGGGATAATGACTTAAAAAGAGACTTCTCTGATGAGGAAATTAGATTGGCCAAGAGACATATGAAAAAGTGCTCTACTTCACTGGCCATAAAAGAAATGCAAATCAAAACAACATTGAGATTCCATCTCACCCCAGTAAGAATGTCCTATATCAAGGAAACTAACAATAATAAATGTTGGAGGGGATGTGGCCAAAAGGGAGCCCTACTTCATTGTTGGTGGGAATGTAAACTGGTTCAGCCACTCTGGCAAGCGGTGTGGAGATTCCTCAGAAAGCTAAACATAGAGCTTCCCTATGACCCAGCAGCCCCACTTTTGGGCATCTACCCAAAAGACCACAAACATGAACACACTAAAGCCAGCAGCACAACAATGTTCATCGCAGCACAATTTGTCATAGCTAAAATATGGAACTAACCCAGATGCCCCTCAGTAGATGAATGGATCAGGAAAATGTGGTACATATACACAATGGAATTTTATGCCTCTATCAGAAAGAATGACATTGCCCCATTGGTAAGGAAATGGAAGGACTTGGAAAAAATTATACTATGTAAAGTGAGCCAGATCCAAAGAAACATGGACTGTATGGTCTCCCTCCTAGGGAATAATTAGCACAGGTTTAGGCAAGTCACAGCGGAGGATCACAAGAACCTAATAGCTATGCCCCTATGAAGGCAAAAGATAATGCAAAGTGAAATGAACTCCATGTTATGGATACGACTGTTATATCACTGTTGTAATTACTTTCAACATGCATGTGAAACCGTAGCGTTTATTGTTGATGATCCTCTTGTATCACCTTCCTTTGGTTGTACCTGCACGATCACTGTATCTTATCTGAGTACATTGGAAACTGTATATACTGGTATTAGAACTAGGAAAGTGAAAGAGAATACCAAAATCGAGAGACAAAGGATAAAAAGACAAACGACTACAAAAGCAATACTTGCAAAACCATTTGGTGTAAACCAACTGAACAACTCATGGGGGGAGAGGGAAAAGGGGAGGTGGAGGGGAGAATGAGGAAAGAGGTAACAAACAGTACAAGAAATGTACCCAATGCCTAACATATGAAACTGTAACCTCTCTGTACATCACTTTGACAATAAATAAGAAAAAAAAAGATGCAGGAACTGAGATAATAGAGAAGTTGAAATTACTGAGGTCTTGTAAATAAATGAATCAGTCCCCTTGGTTGGTAGCCAACAGTGGCCAGACAACACTGCTATAACCATTGCATAGGGTCTGCAGTCTGCGAGCCAGAGTAGGGTCTGCTTTAGAAGGGTCTTAGGTTGAAGGCCCTCACTGGTGTCAGGAAGTTGTGGTAAGATATAGGCAGGAAGATCTTCAGTTCAAGGCCAGATTAGCCAAGTTAGCAAGACCATGTCTTAAGAACAAAATCATTATGGTAAAGAAAATACTAGAGCTTTAAATATACTTTGAGAGAGGTACACACTTTTCCTAGAAAAGTCCTGGGTTACTCCCCAGAACTGACAAAAATTGACCAAAGATTCATTGGTACCCTTGGAATCATTAGGATGTAAGTGCTCATATTTCTTTGCTGTCATTGGAAAGGTCCTAAACCTTTGGTGGCTTAGCTTGAGCTTTAATTTGGCCATAGTCACAGTGGTCATTTCAATAGTACATTAAAATTATTTCTTTTAAGTTTCTTTTCAGGATCATTGGGATTGCTTTCAGTTTTCAGAGATTCCAGGTATTAGAAAAAGCTTGTTGGCATCAGAGAAAACATTGCTAGTAGGTTTTCCAGGTTTCAGCACTTCTTTGGAACACTCTGTTTTTCTTCCATTACTAGCACTCATTGTGGTGGTAGTCATCATGTCTACTGCAAGGCCCCTAATACACTTTCCTGCCTACTAACCCTTCACCTTCCATAACTGTTTTAAGACTGAGGATTGCAAGCAAGAAGTCAAGATGTGTTCAGCTTTGTGTAGCTAATCCTTTGGACAAACTCATATTTTAACCAACCTAAGAAATAAAATGTTACTAAAAATAGAAAACTATTAACAACCACACACTTGAATAATGTTAGACTTTTCTTTACACTAAAATGTTAGAAATTTATTTTTAATTCAAGATCATTTTAATTTTCAGAGTCACTGACATTCTGTTAAAATTTTTGTATTTTCTTTATTAATAGATAGAAAATCAATCAACTGTGATACTAGGAGTCAATGGGGTTGAAACTCTTATTTTGAATGTTATTCAACTCCTTGTGGAAATCTTAGAATACTCCTTAAAATGGAGTGTACTGTTACTCATTTTGTATTCACCATAGCACCTGACAATTAATATAAGCTAAGTAAATGCTTGTTGAATGAATAATTAAGTAAATCAATTTTCAGTTATTTTATTCAGTCTTTTGTGCGTGCGTGTGTGTGTGTGTGTGTGTGTGTGTGTGTGTGTGTGTGTGTGTCCTGAGGCTTCAAGTTGGGGTTTGGGCACTGATATGGCTCTACCACTTGAGCTACAGCTCCACTTATGGCTTTTTGTTGGTTAATTCAAAGTAAGAGTCTCACAGACTTTTCTGTGTGGACTGATTCTAACCCCCAATACTCATGTCTCATCTACTGAGTAGCTAGGATTTCTGTCACGAACTCCTGGCACCTGTTCAGACTTGTCCTATGTAGTCATTAAGATTAATATTCAATTATTATGTATGTTACCATTATGAACTTTAGATTAATGAATTCAAGCAAATATTTTAAATGTTTATTTGATTTTCCTGAGTGTTTTTTCCTTGTGTGCCTCTTATGTAGTGTTTTGTGTCTTGTTAGAGAAACATGACATAGTACAGAGTTCATGATGGAAATGGTATCGTTTAGCATATAAAATGTATCCTGTGTATTACCATCTGTGCTTCACTCATCTCTAAAGAGATTATACAACTTCCACAATTACTGAATGTCTCTTTAATTTACATGTAGTTTATAAAAACAAGTTAAGGATTGTGAAATATTTCTCATTTCTCTTCAAAACCCACCATGTTTATATGATTTTAGCAGCCATAATACGAAAAAGAAGGCATTTGAAAATATCTTTTTTTGATAGACTTAAACTCTTTGAAAAGTTTAGGTCATCACTCAAAAATACATTTCTCTCTAAGATACAAGATACTAGACTTGATAAAACTCTGTCTAACCTATAGATTTATATCATCTGTTCTTTCCATTTTGTTTTCATTTCTTGAAACGGTATTGCTCCTACCTATATCAGTTGCTACCTAAAGTTGCTGTTGAGTTTTGTTCATCTGGAATTTTCCATTCTGAGCATTTGGAGAATCTGCAATATAAATTCAAGAGATAACAAATTATTTTGTTATTAGTACAATATTAAAACTTGATGTACAGCATACATTTTATTTTATTTTATTTTGTAGGTTGTGGGGCTTGAACTCCAGGCCTGAGCCCTGTCCCTGAGCTCTTCAGCTCAAGGCTCTACCACTTGAGCCACAGTGCCACTTCCCAGCATACATTTTAAAGAAAAGAGTCTAATTTTAAATCCAGGAGTATACCTTTAATAATTGCTAATCCCACCTATGAGTTAGAATTTGACTCAATTATTAATTCCTTTATTCCATTTCCTGTAGTGTTCACTATTCTTTGTAGGATGCAATGGTATGTGGACCCCTAATCTCTCGAAAGTAAGAATTGAGATGCAACTGGATATTCTCCTTTGGTATTCATTGCTTCTAGTGAAATTTTACAATCAAGAAATATAACCACCAACACACACACACACACACACACACACACACACACACATATACACATTGTATCTCTCTTTCTCCCTCATTGTCTTTCTCTTAATCTGGAGTCATGAAGCTTCATAGTATGAATTGCAATTCTTGTTGTTTTCCTAGGAAATTGTAGCTTATGAATTCATGTGTTGTCAAGAAAGCTTACTGTGTGTGCGTATACATATGTATGTGTACATATATAAATGCTTCACCTACAATATGAAAAGTGAGTGCATAACTCCTCTCTCTGTGACAGAGTTTACCTCACAATTTGTGGTGAAAGTAGACAGTGCACAGGCAGCAAGAAAGAGAGAAGCAGAATGATCTCTCTGTTTGACTTCTCTCCTCATGACTCTGTTAGCTCGTGGTAGTATTTGCTAGACTGGACACAAAAGTACCATTCTAGGTTAAATAAGGCTTTAAAATATTTTAGCTGTGATTATAGTAGAACAAATTCTTTCTTAAATCTCTTATTTTGAACTGATTTCAAAGGTCTAACAAGTTTTATAATCTTTTTTAATAAACTTTGTAGATGATATTTAAGAGCTTATAGATATTCTCACATAAATGTGTCCTTTAAATGAGAGCCACCAAAATGCCTCCACAGAATTCATCCTACTTACTCCACATAATCCATCAGAACAATAAGTTTTCTGTCTTCCTATGCATCACAGCATGATATTAGTTGATACATGATGTTGGTATTTCCCTGTTCTTGATTCTTATTTTCTGTGGATTCTCTATTTGCAAATTTGCTTATGCTTACTACAAAATAAGTACTGGTGTTTTCCTGATCATTTGTGCATATACATAGGGAGGTGAAACATTTGTGTCATCCAGTACACTTATTCCCAGTTACTGTAATGCATATCTGAGATAATTAATTCACATGAAGAAAAATATACTTCATTGGCTCATCAATTCAAAGGTTCCAATTTGGGTTGAACTGGCCTCACTGCTTTTAGAAATTAGTGTGCACATGTGTGGTAGAGGAAACCACTCATCTCATGGACAATATAAGAAAAGAAGAGGAAAAAAGGGACCAGATTCCTGTGATTTCTTCAGGGATGCTGTCCCATTTTTCCTTCCCTAATGACGAGACGAGAACTTCTAAGAGGCCCTCTTTCCTAGAATCTCTACACTTCCAAATAGTATCTTCCCGTGGTCTCAACCTTTAATACATGGGCCAATGACCTGCGGTTCTGTTTTCTGGGCGTGTTCAAGTGCCATTCCTGAGACTTGAGTTCAGGGACTGGAAGCTGTCTCGGAGCTTTTGTGATCACGGCTACCACATTACCACTTGAGCTACACCTCCACTTTTTAGTGATTAATTGGAGATAGGAGTCACACAGACTGTCATGCCTGGGCTGGTTTAAAATTGTGATCTTCAGATTTCAGCCTCTTGAATAGCTGGGATTAGAGTGCGAATCACTGGCACCCAGCTTTTACCCGTTATCTCTTGTAATTTGCTGTGGTTTGGTATTAGTCATTGCACTTAACACTACTAAATCTTGTTTCCTCTTTGGTGCAAAAAAGAAAGAAAGAAAATGGAATCTGTCAGTCTGCACTGTTAATATATTATATGCAAAGTAGGAGTGTGAATTCACATGCACATGTATTTCCTCTATGTACAGTGATTCAGTATTTGCTAATTCAGTATTCCTGGTAGCTGTATAGGATATAAATATCCCAAGTAAAAAATGGCTACATTTTTAGGTATAAAATGTGTTGTGTGAAATCAGTAGCACTATTACAAAATTACTACATAAGCTAATGTGTATGTGGGTATTAGATGTATGCATATTATACATGTTAAAGCTTTTGAAATCTTTTTGTCTATTTTCTTTTTATGTGAGGATTGCTTGATGATATATTTCATGGGTCATGGGTCATTATAACTATTTTCTTGTTACTAGCTTTAATAATCACTTTATAATTTTTTCCTAATGAACATTGGAAAATTTGAGTGATAGGAAACATGTAAGAAAGGAAACAAAGATGATCCATGGTCCTAAAGCCTTTGATATTTTCCTTTAGTCAATTTCCTTTGCAGACATTGCTGCTCTGATCCATTACTTATATGTGCTGCTGTTGTTCTGCCAATACCACCTGATTGGAATGTTCTTCCTGGGCCCATCTTCCAATTACTTGAACTACTCTTTTCGTTCACTATCAGCTTGAGGCTTTCTGATTCCCCATCGGCAATGAAAGTTCTACTTCTGCACCTCCACATTAGAATTGTTTGTTTTCTGTTTTATTTTGCCTTTTTGTGTCTATGGTTTTGGGGTGTGTGTGTGTGTGTGTGTGTGTGTGTGTGTGTGTGTGTGTGTGTCTCCCTTGTAGTTCAAGCCAGCAGAATCTGTCCTGTGTTATGGCTTTTCTCCCCAGAAGATGTCTACTATTATTTACTTAGTTAAAAATGTAATAGAGTATCATTAAGTGAATTAGTGGATGGTAAATGAATAAATGCATTTTTGTCAAAATTGTGGTTATTCATGTGGTAAGGTTGCAGACAATGGAAATTCTAAGTCAAAATAAAGTTTTTGATATATAACAAATGTTGTTTTCCTGAAATGATATATACCCTAAGAAATCTATGGTGTACTAATATGTACTTCCAAAGAAATATATTATAATTCAGTCTTACTGAAACCTCACCAACATTTATTTTGATATAAATAAGCAATTTGCCAATTTTGTGCTGGGAAAATCTAGACTATTAATGCTTTAGTTTGAAATACCATTGCCTTCTAAAAATATCAAAGCACTGGTCATTAGATTCTCAGCAATTATGGAATCATGCATACTTGACCACATATATATGAGGTTATATAGGTCTTAATGTGGTCATAATATTGTTTGGAAATACTTGGTGCCAGCTACCTAATGCCTTCAGATAATAGCCCTTGTTACATAAGGCCTTTCTATCAAAAGAATGGTGTTGTTTTGTAATATTTCTGTCACTGATTGCAATTACTTAGTTGCATTTGGAAGAAAAGAATCATGTCTCGTGGCCTCTGAGAAATGAAATTATTGGGCAGTTGTTCAAGCTCAAAAGGAATCATCTTCAATAACTGATGTAATGTGGTATGGTTATTATGTTTTTTATATGCATTTACATATTGCTGGTGTGCAATGTCCCATTGTAATACATATCATATGTGTGAATGGAAAGCAAGGAGACTTTGCGTTAGTATTGGCAGAATATACACCTAATGTTCTCTTTTAAGCAACTTCACAATTATGATACATTATTGAAATTGACAACATATTTGTGTATGTTTTAAAGGTATGCATGCCATCATTCTTTCAGAAACTCAGTCAACCTCAGAAGTTTGTTCGGTTTTCATTTTCTGAGTTACCTTAAGTTTACCTAGGAATTAAAACTAATAACACAAACTATCTAACAGCCTGTGATAGTGTCATACAAAATGCCCAAATAAATCTTAGCTCTAGGCATTGTTTATGGCACACATAAACAGATCAATAAATGTTAATTATTTTTAACCTTTTTGAATGGTATTTAGCATGTAACAAATATTCAGTAATTCAGAATAAACTGTTTCAATAGGTATTTTCAGGGCCTACAATTCATTTGCCCATTAATATGCTTATTATTTTGGCTAACACATGTTTATTGAATGCCTACTATATTCCAGGAATATAGTTAGGTAGAAGGTATAACATGCTAATTGCATTATCACTGTAAGGTGTGAAGGCAAGATTGTATATGATTCAAGCAAATATACCATTAGTCACGTGTTAGTTGCTATGAAGATGCCCTTAGTTGTATAAAAACTAGTACAGAGACTTGATACAACTGTGATAGGTATTTTCCTAAAATAATGACATTTGATCTGCCTTCAGGTTTTGATGGGAATTACCTATTTCAAATATGAGAGAAGTCAAGGAAGTTCCTCAGCAAAAAAAGTATAGAAAGAGTAAGTTGGAAGGTTTGCTATTAAGAATAAATGATTGGAAAATAGGCAACGATGGCTGGATCTGAAAGAGCAGTTGGTACTTGTATTTAAGTTAGGGCTGAAGTGGTAAGGATTAGAAATTATAGACCATGTAGCCTTTGATCTGAAAGGAGCAGGAAGTCCCTATGTGGCCTTAAATGGACAGACTATTGGGGTGTGCATGTTGCATCTTGGAGTAAGTATTAAGCTGTCTCCACAGGGTAGATGTAAATAAAGCAATTAAATGTGTATCACTGTAGGGAACTGGTATGATATTTCAAGCAGAGGCAGTGAAATATTAGATATATGGTGGTGGCACTGAAGAAAAGGATAATTAGAGTGAGAATTTGGTAAGTAAAATCTATAGCACAAAGATGAAAAGCCCAGACATGAGAAAGGTCAGCAGTTTAACTTTAGATTTAGAGAAGATCCTTCAGCATTTGTTTATCAAATGTCTTTGTGTAGACAAGGGAACAAAGGATATAGAATGCAAGCACTGGGAAGGACCATAGAGCAGTAAGTCACACAGTGAGTCTGAGTAGTGAATGAGAAAAGAACTGAGAAGGGGGGACTGTACAGCACTTCTGCGGAAAAGTGAAGGAGCCTCTTGAGTGAATTACCATGGAAAATTACTATCCACTTACTGAGGTCATTTAGAAGAATGGTTATCCTCTAATTGTAGGTGAAATAGTTAAAAGTAAGAGAATAGTGAGAAAAATTAATGCCAAGGGAGAAAGAGAAAGAATATCACTGGATGAAGTTGAAATGACATATTTATCACGTTTTCATTATATAAGTGTACTTGATGTTACTTAATTGTACACTCAAAAGGATTAAAGGGTCCTTTTATGTTTTATTTTACCACAATAATAAAATGTTTGGAAGAAAGACACTTGAAACATCTAGTTGACAGAAGGACTTACAGTGCATAGTAAAAAGACATAATCATCAAAACTTTTATCTCCCCATCAAGGCAAGAAAGACCTGGGAATCTTACCTGGTTGTAAGGATTTGTCTTAAGAAGGAAAAAAAAAATAGTTCATCTTTCATAAGTGAGTGTGAAACTGAAAAGGAGGGACTTTCCCTGGGCTGGTTTCTTTGATCTTTATTGTCTAAAAGGTCTTGGGGATAAAGTAAAATGGTGATAAAGATAAAAAAAAATTTGCTGCTCTTCTGAAATTCATTTTCTGTCAGAAAGCTAAATAAATAATCACTGTAGAAACTCTTTTCCCTTTTACAGGGAAAATAAACAACTCATGGTAGTATATTCTTAGGGGCACATAACAGAGACAGCAGGAGTCAGGGAGTTTTCCTTTAGGAACTTATATTCAAGTTTTAATGTTAAGGTTAAGTGGAAATTAGCAAGGACTACAAAGAACGGTGAAAATGTTTTCTGACCAGGAAAATTAAAAGAAAACAAGAAAGCATAGAAAAAAAGGAACTGAGAGTGGAGTCTGAAGTTATCGGGAATGGAATTAAAGGTTTTTAGAGCTGGTTGGAGTGGAATTATTTTAGAAAGCGTTGATGTAAAAACATAAACTATAGAAAGAGACCAAATGTGCACATGGTGAGTAAATCACACTTGACAGCACTCCTTGGCCTTCTCATTTCCTGCTACTTACTTGTGAGAAGTGCCTCCCTTGTGTCCACTCACAGTGCTGGTATTCACAGAAGAGATAGCAGGTTGAGTTGAAAGGGGCATTGCATGAGGATCAGTTGATGTACAGTCCAGAACTGTGGTTTACATGGCTTTAGATAACACTGAATTTCTCTTGTAAAACTGTTCTCATCATTGTAAATGGAGGAAACAAAATCAGATTATTTTGGATCCTTACAGCTAAACATTTAAAACAAAAGATCGTTTTTCTTTTTACATAAGCATTTATTCTTTGTGCCCCATATGAAAACTAAAAGCCAAATATTGAGCAGAATTTATTCATAAACTATTTATCTCTATTGAATGCTTGCATTATATAATTATATTGTATCATTACAATATATTGTATTGAATCATTACAATTACATTGCATTTATTTATATTTATATATTACATTACAATTATATTGTATCATTTATAGACTTCGTGAAATTACATATTAAGAGATTTAACAAACAGTACTGTGCTGCCCTGGATTGACACTACAGTGCCATTGCTAGTTCAAGTGACTTCCACTAGAGTCATTGAAGATAATATTCTCTCACTAGTGCCACCAAATAATTTTTCCCAAAATGCTGTTTATAGACACAAGGTGATGATGCTTCAGTGCATTACTTTTTTAGCTCTCAGAAAGGCCATGGGTTTATTTTAACAGCTGTCACCAATTGTTTCAATATTTTCTCAATGTGAGCTTCAGAACTGTTAGTACCATTCGATCCTTGAAAACTGTCATGATTCACCTTGTTGGCCATGCTTAGGCCATGGAGGTGCTGATGCTATGGAATCAGAGGGCATGTGTGTGAGTGTTGCATCTGTTAGAAGAAGCATCCAGAAGAACATGTATAGGAATGAGTAAACTTCTGTATGATTTAGGTCTCACAGTCTATACATTTATTTTTCTGAATAAAGTTTCTTTTAAAAACACTGTTGCTTTACTGTGTTCTTGTTTGTGGTCCAGCACAACAGTGTTCATCACGGCACAATTTGTCATTACTAAAATATGGAACTAACCCAGATGCCCCTCAGTTGTCGAATGGATCAGAAAAATGTGGTACATATACACAATGGAATTTTATGCTTATATCGGAAAGAATGACATTTCCCCATTCGTAAGGAAAAGGAAGGACTTGGAAAAAATTATACTAAATGAAGTGAGCCAGACCCAAAGAAACATGGACTGTATGGTCTCCCTCCTAGGGAATAATTAGCACAGGTTTAGGCTAGTCACAGCAGAGGATCACAAGAGCCTAATAGCTATGCCCTTATGAACACATAAGGTGATGCTAAGTGAAATGAACTCCAAGTTATGGAAATGACTGATATTTCACTGTTTTAATCACTTTCAACATTTCATGTGAAACCGTAGCTTCTATTGTTGATGATCCTCTTGTATCCTCTTCCTGTGGTTGTACCCATACTATCACCGTATCTCATCTGAGGGCACTGGAAACTGTATATACTGGTATTAGAACTAGGGAAGTGAAAGGAAATATTAAAATCGAGAGACAAAGGATAAAAAGACAAAAAACTACAAGAGCAATACTTGCAAAACCATTTGGTGTAAACCAACTGAACAACTCATGGGGAGAGAGGGAGAAAAGGAGGTGGGGATGAGAGAGGAGGTAACAAACAGAACAAGAAATGAACCCAAGGCCTAACATATGAACCTCTAAGCTCTCTGTACATCACTTTGACAATAAATAAGAAAAAAAAACCCTAATGACAGAGACTAAAAACAAACAAACAAAAACCCCCAACACTGTTGCTTTTGTTTTTGTTTATTTGCAATCAATAGGATATATGAGAATTCTGCTAATGAATTTGAAGGTTTTTCTTTTTTTTTAACTTTTTAAATTTATACCTGTACAAAGGCGTTTCAAAGTCAGGTAAAGAGTACAATACCTTTGATCAATGCCACCTCTTCCATCCCATTTCTTTCCTCATTGCATCCTTACCCTCCAGTTGTATAGTTCACTTTTTACAAAGTGTACATTGAATATTAAAATATACATTTTACATAATGTACATCAAATGACTGTACCCTTCCTCCCTTTATTCCTGTTCCTGCCTCCTTTAAATAGCTTTCCCATCCCTGGCCATATTCACCTTCTTGATATTCATTTTGTTAAATACTTCATTAGCTGTTCGAAGATTTACACCATTGGATTCCTCCCCCTAACTGTATCATTCTTTAATCATTTTCCTTTGTGTTATGCATATAACCCTGAATATGTTATCACATATTTTGTACTTTAGATCTGACTTCCACATGTGAGAAAGTTGTAAACAAGACAACATGGTGGCCCTAGAAACAACATAACAGACCATGGATATGTATCCATAAGTACAGAGTAATGATAGTGTTAGAGGAGGGAGGAATGTGATTGGATACTAACAAGTATCTGCATAGTGCTAAGCTCATAGTTTACATGGAGCCATTGGGTCTTGCTAATATTTTTATTTTTTATGTAACTCTTGTCTTATGAGAAAGCTGAGACTGAGATTCCATGTGTTGCTCAGTGCTACAACTCAGTAAGCTTCAGCAGCTGTATTCCAAAGTACAGTCTACCATAGTTATAAATTTACTGTTCTATTTGTGTTAATGAGGAGAGGAAATGAGGGAAGGAGGAAGGAAGGAAATAAGGAAGGAAGGAAGGAAGGAAGGAAGGAAGGAAGGAAGGAAGGAAGGAAGGAAGGAGGGAAGGAAGAAAGGAAGGAAGGAAGGAAGGAAAGAAGGGAAAAAGCAAAACTAAATGTATGTATATTAGTTTTTGCATAAAATGTCTTTTAGATCTCTTTTATCTTGCAAGTCCCACAGTTAAATGGAACCTTTAAGCTCTTTGAAGAATAGAAGGGTTAATACTTCTTTTGTTGTTGCTTGTTTTTTTAATGATCTGCCTTGGTGTATTCAGAATCTATTATCAGGGAACTCAGGCCTAAAATAATATACTTACTAAATATTTAATAAGATTCACTAATTAAAGGTGATAAAATACGCTTTTATGTTTAAAAATCTTTATTTGTACCATGCTATTTAAAACATGACGTATAAAGGAAAATCAATAATTCTCGCTAACACAAATTTTCATTTAAAATTCTTGAGAAAGCTATATGAAACAATATATTAAAAAGAAAGATATAACACAATAAAACTCAACCTAAGAAAGAGAAGGTTGTTCAAAGATAAGAAAATTATTACCATACATTGTATTAATTCATTATAGGAAAAAGACCTCTGGTTCTTTGAAAGAATGCTGAAAAACTGACAAGTTAATTTGAGACCTTTTCTTCCTGTGTGTATGTGCATGTGTGTGCACGTATGTGTTCTAGTCCCCGTATCTTGAACTCAGTGCCTAGGTGCTGTCTTTAAGCTTCTTTTGCTCAAGGTTAGTGCTCTACCCATAGCAACTTTCCAGATTTCCAGCTCTTTTGGGAGTAGTCTATTAGAGCGAAGGGTCTCATCCACTTTCCCGCTTGGACTGTCTTTTAACCACAATCCTCAGATTTCAGCCTTTTGAGTAATTAGGAATACAGGCATGAGCCACCAGTGCTTGGCTTTTATACCTGTTTTTTAAACAACAAAAGCAAAACCTCACATCACCTTGACAATAAAATTAAATTGTTAAAAAAAGCAAAACCTTTAGCAGAATATCTATATTTGGCTGCCTCCTTAATAAAATGTTTATTTACCAACATTGAGCAGAATTAGCAAAAATAATTTCAATTAATTCAGGGAAAATCAACTCACAAATTTATGTTTACCATAATAATATTGCTCTGGAGGCTTCAGTCATTGTAATTTAGGAAAGAGGAAAAAAGAAGCATGCATATATATTGGATGAAAGAAGGCATTTAACATTATTTCCTATGATATAATTTTATCCCTGGAAAACACACAACTTTAGTTAAATGGATTTTTACAATATGGGGCTTATTGCATTTAATAGCTCATTTTATTTGGAAACACTGAAACTTTTCAATATTATATTTATCTTTTTAATGAACGTTGTCAATGTTTCTTTAAAACAACATGGTTAGAATTTTAGTTACTTAAGGCTCAGATGGGGCTGTGTGAACCAAAATTTTAAATCTGGCTGTGGTCTAAATAAACAGCTTGTAAGATTGGGGATTTAAAGTGGCATGGTTAGGAGAAATGGAAACATCCAGAGGAATAAGTAGACATTTTTAAAGTAAAGAGGGTTTCCTAGGTTAAGAGTGTGGCCTACCCCAACTGATGAAAGCCTGGTGAGTCTGGGGAAGTGCTGTTGTCCATACTGGAATTGCAGTTTGACTAATGATGTCTTAAAGAAATAAAGATACCGATAAAGAAATGAAAAAAAAAGAATGTAATACTTAAAAATAAATGACAGGCATGTGAAACAAAAAAAGAAAGAAAGAAAGAAAACGATCCTCTCGCAGAGGATTACAATGGCCCAATAACTACATATAGTACATATAGCCATATAAAATGATCCTAATTGAAATGAACTCTATTATATGGGATAAATAAATAAAGAAGTAAATAACTAAAGATATGAGGAAGGGGGTAAATTTAAGATATCTGTAATGACAACATTAAACTTTCTGACCTTACAAATGTGTTCTTCACCTTGGCTTATGAAAATAGAATTTCAGGCACATATACATGACATTGTAGCCTTATTCACTGAAAATACTAAAGAAGTTTTCAGTAATCCAATGCTATTAGTAGTGCTGGGGAATACTCATCAATTACATGCATAAAGTATCACTGCATGAGGACTTCCTGCAGATGAGAAGCTGTCTTATTTAGTTTCTCAAAACAAAAGCATCGTCCTGAGATTTCATGGATTTGTTGGTGTACAGCTCTGCTTATCGTTGAAAGTGAAACATGCTGAAGTTTAGTCTTGGTATTACTCATCTTTCACATAGCACATTGCAGGCTTGGTAACATACCATGATTCCCTTCTAAGTCAGATATATCATCTAAAGTATAACCATCTTCATATAATGTTTCTTAGGAATATTTAAATAAATAGAATTTTACGCTTTTATTTCACAAATGGGTTATATTTCTATTCTGGATAGACATTAATTGTTAGGATAAAATGTGCAGATACCAGCTCTAGCAGATGAAAAAAGGCAAAAGATGATACATATTTTGTTTCTGGTTTCGTCTCCACTCTCTGGAAGACATCTGTTATTAGCTTGATTATAAAGTTCCCTAAAGATTCACCGAGTTTTATCCTAATAGTTTTACCCTAATAGCTGTGGATCTGGAGGCTTTTTCAGACTATATCTGAGTAGCTTGAATTGAATTAAAGTGATTTAAAATTAAAATTTAAAGTCATTTAAAAATACATATAATCATAGTGACAAATTACACAGGGGAGGTACATACAAAATAATTACTAATCAGCTTTTTACTACTTTCTCTCGCATTCACAATTCTAAATGTTTTGAAACAAAAATAAAATCCAAAATGTAAAACTAGAATATCTTTAGTTCTTCTTTGATGGCTTAAGAATAGTTAATAAGTGTTTCATATGTTCAAATTTCATTCTTCTTTTATATTGTATAATATAATTAAGATATTCCAACTTTGATAAAAATTAATAAAGAAAAACTTTTATGATGGACATCTTTTTTTTTCCATTTTTTTGTTTTGTTTTGCTAGACTAGGGTTTGAGTTCAGGGCATCATGCTTGCTAAGCTGACATCTGCCTTTATTCTGTTTTGTTACTATGTATTTTGGCAATAGGGTTTCACTAGCCATCTTGGCATGTGCCTGAGCCTCAATCTGCCTTCAGTAGGTTACCTGTCCTTGATGCCATGGCAGGTACATGCCACCATGTGCAGCTTTTCTCCATTGCGATTGAGTCTCATGGACTTGTCTACCCAGTCTGTCTTCAACGGAGATCCTCCTAATGTAGCCTCCCCATAGTTTGGGATGACACGAATGTATTACTGAGCCTAGCTCTAGATTGAGAGAGCTCTCACAAACTTTTCTGCTCAGGCTGGTTTTGAACTCTATCCACCCATCACCCAGTCTTTGTAGCAAAACTCTTACAGACTTATAAAAAGCGTTCAACCAGGAATTAAGATAACTAAGTTAGGTTACAGTACTGCTTTTGAACATTTGTTATTTGTACATTCAACTGAATCATTATGAATTATTTGTTTTTATAGTGATGGACACAAAGTAAAACTTGGCTGAATAGCATTTAACTAATTTAACCAGTGTAACTAGTTATTGAATCATTAAGAGTTTTGCTTATTTATCATTAAGAGATGAGGAATACTAATGTCTCTGCAGTGGTATAAAAGTATATAAAAAGGAATGATTTTATCACTTATTTTTATGACAAGACATGGGCCGATGAAGTGTGAAATTTTAGTAACGTGAATACTATACATTTAAATAAAAACTTTAAATATTTTCTTTGAAACAGTGGGCAAGCAGTTCTCCTCTTCATACTTATATAGTTCTTCAAAAACACCTTGGAGAGACTAAGCTGATCATTTGCATAAATATAAAGCAATTCATTTGAATGCAGAAAGCAGAGAATTTCATATCTTTTTAAGCTTCTATAAAGACTGTAGAATTATCCCCAAGGTAATGAGTAACACTAGAGGTCAAAGACAAAGCAGAACACATTATATTGGGAGAACATTACAATGTGTACTGGTACACCCCCACACCTCACACTCATGTTTACTTTTAGGGATTTTAAAACTACATGAATTGTGAGCTGTATTTCAATGTAGGCACCCAGAGTTGTTCATTCTTAAGGTTTTTGTTGTTGTTGTTGGTCATGCAGCTTGAACTCGAGGCCTAAATGCTATGGCTGGGCTCTTCTGTTTAAGGCTATTGCTCTACCACTTGGAGCCATAGCACCACTTCCCATTTTCAGGTGGTTAATAGGAGATAAGAACCTCACGGACTTTCATGCCTAGGCTGGCTTTGAGCCATGATCCTCAGATCTCAGCCTCCTGAGTAGCTAGGATGACAGGTGTGAGCCACTGGCCTGCGGCTCCTAAGGTATTTTTTTATGGCTTGATTCTCACTGTCTACTTGTGAAGTTTTTTAAATTTGCTTGTTTTTAGTTATAATTCTGCAATCTGTGTTTCAATATATTAAAGGATCTAATATCTTATAACCTTAAACTTGTATTTTGTATATCAAAAATAGGATTTGAAATCTACAACTAGAAAACAAGAATATTAATGATACCCTTAATATGCAAAGAACCAATATGACTAGTAGTTGATCTTAAGGAAGTTGGGCATGAAAATATCAGGTTCATATCTTAAGTGATCATAAGAATGAGTTTCTACCCTTCCTAAGAAAAATAACATTGCTAGGTTTTTCTTTAAAATATACACAATGGCATTGTTTGTAGTGCTGGTTTTGTATTTTTCTTATATTTATAGTTATGAGTATTGATATTATGTTGATATTAAGCAATATTCTGTAAGGACTGAAGAAGACAAAGGTGTCTTGAAACCAAATTATAAAACTCTATTGGAAGTAAAGTCAGTATTTAAGCACTTTTTTCAGAGGTGATTTATCTTAGTGGTAGATATTAAGATATGAAATTACTTTGTCTCTGTTACTCCTGATGGTAATAAGTAATTACTTTTATTACAAGTAGTTTACTTCAGTATAGATGTATGTAGATGTATATATATGTATATATATGTCAGATAAGTTTTTCTAATTGTATAAATTATAAACTTCTGTTTCTGTTGATCTTTTACCAGATTGTAACAAAATGATGGGGAAGAAGATCTAAAAAGTTTATTTATTACAGTTGCCTTTCATAAACATTACCCTACAAATAAATTGCCAATGCTCCTCTTTATTTTAGATATGTGAATAGCCTCAGACAGCCTGTCTCACAAGCCATTGTCTTGTGCAGTGGCTTTAGATTTCTCTTGATTCTACTGTCATTCTCTTAATGAATGACAATATTCTTCTGTCAAAATGTGAAGGGGAATTTAGTAATGATGCATAAATATGCATTTGTAGGTATACTCAGAAAAATTCAAAGAATATTTTGCTAAAATTTTTTAGATTGTCCTTCAAGTGTGTTTAGCAATAGTCTTGGTAGTAGTGTTTTGTGATTACTAACTTTTAGTCCAAGATGGCCTCAGTGTTTCCTTTTTTTTGATGATTCCTTGATTCCTTTGCACCTTATAACATTTACATTTCCTTTCTTCTAGAAGAGACCAGGTGAACAATATTTACTGTTTCTTTGCACAGCTACACAACTTGATGATTCTTTAATTACTTGGAATTATTAAATATTTTTAATTTGGCTGTGCACCTGCTGGAATGTGTTAAGCCACCTGGGTACTGTTCACTGTTTTATTTAAGCAGTTTTGTGGGTTTTTTGTTGTTGTTGTTGTTTTGGTATAGTATTTAGTACATTCCTTTTAGTTACTTTCTTTGTGCCAAACACAGTACTGGTTATTGGAGGTATGAATTTAGATAAGATAGTGTCTATCCTCAAGGAATTTTTATCTATTATTGGTAAAGGCAGGTAAATATTCACACTTGCAGTTTAGGGGAGAAGCACATAATGGTGGTTTGCAAAGCACAGAGGGAGCCAGTCCAATTATTTGTCAGTTGAAGAGGAGAAAGAGTAGAAACACTCAAAAAAAAAATACACAGTATTTTCACAGGCTTGAACATGCTAGAACATCAGGGATACCACAAGGAGTTGAATAGCTCTATAAAGCAAGTAATAAGATACAGAAGTGGAAAACTAATTAAAGACCAATCTAGTCCTTAAAATGCTACAAAATATGTCTATAAGACTTGGAAAAAATTATATTAAGTGAAGCAAGTCAGACCGAAAGAAACATAAGTTGCATGGTTTCTTCATTTGTAGTATTTAGAATTTGCCCATAATTCTACAAAAAAAAAAACCAGTGGATAGTAAAAGACAAAAAATTAGATCTGGATATGATTAATTAAACAGGAGTGTAAACATTCACACAGTGAAACAAAAGGAGGATATTCTTAGGAGAGGATCACAATAACTCAATAACACTGTGCCTATGATCATATAAAATGATGCTTTTTGAAATGAACTCCATGAAATGGAAACAAGAACGTTTTCTTGTAATGTGTGTGTTTCTTTTTTTCCTCTTTTTTTCACTTTTTGATTTCTATACCCTTTGTCTTCTATGTACGTTTATCTGATTTGAGGAAGGGAATAGGTAGCACAGAAATGGTGGGACAAAGGGTGAGCTAATTCAGTAATGATATTCATTAGACAGTATGTTGAAAACGAACAATACAACTTAGGGGGGGTGGGGAGGGAGGGGAAATTTGGTAGAAAATGAGGGAGAGGTTACACTTCAAAAAGAAATAAACTCATTATATGACTTACATAATGGTGACCCCTCTGTACAGCACCTTTACAACTCTCTCTCTCTCCCCACATACACACACACACACACACACACACACACACACACACACACACATCTGTTAAGATAATGCTTTATTAGGGATTTTCCTGAAAAAAATATCAATATTTAAGATAGTGTATTTCTGGTATAAATTGTTAAGGGATACAAATGCCTTTGAAAATGTTTATTAACAGTTCTATTTTTTGCAAACATTCAGCAACTCTATATGAATTTTAGATTTGAATTGCAAAAATATTTCTAATTTAAAATGGTCCCTTAAATATGCAAAACATTAAAAAGGATCTCTGGTTTCAAGTATTTGAATTAGGAAATTAATGTTTTAGAATAAGGTCAATAGCTTATTTAATTTATTCAAGGTAAGATTTAAGGGTTATAACCTAGTCGTAGATTGCTTGCCTAACATATGTGAGTCCCTGTCTTCAATTTTCATCATGTAAGCAAAATTATTAAGAATATTTTCATTTGATTTCTAGCTAGATTTTAGAATAATGATGTTTGTTGTCAGAAAGTATGTATGTAATATCAGTCTGCGTAGTATTAATCCAGAGAGAAATGGCATGCTCCTCAAATGGCTCAGCTCAGAAGAGTTACTACTAGTATATTTTATTATTTTCTATTTCAGGGTTTGAGATCTGTCTTCATCAAGGGGAGATTATTAGGAATATTGGATGATAACATTGATTGTGGTGATGATGGCAGTGAAGATGATCTGCTAGAGATGATAATGCTGCTCTTTATATGACAGTACCATTTTCAAAATGATAGAAATAATACCACTAGTATATCACTAACATGACTAAATTTTAAACAGCACACACTCACTTGTACCTCCCCACTAATAACATTTTCTATGTGACATGAACTATATGATGAACTTTATATATGCTGCTTCATTTAATCGTTACAGAAAAATTTATAAGGTGGGTCTTCATTTTATGAACAGACAAAACAAGAAGTTAAATATTTCTTAGCTGGTAGGTTGCTCAACCAGAGTTCAGATGTTGCCTCCTCTAGTCCCAAAGCCCAGTTACACAAACATAATTTAACATATACATACATACATGGATACAAACTTTACATGTTTAAACTAATTTCCTGCTTCATGTAATTTTCTTGTGTTTATAATGTGGTTGTTTATTTAGCACTTTACTCTTAAGATATGTTTTTAAATTGAGACTATCAAGGTTGAGGGCATTGGCTATGTTACCAACTGTATGTAAAATTATATAAATTCATAACATATAAAATCATAAATTTATATATATGGAATTTTGAAAATCAACTTTTGCTGAAATTTAAATGAATGCATCCCAGTATCTGAAGTACAACTCATGAGCTCTTCTTTAAAGCTAATTATATTATGATGTCTTTTGTACATGTATGACAGAATCATTACTTTATTCAAAGTCAAATTTAGAGAAGAATTTCTGAAGTTTGGTTTCATAATCCAAGTAATAGACAAATGATACAAAGCACAGCATAGATATAGCAGTATTTTTTGTTAATATATTAAAGTGATCACTGGTGATTTTTTTATAAATTATATGATTCCTATAAATTTTAGAATTCAGTAATTATTACCTTTTTTCAGATTAGATGGGTATATATCTCCTACAGAATATTTTTTCATCATTGTTTATATATTTGTCTATTTGAGAATTTAAATCTTAGCTTAAGATCAACTCATGTGAGCATCTCTTACTTTTATCTCATTCATTTATCAGCCATACATAAAGCAAATTCCAGATTGTCTACCAGGTCCTGGATAAGTATAGAATTATGAAAGTTGATATGCTCACTAATTTTTCAAATAGTTGGATTCTCTGTATATTGTTTGGATTATAATTCAATCAGTGAAATTCTTTCTAGGAGATCTTGTGGGAAGGTAACTAATTATAAAACGCTAATCAAGTTGGATGGGTATTATGAACTCAAAAAACTTTGAAAGCTACAAATAAATTTCACCTATGATAGGGAGACATTTTGACATGAATAACAACTGTTTTGACATCCAGTGATATGAAACCAATTTGCCTTTGGATGTTTACTTTTTGCTAAAGACTTTTTCATAAGTTTGGCCAAACACTTATATTGATTCACTGCTCATCTAATTCCTATCCCTTTTACCTGATACAAAGGACTTTTATGCATTCTGTGTCAATCTCTACAAAATGTGCATAATACATTATTGTAAATATTTCATGAATTCTCTGAAGTTTTTTTGTAAATGACACATTGACTTTGCAATTATTTCTCTTTGTGTTCTTATAAGACATTTTAAATACTATGTAAACTGAAGGGGAAAACAATAGTTGTACACTCCATTTTAATCCATGTACATGATACCCATCCTTCCTTCTTTTTCCTTTATGATATTCACAAAAGTAATCCAGTGAGTTTTGTAGGAACTTGAAAGTGAAACTGTAACGTTACGCTTAGTATTCTTATGTGTTCCCATGGGCATAGCTCTTGAGCTATTGTGATCTTCTGCTAGGACTATCGTAGGTATGTGCTTATTATTCCTTATAGGGGGAACCATAGAGTCCATGTTTCTTTGGGTCAGGCTCACTTCACTAAGTCTGATTTTTTTCCAAGTCCTTCCTTTTCCTTATAAATGGGGCAGTGTCATTCTTTCCGATAGCGGCATAAAATTCCATTGTGTATATGTACCACATTTTCTTAATCCATTCATCTACTGAGGAGCATCTGGGTTGGTTCCATATTTTAGTAATGACAAATTGTGCTGCGATGAACATAGTTGTGCTGGTGGCTTTAGTGTGGTCTTGTAATCTTGTAATCTTTTGGGTAGAAGCTCAGAAGTGGGGCTGCTGGATTGTAGGGGAGCTCTTATGTTTAGCCTTCTGAGTTACCTCCATACTGCTTTCCAGAGTGGTTGAACAAGTTTACACTCCCACCAACAATGTAGTAGGGCTCCCTGTTGGCCACCTCCTCTCCAGCAGAGCTATGCCCATATGAACATACAAAATGATGCTAAGTGAAATTAACTTCAGGTTATGGTAACAAGTGGTATATCAGTGTGGTAGTTATTGTCAACATGCCATGTGAAACCGTGCCCTTCTTTTTTCCTTTTTTTTTTCTCTTTTTTTCCCATATTCCCTTCCCATGATTTTACTCCTGATATCACTGTAACAGATTTTAGTACCTTGAATATTGTATATACGTGTACTGAAACTAGGAAAGGAAAAGAGAATACCAATACAATACAAAAAAAGAAACATTAACATTAAGTTTCCTAAAATTCATAGAAATAATTTTATTCACTATGACTTGGTTTTAATCTTTAGTTTTCTACTGATGTCCTCTGATATTACTAATGTATAATATGTGCTTCAATAAGTTATTTATGGAGATCCTCTAGGAGTCACCATGTTGGATAATGGAGTTATGGTCCCCTTTGTCTTAAAGAGCTAAGTTACAAAGCATGAGGTTTACAAAGGCCTGATGCATGAATGTAAATGTCAGTTCTTTGACTTCCTCACAAGTCATCACTGTTAGGTATGCCATATATGTAATTCCAACCTGGGGGATAAGGGCACTTGGTTCCTGAGTTGAATACAAAGTATTCTAATGTCAGAGAACATATGAATTTTAAAGAATAGCATTGAAAATGAACATCATGCTTTTGATATAATTTTTTGACATGAATCTCGACACTATTCTATTTATATTTTTAAATTAAATTTTATTGACAAGGTGATGTGCAAAGTGGGTACAGTTACATAATAAGGTAGTGAGTACATTTTTTGTCATATTTGTTACACCCTCATTTTTCTTTCCCTTCTCTAGTTCAGGTAAGTATATATACAATATCCAGTGTAACAAAATCATATACAGTAACCAAATAGGGTATGCCAAAGGAAATTCACCTAGAACATTAAATTTAATGACAACAATAGAATCCTCCTGTTAACATTATTCTATTTAAAATGAATCTTCAGAATGAATAATGTAGAAATATCTTGGTAGATCACATTCCAATGTGATGTGTGTGTACTTCCAAAGGTGTGTCATAGAACCAGGAATTTGCTGGGTTTTTCACTCTTGTTCATCAGTCATTTATGTGAAAGGGATTGGTTGAGACACGGATTGTTTTCCTTGCTGAGTGGAAGATGGTTGTTGTAATAGTAACAGTGTATTGTTGCTTTCCAACAAACCACTGGCACTCATCCCATGCTGTTTGCTTGCTTTCCTGGATCATGCTATTTCTTTTAATATTCTGAATAAAGATGGTGTTCATCCAAGATCTTTTTTCTTGTCTCTAGCCCATCCCTGAGATAGATAAAAGGACATTTTCAATGGTTTCTCTTTGACAGTCTTACTTGGTATGGCAAGCTCTTCATATAAGAGCTTATATCACGTTTATTTTGGCAATTACACCTGACATTTCCTTCTGAATTTTTTCCCAGTTTTTAGGAATAACTATGTGCTATATTTGGTGATTTTACTAATCTTTACTGTTTTACACAGAGAAACAACTACACAAATAACTCAAAGAAATATTCTTATGCATCCAGTGTGTGCTTTTTATTTAGTGCCTTTGTTGTGCTAAGTGCTGGCTGTTTAAAAGTAAGACAAAGTAAACATTGATTGTCATAGCTATAACATTAACTTGGTAGGAAGAACTCTGTAAGACAGAACTTTGAAACAATCCAGGCAAAAAAAAAGCTCACTGGATTCTATCGCCAAAATAACCAGCAAAAAGCAGGGCTAATGTAATTGTTCAAGTGGTAGTGTACCAGTCTAGCAAGCACAAATCCCTCAATTAAGCCCAAGTACTACAAAGACATTTTTTTTTAAGCAAGGCAGGTGTGATTCTTAGCCTACCAAACCTCAATCTTCTGTGAAGAGGTGTCATAGGGAAGAGTGATGTCAAAACACTTAGCTGGTGTGGGAGGCACAGAGAAATCACAGAAAATGGGAAAAAGAGGCTTGATGGAAGAAATCTGCTTGCTGAAGATTTGAAATGAAAAGAATTTGACTTAAAAGTTGACTACAACCAGCAGTGGTGTATTCAGTGAGTTACTAACCTGGGATTTCTCTCACTTCTGTCAGCTGTAAATTAAACATGGATGGCCCTCAAGGTGCATGAATCAAATAAACATGTTTGTTTGATTTTTTTTTTTTTTTTTTTTGGCACAGGCTGGAACTCTGGGCCTGGGTGTTGTCCCTGAGCTCTTTAGCTCAAGGCTTGGCCTCGACCACTTACAGCAACAGCACCATGTCCTATTTTCTGATAGCAAATTGGAGATAAGAGTCTCATGGACTTTCTTGCCAGTGCTGGCTTTGAACCACGATCCTCAGATCTCAGCCTCCTGAATAGCTAAGATTTTAGGCATGAGCCACCAGTGCCTGACAACAGGTTTTTAAAAGTGTTTATTAAAAAAAATTATACATCGTATAGAAATATTTGCCTTCCCTGTGTGAATAAATCATCCTACATAAGAAGCTATAAAAGTTCATAGTATTCATTGGCACGTATCAGAGAGGAAAAAGGAGGAATGAGCAACAACATTTCAGTTGCTCACAAATATCTTATAAATTAGCATTCACCACAGAATCCTTTTCCTATGGTATACATATTAATTCTCAGTGATCTTCCATCACGTATGTTGTATTTTAGAATAGTTATTAGATTCTCAACTACTATGGGTACTTTCTGTAAGAAAATGTATAAAGTAAAGGATTTTTTGGAGTCATGTAATAGCTATTTGCAGGTAATTGCTACTGATTCAGCATGATTGAAATTTACAGTACAAGAAATGTACCCAAGACCTAACGTATGAAACTGTAACCTCTCTGTACATCACTTTGACAATAAATGAGTATAAAAAATGATAAAATTGGTTAGGAAAAGATTGCAGTATGTTCTTTTTTCCATGCTCTAGGGCTTCCCATGAAAAAAACTGAACAGTTGCTCACGTTGAGTGGACATATTTCTTTTTATGTTTCTTTAAGCTAAGTAGATGATATCTTAGAGAGCAATACATGAAGACAGACTTTGAGAAAATTCCCTTAGAGTTGAGAACTTTCCACAATAGTAGGCAACTTGAGAAAACAGGAGTGTAAGATGTATAGAGAAACAATGTTCTATAAAGGCCATGGGTAAGGTGCCAGGGATGATTCTTCAGAAATTGTCACGTCTATAGAATGACGAATCTATACTAGGTAGTGTTCAAAACTATGGATGAAATGGATTTCACAAAAACAAAAATTGGATCATGTTTTCCAATTGAGTACATAATATGTCAAAGAACAGCATATTCACTAATATATTAAGTACATAATAGAGATCTGGAGAGGAATTCATAATTTATCTGTATTATGAGTTCTAAATAGTGGTAGTGATAATCCTCATGTCTAGTAGGGAATTTGGAAGTGTAGGGGGTATTTTATTTTATTTTTTCCAGTCCTGAGGCTTGAACTCAGGGCCTGAGCACTGTCCCTGGTTTCTTTTTGCTCAGGGCTAGCTACACTACCACTTGAGCCACAGTGCCACTTCTGGCTTCTTCCATGTATGTGATGCTGAGTAATCCAACCCAGGGCTTCATGTTTGTGAGGCAAGCACTCTACCACTAGGCCACATTCCCAGCCCTGGGGTTGTTTTCTTGTGGTAAAGAGTCACCACCATCATTTGGCCAAGTGGAGATGTTCATGGTCTTACAGTGTTGGAATTGCTCTATACAAAGATGAAATGTCCGTTGAGATTGCCGATGATACACCATTGAGTCATACTCACAGAGAAAGCTTTCATGTTACAAAAGGTAAGACATTTTAAGAAGTGAAAGATAAAGGTCCTGCATGCTGAGCAAATTTTTGTGGCATATTCAGGATTCTCCTGATTCCCAAGCATTTTATTTTCACTTTTTTGTCTGTTGACTTCCCTGGTTATCAGCATAGATTTGCCTTCACCAAAATTTTGCTTTACCAAAAATTATTGCAGTGTTATTTGTGAGTTTTTGGTTCTGTACTAGTAACTTGCAAGGTTTATGTCATCCTGTAGTTATATGTTTGCTAAATATTTTATTCTCAAGGAATTTAGAAGAGATTATTTGGAAAGAGAGCCCACTTGTTTTTATCTTTTAAGGAGTTTTCAAAGGCATTTGTTATAGAAATACAATTACAATTTATTTTCTTCTTAAAGTATCAATTGCGCAGCAGTGACTTCTGTAACTCTTCCACATCTGTAAAAATAGTCACAAGTTTTCTTTTGTTTTTCTTTTTTTGGCTAGTACTGAGGCTTGAACTCAGGGTTTGGGCTGTGTCCCTGAGCCTCTCTGTGCTCAAGGCTAGCACTCTACCACTGTGGCTTTTTCTGGATAGTTTACTGGAGATAAGAATATCAAGGACTAAAAAAAAAAAAAAAAAAAAAAAAAAAAAAGAATATCAGGGACTTTCCTTTTGGGCTAAACTTTCCTTCCCAGGCTGGCTTTGAATGGCGATCTTCAGAGCTCAGCCTCTAAGTAGTTGAGTTACAGGCATGAGCCATTGGTGCCTGGCTAGTCACAAGGTATCTGTGTTATTCCATGATAGCACCAGCAATATCATTATGATTATTAAAGGAATGGACTTGGCATTCCATTGAAGTAGAGCTCCTTTTGATAGGACTGTTAGTAAAGGACTGTTAGTCCTTTTGAAGGACTGTTAGTAAGTTACCATTGAATTCTGAAACCTTTTGTTTTTCTGGTTTTCATACTACCTTGTATGCTTGGAACCCTGAAGGGAAAATCCAAAAAGAATTAAGAGCTAGAGATCATGATGGAGATCATAACTCTATTCAATTATAGGTTGTGTATGGATGCTTGATTTTTCTGCAAATAGAAATAATGAATTCTACCCTGACTTTGTCAGTTTGAGTATTTAATTTGAGAAGTAGTGAGAGTGAATTCTGAATACTAATTAATTTCTAGTTTTCCACAGTAAACTTACAGCAAAGGATGTGGAGTGAGTAGTGTTATGTGTTCAATTTTGACCTTGCAAAATTCATGTTTAATTCTTCACTACCTAGTACCTTATATGGGACCTTATATGGGAAATGACTATATAGCAGTAATCAAGTTAAAATGAAGTCATTGGACACTCTAGCCCAATATGCCTGTTATCATTATATAAAGGTGAATCTTGGACATAAAACATGTATTGGGATTTGGGTGCTCAGGAGGCTGAGATCCAAGAGTCATGGTTTGAAGTCAGCCTGGGAAAGAAAGTCATTGAGATGCTTACCTTCAGTTAACCACCACCAAAACAACAACAACAAAAAAGGCAGAAATACAGCTGTGGTTCAAGCGGTAGAGAGTAATAGACTTGAACATAAAAGTTTAGGGACAGTACACAGTCCCTGAGTTCAAGTCCCAGGAGACACACACACACACACACACACACACCACATACGCATTGCAGGGAAAGAAGTCAAAAGACAACTAAAAAGAGATGTTTAGAGAAAATTCTTTCCTCATCTAATCCCAGGTACTGTGAAATACTTTGATGCGTTTTCTCTTGCAAACTTATGTGTGGGATGGGTAGAATTGTTTTTTCTATGTAGTGATTCTCATGAGAGTGGGGAGAGGCATATTTCTCCTATAATTGTACCTCTATTTAAGTAACTTTCCAAAAGAATTTATGTATGCTCTGATACATTAAAAGAATAAACACCTTTGGAAAACTAAAGTCAGTGTATCTCAATGTTGAAAAGGAAATGAAAATTCAATTTAAGGGGGTAATTGCATCTTTTCATCATATTCTTTTTTAATGTATTTATAGGGATAGGAAAAATCACATTGTTTTATACAGAAGAGAGAGTATTGATTCTTGTAATTGATTTTCTATATCTGTAATTTATATGGAGGTTTGGTGACAAAGATATTAGTGTATCAACACTTCTGAATTTGAAAGCTTCCACTTAAAAATTACAAATTGCCTGAAAAGTAAAATTATAATTTGAAGAAGAGTTCATAATGCCTGAAAATCCAGAAGAAACGCATGTACATCATAAGGGAACCAGCCAATAGTCTATGTAACTGTAACTAAATCGATAAGAACTAACAAACCTGAGAGTACAGATTGTGCTCACTAGTAAGCAGGTCTTCAAACAGAGCCTTAACCTGTGTACTCTTCTCCCCAGTGAATGCAAAAACATCACAAGGGTGGGTAATCTTTCTGCTGAAGTTACAGAAAAAAATGCATTTGTGTTTTATGGAATGTATAATCAGTAGGCAAGCCTAGATTACCAGACCTAACTCTTGAAAAGTGTTGAAAATCAAATCAAATACAAAGTAACTTTCAGAAACGAAGTACTTCTTAGATATCTATAGCCTTTCTTGCCTTAATAAAATATAGATAGTTTTTCTTCTCTCTGAAGCCTTTATGTACCTTCATCTTATAAAAATATATAACTGAAGACTCCATTGTAGATGCTACAAAATGAAGAAAAGTATGGGAAGGGCCAGGTCAAAGGAGGTGTGTGAAAATGCATTGTCTTCATAAACTGCTTTGCTAAATGACAACTGCTTTTTACAAGTATTTAAAGATAATTTAAAAATGCATGACAGCATTTCACATATATTCCAGTAAATACTATTATGTATTAATAAGTGTATACCCTATGTATTACTTGTGTTTAGCCTATTCTTGCAGTAGTGTACATCTCACTGCTGCAGTGAGTCTTAAGTATGCATTACAATTTTATTCCATGATAGTGTAGCATTGGCTTGGATTAACAGCTGTTTGAATGTTACTTTATTCTCAAGCATGATACCACTGATCTTTGGCTAGGTTCTGAAACAACTGAGAGGCATGATACTTGGCACTCTTTAGATTGTACACATGTACTTCCTAAGTAGCCTAGATTAGGCTTGAATCTTACTTTATAGTAGTCTTCTCTTATTCACACTTTTTTTTTTTTTTTTTTTTTTTTGGCCAGTCCTGGACCTTGGACTCAGGGCCTGAGCATTGTCCCTGGCTTCCTTTTGCTCAAGGCTAGCACTCTGCCACTTGAGCCACAGCGCCACTTCTGGCCGTTTTCTGTATATGTGGTGCTGGGGAATTGAACCCAGGGCCTCATGTATACGAGGCAAGCTCTCTTGCCACTAGGCCATATCCCCAGCCCCTCTTATTCACACTTTTAACTATTAAGCTTTATGATGCCCCTGATCAGTAACAGTAAAAAGAAAGTTAAGTGTAAAAAATTAGAAATAAAAAAATATTCCTAATGGGCTGGGGATATGGCCTAGTGGCAAGAGAGCTTGCCTCGTATACATGAGGCCCTGGGTTCGATTCCCCAGCACCACATATATAGAAAATGGCCAGAAGTGGCGCTGTGGCTCAAGTGGCAGAGTGCTAGCCTTGAGCAAAAGGAAGCCAGGGACAGTGCCCAGGCCCTGAGTCCAAGGCCCAGGACTGGCCAAAAAAAAAAAAAAAAAAAAAAAAAAAAAAAAAAAAAATATTCCTAATGCACTATATGCCATTTTGAATAGCAAAATGAAACTTGTCATCCCACACTGCATTATGCCTAGGACATGAATTACTACTATGTCCAGCCTAACCACACTGTGTATCCTACAGACCCTTTTAGTAGCCCTCTGGGTAACTAAAGCTACCATCACAGTATTATAATGTGTAATGTGTACTTACTAGTCATCCTAGAGCAATAGTAGTAATGCTGTCATTTAAGATATGCAGAAGAGAAATTATAAAATGTTTTCTTTAAATCAAATGATCAAATTCTTCAAATTAGTTAGGAAAGGGGAAAATCACATACTGTGATTGGAAAGATATACTGGAAGAATGAATCTACTGTCTGTCTAGTTGTGAAATTATAGGACAAATGCATGCCAATTTTGTTGTCCCACTTGAAACTATAAAATATGTAACCACAATTCAGGATAAGTGAGTAATTAAGATGGAGAAGGCAATAAAATCGTAGGCAAAAGGCATGAAAATGTGCTTGGAATGACAGAAGCATGCTGCTCTATAAAATGTTAAATCTATATTTGTTGACACTATCCAAAATCTCCTGTGCAGTGACACTTGGCTATTCACTACTAGTGAGGAGTTGTTACACAGATTCAAGGAAAAGTTTGGACTGCAATTTTTACAAATTATAGGAGAGGCTTAGGAAGATGTTCTTTCACATTTCCTGGATAACCTGAAGAAGTTAATTAAAGAGAAAGGATACCATGTAACACAGTTTTTATTTATAATTACACTGAGTTCTTGAAAAATGGTTCCCAATTGAAGTTCTATTGATAGTATATGACAGAAGGGTATTGTTGAATAGATTATCTTAAGTTCCTGCGTGGCAACACAGAGGATGAAAAAGCCAAGTATAATGTATAAACTGCATAAAAGTGCACTTTCAAAATCAAGACCATAAACTGTCTATCCATGTCCTGACAATATAATCAGAAAATGTTTTATAGTCATCTTGTTTATGAAATGCTTTCACCAATGCTTTCTATCAGAGTGGGAAAAAAGTGAAGGATAGTGAAGTGCTGTTCATAATAAAAAAAATCATCAATGTGGATGTCATGAAAATGAAAGTGTTGGTGTTATATTTTTTTAGTCAGTGGAAACATGTTGCCTCCACTTCTCAACCAGGATATGATTTAATTTATACCTGTTTGAGATGTGATCACATTTGATCATAAATCTATACAAATCTTAAATATGACTATAATGTACTACTGGAAGTTACACACTATTTCTGAAACAATACATTATCTATTACTGCAATAAATGAATTGAAACCAGACAGTATTAATTCATGCTGGAAGAAATTATGGTACTAATTTTTATATGATCTTACAGACTTTCTAGAGAGTGATGGAGAACTTACAAAACGCATTCACACAGCAAGACAAGCTAGCAGAGAAAAATGCTGGCATGCTTCATGAAGAAATGGAAGGATATATTGAAAGAAACTGGGAAGTGTTAAATAAGTAATGAGATGAGGGTGTAAATTTAGAGGATAAGGATGCTAAAGAAGAATAATGCAAAGCAAAGCCAAGAGTGTTGACTTGCCATATGTAAAAATTACCTAATGTAGTATATTGTAAACCACATTTACATCAAAACATTTTCTCCCCAATGTGAAACATTTATTCATCATAAGGTACATATAGATTCATGTTTGATATCCAGCTGTTAAATGTCTATTATGGAGGAACAGCAAAGAGTTTATTAATAGGACATCAAGATTTTCTGCCTCATGATTATACTTACAATTATGATTTTCATCTTGTAAACATATTATATATGTGTGTATATATGTATCTCTTTCTTAATTTTTTTTTAATTTTTTTTTTTTTTTTTGGCCAGTCCTGGGGCTTGGTCTCAGGGTCTGAGCACTGTCCCTGGCTTCTTTTTGCTCAAGGCTAGCATTCTGCCACTTGAGCCACAGCGCCACTTCTGGCCATTTTCTGTATATGTGGTGCTGGGGAATTGAACCCAGGGCTTCATGTATAAGAGGTGAGCACTCTTGCCACTAGGCCATATCCCCAGCCCTCTTTCTTAATTTTGAATATATACTTTCATTTCTAAGTTTCATCTGATTTTCACTGGTGGAACTTCTTTTCCTAATTGTTTGGAGCTTGATTAGTGGACTTTCTCTGTTGGGAGGGAGAAGAGTTATGTCTTACAGATTTTACTCACCAGTTCTTTTTTTAGTACAGTACAGTACAATACCAAAAAATCATATCATGCTTCTATTAGTATCATGAATTATCAACTAGAGTTGTTTAAAATGAAGCTTGGTTATTTTAGTAACCTTCCAGAGAATTTTAAAAATTGACTCTACACAGCAGAAAAATAAACATAAGCTATAGGTGAAGCAGAATTCATGCCTTCAGTGCCAAGAAAGTAATTCTTTTTTATTTTCATCATGTTATTTTGATATTGTTAAGGCAATTGATGTTTAATGAGGAAAGTATTTTGTGTATTTCAATACAGATAAGAAGTACATTTTTGGCAAAATGATAGAAATTATGTATTTCTCCTTGAAATAGTTCTTAAAACTAAAAATAATCACTAGTTTTATGTGTATGTAGTTGTTAGTAGAGTTACATTTGCACAGTTAACATAGTTGAAGTCTAATAATTATAAACTTATTTTTCCCCATCTTTTTTCATTCCTTTCCTTCTTTCCTTCTTCCCTGTCTCCTTCCCTCTTTTCCTTTATTAGTTACGTACTTCCTTTTTTATCATTTCCTTCCTACCCTTCAGATTAATTCTTCAAAGCACTCTTGCTATTTTGTTTAATGTTATATTAAATCACTGCACATTAAGCTAAGAGTAATATAACATGCTTTAAGTTGCACGCACTGAATCCTCAGCATTATCATATTCATTTGCATTCTTTCATTTTAATACTCAGGTGAGCTTTTAGCTCAATATTTATGCTGCACTGCTTTTTGAGACAGTTTCCTTGAAAACTTCCAGCTTCTAACCTTTAGCTTCTCTTTTGCCAAAACTATAACTTTGACCTGAGAGTTGTGATATTCTCTAATCTTAGCTTCTAGGGAAGTGGAGAGAGGAGGATTCTAAGTTTAAATCCAGCCCCTCCAAAATTTATCTCAAGGGCTGGGGATATGGCCTAGTGGCAAGAGTGCCTGCCTCATATACATGAGGCCCTGGGTTCGATTCCCCAGCACCACATATACAGAAAACGGCCAGAAGTGGCGCTGTGGCTCAAGTGGCAGAGTGCTAGCCTTGAGCAAAAAAAAGAAGCCAGGGACAGTGCTCAGGCCCTGAGTCCAAGCCCCAGGACTGGCCAAAAAAAAAAAAAAAAAAAAAACACACACACACACACACACACACACACACACACCAAAATTTATCTCAAAAACATCAAATAAAATCAAAAAGACCAGAGGTGTTGCCTTAATTGGTAGAGCTTGTGCCTCACATGTGAAAGAATCTGGGTTTCATCCATAGTACAAAGAAATAGTTATAATTTTTTGTCTTTGATAAAAGTTGCATAGACAACATTTATACATATCTCCCTAAATATCCTCAGCCTGGAGTTAGAGGGTTCAAATGATAGCTCATCTTTGGAGCAAGACACCATTTTGAGACTCCAGATTTTTAGTTTCATGCATAATGTGGAATTGATGATGGTAAAAAGAGGGAAGGAAAAAGGGAAGAAGGAAGTAGGGAAGAAGGGAAGGAAGGAACTTAGAGAGATTTGCTTTATCAGACTCTCCTTTTTAGGATTCATTTTGTTGTAAAGGGGAGATGGTTTCTCTGAATTATTACTAAGCAACTTAAGTATTTCAGATAGAAATAATCCAAGCATTTAGTTTCCCGCAGTGATAATTCTCTACTATTTTCCTCCTGGAGCATTCCAACTATTCTACTATAAAAAGAACTGACAGGGTAGGGGTTGGCTCAAGGGGGAGAGTGCTTGGCTAGTATGTTTGAAGCCTTGGAATCAGTCTTCAAGCTGACATTTCTAAATTATAGAGTTAGGAAAAAATAATAGTGTGATTCATTTTTCCAAGGTCTGAATAAAAGTAACCTGTTTTTGGTTTATAGGTGGTCTCTGTGTTCATATATTGTGAATATTATCTACTTCTTTTGTGTACTGGGCAGTGTAGAAATCACATGAAAAAAATTACAAGGCATACTTTGTTCTATAAAGCTTTATGTAGTCTTTCTGTTTGAGTGGTTTCCTATGTTTTAGAACAAAGGGTAGCTAACACAATGGCAATATTTAGGGAGGAGAATCAGGGATTAGGCAGAGTGATTTTTTTTTTTTTCAATTCAGGGAGCGCCCTGACATGTTAGAAAGGAATTAGTATTCCTTATTGTGGGCTCACTGGAAATTCACTTTGGCTACTGATTCAGAGTTTATGAAATTGAAAGCCTATTTTAACCAATGGTCTTAAATATAAGCCCCTGCCTGCAGAATGAGGTGCATTTTAATCTTCCTTTCTTCTTGAAGGCATACAAGAAAGGAAATTTTATTAACCCCAAGGAGTTATGAAAATTCAGGCAGCCCGGGCAAAGAGATTAGAATAAGAGAGGAGAGGTGAAGTTCTACCCAAGAGAAAATGGTAGGACTTGGTTTGTAGTAGCATCAGGGAGCTAAGTGAGAAGTCATTTTCATGTTTGACGATTCCTCACTGTTTTCCTACCTTTTTTCTTTTTCTAGAAAGCATTTTTCTTTCAGAGTTGAGAAGTAACCAAACCAACTCTAACGTTGAACCCTATTTAACCACAAAATTTGTAAACATAATTTATTATTTCTTCTTTGTATGATGCTACAGTTTAAATCAGTACCTTGTCCACGTAAAGTGCTAGTTCTATTAATGAGCTCCATTCACAGCCCTTATTTCTCCCCAAACCTAAATGGGATACAAAGAGTCAATACATTCCACAGGGAACACTGTACAAGATTACATAAATCCTAGAGAATGTTTTTATTTTGTTAGATTAACCAATATTCAATTCATAATTTTTACAACTTCTGAATACATACATTGTGTCAATAAACAGCAGTAGCTTACGTAGCAGAGTTTACAGCAATAAATTAGGATTAAAAGTAGAATGAGATTTACTGTTTAAACCTCTTCAGCCAATAAATGTTAGATTTTTAGAGGATATCAGTCTACCTAGGAAAATGTAGTATTTACTATGTGCATGAAATATGCCAAGGAAGGTCAAAATAATTATAAGCTATATTTTTTACTGTATTTTTATTTCTTCATTGGCTGTACTTATACATATTTCAAGGTTTAGGACAACTAGCATATGATCCCAGTTGCTAGAAGGTAATGCTTCCTTTTGCTTTTCTGTGTGTTTTGCAGGTCTCTGGGATGCATTGTCCAGCTATATTTACTACTATGTATACACAGCTGGTTTCCTGAGAGCAGTCTCATGATTTTCCTGAGTAAATATTAGTTTCTTAGTGATTCAATCTTTCTATGAGTGGAATCACAGCCTAAAGTGAAACTAAGACAAATTCAGCTTATTAAGTAAGTGTTAGCATAAAAGCTGGTAAAAGGATGCAAAGTGACAGTTATAAAATTTCTCAAGAAACTGAAATTTGCTGAATTTGAAACATTAGCAGCTGAATATAGATGTGACTATAAGGACAGCAGTAATGATTTTTACTGAAAACAACAAAATTATAGAATTATAATGATCTACAGTTTTTTTAATACATGCAGAAATCTTGTGTAGAATTACTTAAGTGCCTTCCAATATAAAGAGGAAAACCATAACATTTTGAGTATATTATCTGACAATAATCCTATCATGAAATACCTAGTTAATTGTAGATGTTTGAACTGTTTTTGTGAACCACTGCAGTTATAAACCATTAAATTTCATGTTGCAGTTTTTACTGTGAAGATAATGCATGTGTGAGCGTGTATGTGTGTTATAGTGTAATTATGGAAAGGTGGAATGGGAGAAGAGAGGGAATAGACAGATGAAAACAAATTTAAGTAGCTATATATAATATATAAATACGTGCATGTATATGTGTATATTTATGTTTGTGCAAGTACATTTGTATGTATATATGCATACAAACACATACAGAATGATATATCTTCCCAGAAATAGCTACAATAATCAGTTATAAAAGGTACATTCACTTTTTCTTCTGAGTTTAACTTGGTGCTTATTTTCAAATAAGAAACTCAAATATTAATGTCGATCAGAAGAGAAGGGAATTGACACAAAAAGCGTTGGCCGTAATTCAGTAGATATAAATGAGTCCAAGAAATGATTGAAGGCCGTAGTCTTTTAAAATTTCTTCAAGAACAAACAAGAAAGAAGGTGGTGGCCCAGGGCTGCAATCCTACCTATTCCGAAGGCTGAGATCTGAGGATTTCAGTTTGAAGCCAGCTGTAGCAGAAACAGTCGAGACTCTTACCTCCAATTGACTTCACAAATTTGGAAGTATACTTGTGTTTCAAGTGGTAGAGCACTAGCCTTAAGCAACAAACTCTCAGGGACACAGGGCGCAGACCCAGGAATTCAAGCCCCAGGTCTGGCAAAAGACAAAACAAAATCAGAAAGCAGAATCTCAGAACAGCTGTTGGTTACAGTGGCAGTTCATGTTTAATCTAAATCTTATCTCAGGTTCCGTATTTCACCAAAGTTAGAGGTAAGAAGTGGTTTACGTTCATTAAAAATACATTGTTATTTTCATATACATACCAGAGACATATTCCAAAGACTATTGACTTTGACTTTAGGACATTTTTTCCTCCTAGAAGAAAGCATTCACAATTGGTTGATTAAACATGCTTCCATTAAAAAAAGCAATGCATATTGTAAGAGGAATATTTTTCATGGATTGATCACTGCTAAATGTATGCATGGGATTTATCTGAAAATATAATTTAACATTGTAGCTAAGTGGGAGCAAAATTTTTGTAGCCTAGAACTTGTAACCAGTTCAATAGATGAATTTTATAGATATTTTGCCATCTCAAGATGAATCACTACATGAGGGACTTGAATGCAGCAGTTGTTGGCATACTTAGAAGACACATCGAGTATCTCTACTACAGCTGCCCAACAGTAAATCTGTGTGTTTTATTGTCATAAGAACTTCAGAGAAGCAGCCATGTAGACATAAAAAAGCTTGACTTCAGTAAGACAAATAGGAAGATGCTATATCAATGGACATGAAATGGTGTGTTCCCACCCCAATTCAGCTTTCATTCATGAGAATATTTTTGTTTGAAGGAAAGCATGTATTGGATCTCTGTGAATATCTAGATAGAGTTGACATCAGCATGGATATGCACCTGAGATTTGTTAAACAATGTGAAAGGTCTATTTACAAATCTAATTTCAAGCATGACTCTAATAATGGAACTAAAATAATGATAGTTAAATATAGCTGTCCACAAGGGCTACCAGTTTCTTTTACAAGTCAACTTTTTGTTTGAACTTTTAATATTAGACTTTTTTCTCTTTATAGATTTTTTTATTAGCACTATCTTTCTATAGTCTTTTAACTGTCTAATGCTATCCAAAGGAATTGGGAAGCTTCACATAACAAGCTTCTTTAAGTTTTATTTTACTCTTATCTTTTACAGGCCATTTTCACATTCTCAGTAGCAATGAAATACACTGTAACTAATCCAAATATATATTTGTAACATACTCACTTTTTAGAATGGACTCCACAATTTCAGTTTTGGTTTCTATCCTGAGAGAGCTAAATTATTCAACAAGCTTGTATAAAAATTCTGTAATGTCCCAAATTTCTATTAACTCTATGGTTAAAAAGAATCTAAAGCCACCTGAGGATATATGAATAGCTAGGGAGCTACTTGAGAAAGAAGGTCATTTCAAAATGGCAGCAGGAGAGGGTACATTTGGGCTGTGAAAATGAAGCAACTTTCCTTCCCATTCACTGCCTAGCTCTGTATCTATTGGGAAGTGTTTTCTGCTTCTAGCTTCCTGCTTATCATCCTCGACGAGCTTGTCACTCCTATGGCTTTGTGTTAGAGGATGTTAGTGGTAGACATTTACAGTCATATGGGGCTGAGGATACAAAAGTTGGTGTGGAATACAAGAATAAGTTTACTGAATTATAAATATCTTGCAACCTCCCTTGACAGGGCAATAGAGCGACATAGGATTTTTACATGAGACTAGGTTTTATTTAAAAGAGAAAGCAAAACATTATATCACATAATCACATATTTAGACCATTCAGCTTTAGAGGTTGTGTAAAATCCATCTTAACATTTAATTTTCAGAAAGAAGTACATCAATTCATTTATGTTATTGAAAAGTTTGGTTCTTATCAGAGGTTCATAAAATTAATATATTTACCTGAGTGCCAATGGCTCATGCTTGTAATCCTAGCTGCTCAAGAGGCTAAGATCTAAGAATTGGGGTTCAAAGCCAGCCCTGGAAGGAAAGTCTCAGAGATTCTTTGTTTTTTGTTTTGTTTTTTTTGTTTTGTTGCCAGTCCTGGGGCTTGGGCTCAGGGCCTGAACACTGTCCCTAGGTTCTTTTTGCTCAAGGCTAGCACTCTATCATTTGAGCCACAGTGCCACTTCTGGATTTTTTTATATATGTGATGCTGAGGAATCAAACCCAGGGCTTCACTAGGCCATATTCCCAGCCCTCAGAGATTCTTATCTCACAAAAAAAAAGGCCAGAAGTGGAGCAGTGGCTCATAGCTGCAGTGCTCTAGACTTCAGAAGAAAAAAATAAAAAGCTTAGAGACAGTACTCAGGCCCTGGATACAAGCCCTAGGACTGGTATGCACTTATACAAACACACTCACACACACACATGCACATAATAATAATACTTTAAAATGCAAACAGTTTAGTCTTGATTTTGATGAAGAAATTAATACAAGCATTTTTGCCTATTTTTAAGGTATTTGGAACTTCATTTATTGCTAACTTGGATTGGGAAATATTCAATTACATACAAAGATTGAATTGATGAAGGAAAAATAAAGGGTTAAAAATTCTGTGAAGAAAAATCACTAGCTGTAAACAGGACATGAGCTGTTTAATAAGATCAAGGGCACCAGGTACAGAGACATTACAAAGATAAGCTGGCACAACCTTGAGGTTCAACCAAGAAGAGAGATAACAATAACCTCTGGATAAATGAGAAGATAGAGTAGGAGAAAATGAAAATAGAATCTGCAGAAAAGTTCCCTAAAGCCATGACTGCAGAAATTGAGATCTAAATGATTGGCTTCCAGGTCTTCCAGAAAAGGACTCTTCAAACCATACTTTGCTGGTAGAAAAATTTTTAGATTCTTACTACCTGCCCATAATTGTATATGACAATATAGTTTGAACATGATTTTTATATACATATTCATAAAAATACAATAAATTCTTGTCTACCAATCACTGGGAAAATAAGACTATGCTGTTTTAAATTCAGGTGGGCATAGTGACTCTTCATTTACAAATTACACCTGTTTTTTTATTGGGGAAAATTTATTCATATGTGAATATCCTTTAATGCATTGAATTCAATCTCAACTAGTGATCCAGAGAGAACACTGGATGTATGCAAAGATCCAGTTTCTAGTTGCACATCAGAATAATACCTATTTGTGTGTGTGTTCCTACATATTTAATAAAAAATATTGTAGAAGAGATTTGGAATCACAGAAAAACTTTGATGATTCTATGCATCATTGTCATCGTCTCCAAAGTGTTTTGCTTCTTACCAAAGTCTTGAAGTGTCATGACTCATTCAGCTGTCACATTTACTCACCCGCAATTGCTGTATTTTTTGAAACTACAGCTTATTTAGACTTCCTTAGATATTAATGTAATGTTTTCTTTGCTCCAGCAACCCATCCAAGATACAACGTTGTATATAGTTGTCATATCCCCATAGTTTCCTCTTCGTTATGATTACAGATGTTCATTTCTTCAGTCTTTCCAAAGTTCTTCACAGTTTTGAAAACAACAGGTCAGCTATTTTTGAAGAATGTCCCTCTACTGGTATTGGCATCATGTTTTCTTGTGATTATGCTGAGTTTATGAGTTTGGGGGAGAAGAAGTGAATAAAGAGAGGAAGGGCATCATTTATCAAATGACTTATCACTGTGGTATTTATTAGGGATTTGATTATTTTCAACCTCTCCTATGTAAGATCTTCACTATTTCCCCATATTTTATTCTTTCCAAGTCATTGTGTATAACCAACATGTACATTGTGGATAGTTATGTTTTAACCCTAGGTTAATAATACATATTTTATGAATGTTGTTATGCAGACTAAATTGGATTATTCTTATCATAGACTTCAAGAACATATAGTATTGTTGGAAGCCCATCCCAGCAACAAGTTCCTAAGTCTCCATTTTAATAAACAAGCTGTGTGTGTATGTTCATGCCTATAATCTCAGCTACATAAGAAACATAGAAGCAAGAGCATTGTCCCTAGGCCAATCCAGACAAAAAAGTATGAAATCCTATTTAAATCAAAACTAAAGTATAAAGAGCTGGAAGTGGGGCAGTCTAGGTGGTACAACATTTGTCAAGCTAGTACAAGGCCGTGAGTTCAAATTCCCAGCACCATTAAAATATGTATTGTATTGTGTACATAAATATTAATTATAATTAGTGTGTCAAATGCATTCTAGTATTGCTGTTTAGCCAATGCCTCTACAGATTCCCAAGAATGGCTTTACAAACTTGAAGGGTAAATTAGAAGAAAGAAAATGGAATTTTAATTAAGGGAACAGCAGTCTTCCTAAAGAGTTGTCCTATCTGAATTTAATTTCCATAGCTTGCCATGTGTCTGAATTACTTCACCAAGACATGTTCATTTACTTTTCAAATGTAGTACTCATTTAATACTTTTTTTTTCAAATCTATTTGGTTTGAGTCACTTAAGTCAAGTTATCCAATATGCATTCTCTTTTACATTTCAATATTTTTTTACATTAGTGCTTTGGTTTGCTGAGGGATTAAAACTACATAGTCCAAAATGAATTTTAATTCAATTTAGATTTTCTTATATTTTTAAATTATAGACTTAAAACTGAGAGTATAACTTAAATGTCTGAAACACCACGTTGAATGCAGTTTAGTTTTTTTTTTCTCGCATACTTCTTTTATTGTAAAGGTGATATACGAAGGGGTTACAGTTACATGATTCAGGTAATGATTATATTTCCTTTTGAACAGTGTTACTCCCTCCTTCATTCTCTCCCAGTTTTTCCCCTCCTGGTTTTCTTCCCCAGAAAGTTGTATAGGTTATTTCCAACATGATGTCTAGTGGATTTCACTGCTGAATTTGTTCACTCCTTGTCCCACCATAGCTGTGCTTCCCTTTCCCTTCTCCAAATCAGATAAACATATACAAGACAAAGGGCACAGAAATAAAAAAACAAATACAGAAGGGAATTAACCAAAGAAAAAAGGAAAGAAGAAAAGAAAGAAAGAGAAATAAGAACCACCAACAGTATAATTTTAAAAAATACCTTTTACTTCCATTTCTTGGAGTGCGATAGCATCAGTTTGTATAATCTCATGCACATAGCTATTGAGCCCTTGCAATCCTCTCCTAAGAATATCCTCAGCATATTTAATTTTTATAAAAAGCTAAAATAGCTAAAAGTAAGAACATTAGAAAATAAGTAAGGGCATATGCTTAAAATAGAAGTTGAGGATTAGTAAAAAGATGTTTACTAAAACGACATAGGTATTATGGTTCCAAAATGAAAGTGCTAGGTACTCAGGGGCAGAGCTACTGATGAGGTAGAATATCAAGGCAAAGGAAGAAAACATGTGGTAGAGCAGAAATACTTACCTTATAACAGGAAGGAGAGAAGAAAGAAGGGGGAGAAAGGAGCAGAGAAGGAGATGGAAGGAGAAGATAAAAGAGAGAAGAAAAGGCTTGATGGCAGGTTAACCATTCAGATGCAAACTTTCAGTGTCTCACTTCTTGTCAACTAGCCACTTCCCTTCCTAGTATCCATTCAAGTCTAGATTTACCAGTGGGTTAGCCCATTAATGTAGGAAGTGTCAACAGGACCCAATCATCTCTCTGCAGTTTAGTTTTGTTAAAAGTTTGTTAAATTTTTCTTATGCTCAAGAAGCAGAGACACATTTTTTTTCTGTGAAATTTTCTTATTGAAAATGCTGTTCAGACTGAATATTGCTTTTATTCTATTTAGAGTCTTTTACATCCCTTCATTATGACTAACAGAGAGCATGTTGGGTTGTTTTTCTAATGCTAGAAAATAGATAAAATGAGATGTAAATAAAATGTATTGCTTGTCAGAAGCTGAAAGTATACACAATAATGGAAATCTCTCAATTAACTGTAGTGAGTGGGAAATCAGCTGGAGTGCTGTAATTGTCTGTTACAATAATTAGCATCATGAGGAAGAAGCAGCACGTGTAGATGAGGTATTAGTACATTGCTCTATTAAGACAACTGCAGCTATCAGTGGATCAAAAAACAAGAGGAGCCCCTGATGGCTGCTTTGTTTACCTTCAGGGCCTTGTTAATGACCCTCTGTATTACAAACTTGAAAGTATTTTGTTTTTCATTTGCCAGTTTTCCTTTTCTCTGTTTTCATACCAAATATTATTCTTGATGTTCTAAAACAAGGCGTTTAACTGTTGAGATTCTTTATTTTTTATTCCCAAGGCAAGGTAAAGTTGCTCATATATGACTTAGTGGTGCCAAAATGAAATGAGCTATTTCACATTTAAATTATTGTACATGTTATTTAAGGATGTGGAAAATTAATGATATGGAAAACTTTGCCTTTTCTTATTACCACTTTACTAGAAGAAGAATATATAGTATGAAGCTTTTGAAGTTAAAAATTAAGGAAAATATAATGCCTACTCTCAGTCAAGCTTAAATAATGGTGGTAGTTTTCTGGGAAGTTCTGTAGATTTTTACAGAGTTATCAGAATTTCTCTTTAGGGACTTATTAATCTTTGCAAACTTCTACAACTCTATGCCATCTCTCCTCTGGCTTCTAAGTTTGTTTTCACCTTAAATATCCCTCTTCCTTCAATAGTTACACTTTATTTGCTTGCTCTTTCTCTCCTCCCATCCAAAAACTAGGTAATATGGATGACATTGTGAGCCTTATCTTTGTCACTTCTGATTATTTCATCTTATTACTCCAGCCTTTCTCTTTAGAAATGTAACTTGGATCCATACACAGTCCACAGCTGGCTGTTTAGGAGCAGTAGTGATAGGCCTAATTTTTCCTTTAATAATTTTACAGAAGTGAAAGTTTTTTTTCCTAAAGTCAAACAAGTAGAATTACAGATGAAATTTGTTAAAATATTCCTTTAAGATCTACATCTTGATCACATTAATATAAAGTGTGTTGTAAATGGGAAATACATTAAACATGTTTATAACTACACAACAAGATTTGTCTTATCAGCTTTCACCTAGAATCTTCCTCCTTCTCTCAGTGCCCATACTGAGCAAGTCCTTTAACTGTGGTAAATGGATATATGAGTGATTATGGACCTCACAGAACTAGAGTAGAGGTAGACGCACTGGAACCATGGGGACTTGATCCAGGAGTTTCTGTTTATTAAAGATTTCTGTATTGGCTGAGAATGTGGTTTAGTGGTAGAGTGCTTACCAAACATGCATGAAGCCCTTTATTTGATTGCTCAGCACCACATAAACAGAAAAGGCCTGAAGTGGTGTTTGTCTCAAGTGATAGAGTGCTAGCCTTGAGCAAAAGGAAGCCAGGGACAGTGCTCAGGCCCTGTGTTCAAGTCCCAGGCCTGGCAAAAAAAAAAAGAAAAAAAAAGATTCTGTAAAGTGGGAAAGGGGGCACCTGTGTGCATCTGTGCATTGATGATAACTATAATCGGTGAGTTTTCTGGCCTCTGTCTTCTTCATTCAGAGCCCTTAGAGCTCCCACCCTGATTTAATTCTCTACAGGAAACTTTCATGATTGCTACTCAGTCTGCATTGTTGCCTCTCTAGTCCATTCCTTATCCCAAACATTACTCTTTTGAGTTCAGTTTCCAGTATTGATTCGTACACACTCACAATCTCCAGTTATTTGGATGTCTTTTTGTATTTGCCTAAAAAAAAAAAAGCGCTTTTATTTTGGATGATATCTCATTTTCTTATTTTAAATACTTGTTCTTCCTGTGCTTATGAATTTTGCCTCACATAGTGTAAATGGTTTGCCCCATGATCAATATCAGATGGAACTTGTGCTATAGAACCAAATTCGGCTTGTATATATTAATGCATTAAGATTTTTCTCTTCTCTTTAAGACTGTTCTCTAAACTGTTACAGGGGCTGGGGATTTAGCTCAGTGGAAGAGTGCCTGCCTAGTGAGCACAAGGCCCCGAGTTTGGTCCTCACAAAACAAACAAACAAAACATAAAAAAACCAACTATAGGGACTGGGGATATGGCCTAGTGGCAAGAGAGCTTGCCTCGTATACATGAGGCCCTGGGTTCGATTCCCCAGCTCCACATATACAGAAAATGGCCAGAAGTGGCGCTGTGGCTCAAGTGGCAGAGTGCTAGCCTTGAGCAAAAGGAAGCCAGGGACAGTGCTCAGGCCCTGAGTCCAAGGCCCAGGACTGGCCAAAAAAAAACCAACTATAAACTGTTCCACTTCGTTTTACCCTAGGGGTTTCTCAACTTTATTGTCCTGCCTCTGTACTTTATACATACTCTCCTAGATTGGAAGGAAATTTGTCCTGTTAAAAGCTACATGTTTCAGTTTCTAAGCCATTATCTTCTTTCCTTGTGAATTATCCTATTTGTGGATGTGAGACGATGTCAACAACGATGGCAAATGCACACCACCTTATGTGTTCTACATTTCCTGACGGCTGGTACTTCTTTATATGTACGAAGTGGCTTGTCACATGTTTCTGAAAAATTATATATAGTAATAATTTATATTATTTAAAGAATAACAGAATTATCCAAATGACAAGACTGAAGGGTTTTGATAGCTCACTTTCTGTGGGCTATTTATACTTAAATATTCCAACATATTTCTGTTGAAAATCTTATAAGATATGATTGAAAATGTCTCCTATTGAATCAACATTGTCTTTTGTATGTGTTTTGAAGAGTTTGTGAAGATATAAGATAATCATAATAAAAATTACTGATGGGCTGGGAATATGGCCTAGTGGCAAGAGCGCTTGCCTCCTACACATGAAGGTCTCGGTTCCATTCCCCAGCACCACATACATGGAAAACGGCCAGAAGGGGCGCTGTGGCTCACGTGGCAGAGTGCTAGCCTTGAGTGGGAAGAAGCCAGGGACCCAGTGCTCAGGCCCTGAGTCCAAGGCCCAGGACTGGCAAAAAAAAAAAAAAAAAAAAAAAAAAAAAAAAAAAAAAAATTACTGATAGTGCCTTGTACTGAATGACTTTTTTACGCTTCCCAGAGCTGATTAGCATTTTTATGTTTTTATGATTTTGTTATTCCTATTTCCTGTGGTCTTCAGAATTGTGTCCTCTGATTTATTATTTGACACTGTAATGGTTTAAATGAAGGATTATGTTTTGTGTTTATAGCCACATGATAAGGAATAAATATTCTCAGAATGAGAACTAATTGGATAAAATCCCATGACAAAATTTGTGATTTTTTTTTTTTACTTCAGGGAAACAGTATTTGAGATATTCCTATTTTGGGAACTGTACCTACATAATCAAATTTACTAGATTTTAATGACCACTGAATATGAAAACTTGCTCTCTTAATATAATCCTTTCCTTAATGAATAATGATGAATGTGATTTCTTTCTTTCAGTATTGCACAGGCATGTTTTATCCCTAACATTGCTAATAAGTTGGTAATGCATTTGATCTCTGATATATATTCTAATACAGATTTTAATTTGTTAAATATATTTAACAGATGCTACTCTGGATCCTTAAAATATTTTCACAGCACTGTATTATCTACTGAAATGAAAGCTGGGTTGGTTATGCAGCAGATTCTATGAATAGATGATGTGATACTAAACCATTGCCTTCTTTTCATCATTAGCTTTAATGATAAGTAAATTTTGCCCATTGCTCAGAAGCATTAATATACTATTTCTAGGTATGCTTGGTAAGAAGATAGATATATATAAGAAAATTGAACATTGTCAAATCATTTGATGGAAGCCGTTTTCCAGACATAGCTAGGGTTTAAAAAAAAATAAGAACTTGTTTCTAAGATGAGAATTTATGTCAATGAATTATATAAATTAGAATGTCAATATATATCCTAACAAATATAATCTCTTAAGGAAAAAAAACATATATGCATGTATTTTTCTTACATATTTGTGCTCTATTAATGAAAAGTAAAGTAGACTTCTCATACTTCATTAAAGGTCATAGTAATATTGTAGTGTATTGTGTTAACAAATACATTTATAGATGTGTTGAAATATGATGTATTGGTACTAGTCCTTCTGATAGAATAAAGTTTAGGAGGAAAATTAAATGTTTCCTTACATACAAAAGATATGCTTTTTATATCAGAGAAATGGCTACCGTAAGCTCTGATTGCTAAAAAATTAAAATTGCAGGTCAATTATAACTTTTAGTCAGCATTATTCTTTTTCACAAGGGATTGCATTTGATAGCTTAGGCACCAAAAATTGTATTACTATTGAAAGACTAGCTCAACCATCAATAATTATATTTATATTACCTGTTATGTAGTTTATTAATAAACTTCCAACTAGACTGGGTAGTTCATCAGGAAATCCTAAAGGCTCCACCTAAAATCATCAATACATTTAGAATCTTAGTTGGAATACTTTTTGTTATAATTAGTCTCCTTCATGAGGAGAGGGCCTTGAATAAGTAAAAACTGCAACAGGAAGACAAATATGAGCTTAATGGCATTCATCATCTGAGGAAATATAGTTGACCTGAGGTTTATCAACAACCCAAAGTTTAAATTTGTAGATATTCTGGGGCTGTCTACTGAGAACGGAAAAAGAAAAGGATGATTATGTAATCACACAAGTATGTTCAAAACCTAGAGTAATTCAGAGCCAGGATTCAACTGATCACTGCTTGTGTCTGCCTTTTTACCATTTGAGTAGATTAGACATCTAACTTAGTCATCATCCATAATTTTTTCCTTATATTATATTGCAAAGGATAGAGATGTGGTTAGGAATAACTCAGCTAATGTAAACTACTTAAAAGATATAATGTTTGGTATGTCTTACCTAAAACGTTATAAAGCATCTATCTATCCATCTATCTATCTGGAAAGGGATGTTGTGCCAAGAGGAATTTTGTCCTAAAATTACTCATCTCCCAATAGTATTCAGGCTCTCAATCTGATATGCCTTTTTTTTTTTAATTATTATGACAAGATGCTTTACAGTCGTGTAAAAGACACTAAAAGTAATAATTCAGGGATTTAATTTCACAAAAGGTAACAATATTTTACATATTTATGCTTCTCAGGCCTAAGGATTTTTGGTTTTAGTTAGAGCAGGTATAGTCTGTAGAGAAAAGTAGGCTTGCTCTGGAGATTGCACTTAATGCTTGTGGCTGGAATAAACATGAAAATACAAAGCCCAAGGATCCTTTGTGATCCTTGTGTGATGTAGTGATCAGCTGTTGCCGTGAACAAAAGAATTATGCGCATTTTTATTCTACACATTCTTCACTAGTAGTTTTCAGTGGGTAATTTTTTTTTTTTTTTTGCCAGTCCTGGGCCTTGGACTCAGAGCCTGAGCACTGTCCCTGGCTTCTTCCCGCTCAAGGCTAGCACTCTGCCACTTGAGCTACAGCGCCGCTTCTGGCCGTTTTCTGTATATGTGGTGCTGGGGAATCGAACCTAGGGCCTCGTGTATCTGAGGCAGGCACTCTTGCCACTAGGCTATATCCCCAGCCCTCAGTGGGTAAATTAAAAAAATATTTTCGTTTATCTTTCATAAATAAATTCTGTAAACAAATTTACTTTTTTAAAATACTAAATTGCAGTTGTCTTTTCCTTTTCCCCTTTTCCCATTCCTGAGGCTCAAACACTGGGCCTGGGCATTGACACTGAGATTCTTTTGCTCAAGATGAGTGCCACTTGAGCCACAGCACCATTTCTGGCTTTTTTGAGTAATTTCTTCCCAGGGCTGCCTTTGCACTGCAATTCTCAGATCTCAGCCTCCTGAGAGTCTGGATTATAGGCATGTGGATTATAGGCATGTGTCATTGGTACCGGGCTTGTCTTTTCCTTTTATACCATATTTTACTTTTGGCTAACGCTTTGGCTCAAATGAATGAATGTAAGTACAAAATTCTAGCAACTAGAGCTTCACATTATCCTCAGCAGGCAACCTGAGAACTATTACCTGGAAAGCAGCTCATTATTCATCCCTTTTCAGCAGTGCCCAAATGAAACAATGGTGGCATACATTATATTAACATGCAGCACAAAAAACCCTTGCTTACTAAACAATTCTGAGCTCCACTGATGGAGTTTGGCCTTCTTCCAAGTATTAATGTAGAAAAAAATAAAAGCTCACAAAACTAACCTTACCTGCATCAGCAAGAAGCCAGTATTTAAAGCAGGTCCATAATAAACTGGAGAATTCTACACAAATACAGGTTTGTAAAATTCTACTATTTCCAACCTATTTTTTCCTTTAGCATTTGCTGCATTTTTCAAGTGAAATGATGCAGACTAGACATCAAATTAGGCAGACCTATGAGACAGGAAATAAATTGCCTTAATTGCAAGAATGCCCAGAGCCACTATCAGTCATAAAAATAAGAAGATCCAGGATCCTTAGAGATAGTGAAGTGAGGACAAGTATTGTCTTCTATCTAATGCCTATGGCTCACTTGCAGGGCTGAAAGTCAATTGAGTACCTTTCCAAGTCACAATAAGAAGAATTATTCCTAGAAAATTTCATCCAAATACTAAGCATCATTAAGCAGTTATGACTTTGGGACAGTTTTTATCTTTCTGGACACTTGCTGACAATGCTGTCATGTAGGGTTCTTCATGCCTGGAGTTGAGGTTGAGGGGAAAATGGTAACTTAATGAGATCATGGGGCTCGCACCTCCTTCTGTATGTTGGAGAATGATGATCATGTTTCAAGTCTACCTCCCCTTGGCTTCTGTGAACACAGAGAGTTTGTGTTCAGAGATGCTCAAGGCATACTTGACATCACAAACAATGAATGTTAAGCTGAGACTATTAAATAAGCAGAAATCTAAGGAATATATGCTAACTAGTGACACTCTTTTGTAACCCACCATCTTCTACTAATGTAGGAATAGTTGCATAATTCCTACCCTCTAGCAAACTTCAATAAATCTAAAATAAAAAATGTCTTATCATTTATTTAAAACAAGGTTACCAAAGGCCTTTATTATTATGATTCTCATTGCCCAAGATAGAGTTATGAATTTCAAAAGTGCTGTGTCCACTTTAGAATTATCTCAAAACTTCATTTTTAAACAAGCATGTGGCATTCAGATGCAGAGTTCACTGTGGTTTCATGATGATATGTAGACAACTGAATAACAGAGCATTTCTGTGGTCAGGTTCCCTCTATAATTTATGAGCTTGCTCTCAAGTCCCCTGACCAGTTTGTTGGGCTGCAGCTCTTTGCATGGCTATATCCATACAAGGGAAATATACTTGACTTCATCACAAAGTGTCATTTAACTTAAAAATATTTCTTCTTCTTTCACTACAATATTTGTATGGAAGTATATAGGAAAGATATTGTTGCTAAATTCTATCTTGTTGATAAGCAGCTAAAAATTTCATGTAGAATTTTTGCTCCACAAATAGATGCACAGAGATACTAAAACCAAGAAACAAAAATCACTAATAACTGCAGGTTTGTGATGGTTAAATAAAATTACATAAAGCCATGTCCTCTTTAACCTTCTCAGTAATGAAGAGGGGAAGGAAGAAAGTATCCTCTATATTACCTTCTTTCAAGATGTTCAGATGAGCTGGTATCATATATTGCTTTAAAAAAAATCTAAGCACTAAATTACCGTGTATTTGGCTCTGTGACCTACATAAGTTCATACATTTCTTAATATGTCATTTAATCTGAAATGTTTACATACTTCCTTTCATTTCCATAAAATGTAGAATAATCTGTCAGTCATTAAAATTAAGCCTGTAGCAAAATCAGGTATTCAAATATATCATATTTGAGATACCTATAATTACATAAGCATAGTTGCCCTGGGCCTCGTTATGTGTCCATCTTAGCAATGTTTTATTTTAAAACTAAGTGCTTAAAATTACCTTCTTGAGTTACAATATAACTTAAAATTACAGATAATAATAGCTGTCTTAAATTGTTGGCAAGTGATTTTTTTTTTCCTGAAGGGTAAGGTGAATATTAGCCTCAAGGTAATATTATTCACCACATTTTTCTCATTCCTTATAATTTTTCTGACTTCACATGTTTATGAAATACAAATAACCATTCAGGTTTTATTTTTAAACACATGCTAATGTTCTGAAGGTGATCTGTAATGTTGCCAGTGTTTTAAATTAAGGTGCTGTGCCAGATAGAGACCTTAACTTGGCCTCATGGAATGGTCATAATGAGAAAAAAAAAGTACTGAATTTCAATTACTTTTTTAAAAAATTTTTATTGTCAAACTGATGTACAGAGAGGTTACAATTTCATACGTGAGGCATTGAATACATTTCTTGTACTGTTTGTTACCTCCTCCCATACATTTCTTTGGAAAAAATATGACTTTGACCTATTTCTTCCTCCCTTCCTTCTCCTCCCTTCCTTCCTTCCCTCCCTCCTTCCCTCCCTCCCTCCCTCCCTCCCTCCCTCCCTCCCTTCCTCCCTTCCTCCCTCCCTTCCTTCCTTCCTTCCTTCCTTTCTTCCTTCCTTCCTTCCTTTCTTTTTCTTTCTTTCTTTTTGTTTTTGGTGCTGGTTTCAAGGCTTCAACTCAGGGCATAGGTACTGTCCTTGAGTTTATTTTGCTCAAGGCGAGTGTTCTATCACTGAGCCACAGCTCTTACTTCCAGCAGTTAATTTCAGGCAGTTAATTGGAGATGAGAGTCTTAAAGACTTCTCTGCCCATGCTGGTTTCCAATTGTGATCCTCAGATATAAGCCTTCTGAGTTCCTAGGCATTAGCCACTCACACCCACCAGGCTCCTTTTTTTTTCTTTCTTTCTTTTTCTTTAAAAAAATATATATCTGTACATATATATCTACATATACATTTATTTCTATATGTATCTGTGTCTACATATGTTTACATATAAATGTATTTATATATATATGAGACTGAATGTCATTTAACAATAGAAGGAAATCTTATCTTTTGAGGCAACATGAATGAGAATATTATATTAAGTGAAATAAGAGACAAAAAGACAAACACACATTACTTAGCTTGTAAGGTTGAGTGCCAGAAAACACAAAATTTCAGATCAAAGGAAGAATAAGTACTTCAAAAGACCTTTATTACATCATGATGACTATAGTTAATAGTAATATTTTATATTTGAAAAGTGCTAACAGTACTTTTCAATCACGAAAGTACTATGTGAGGTAGCCAGGTGCTGGTGGCTCATGCTTGTAATCTTAGCTACTCAGGAGGCTAAAAGTCCCATGTGAGACTCTTATTTCCAATTAATCACCAGAAAAACGGAAGTGGTGCTGTGGCTCAAGTGGTAGAGTGCTAGCCTTGAATACAAAGAGGCTAAGGGACAGTGCCCAGGCCCTAAATTCAAGCCCCACAACTGACCAAAAAAAAAAAAAAAAAAGAGAGAGAGAGAGAGAGAGAGAGAAAGAAAACAAAGAAAGAAGGAATTACAAAACAATAGAGCAAAGCTTTTTCTTTCTCTTTATTATATTAAACTTTCCCTCGCACTTTTATTAACACCAATCAAAGGGGGTTCATTTTGACATATCCACATGTGCATACATTGCACACTGATGGGACTCAAGGTCTTCTGTCAGTCTCATTCATTTCTTCTTTCCACTTCCCAAATCAATCTCAATGACCGTCACTGTTCCATCTTCACACATGCACACGAAGTATTTTGACCATGTTCATATTACTCCCTGTAGTATCTACATTTCAGACCTTGTTTTACATTTCTTTGATTCATTAAAAAAAAATTTTTTTTGCCAGTCCTGGGCCTTGGACTCAGGGCCTGACCACTGTCCCTGGCTTTTTTTTGCTCAGGGCTAGCGCCTTCTGCCACTTGAGCCACAGCTCCACTTCTGGCCGTTTTCTATATATGTAGTGCTGGGGAATCGAACCCAGGGCTTCATGTATATGAGGCATATTCCCAGCCCATATTTTAAAATTTTTGTTCAATGGATTTTCAGTACAATAATACTATAATTAATATAAGAGATAGATTGATAGATACTCATGTATAATATATCATATTATGGGCTGAGAATATGGCCTAGTGATAAAGTGCTTGACTCATATACATGAAGCCCTGGATTTGATTCCTTGGTACCACATATGTATAAAAAGCCAGAAGTGGCTCTGTGGTTCAAATGGTAGAATGCTATCCTTAAGCAAAAAAGCCAGGAGTTCAAGCCCCAGGACAGACAGAATTTTTTTAAACATATACATATATATATATATATATATATATATCATATTAAACTCTTTACATAGGTAATGTCATCCACTCTCAAGAGAAACGCACAACTCTATCAAAAATACATGAGAAATTATTAGCAAATCATTGGCAAGACTACATCTTAAAACAACTGCAGCAGAATTCGTTTTCTGACAATGCAGCAAAGTTAGAACAAAATTATTCTCAGAAGATTCACCATATAGTGGAAAGTTTGAAAGTATATGTGTATTCATATTAAGGTTTATTTTTGCATCTTTGAAAATGAATATACTTTCTGAGTTATTGTCTTTCTCTTTTTCTTTCTTTATGCTTGACTGTGCAAGAAAATATAAGTCAGACATCAAGAAAATATAAGTCAGACATGAATTATAGCAACATACCCCAAAAAGTTTCTGTGATGAGGTGAGGTAAATATAAGTCATATTTATTTGGCTAGAAACACACTGCAACGGGGAATTTAAACCTGAATATATCTTATACTGTTTTTGTTAAATCAAAAATTAGTCAAGAAGTGGAAGAAGCATTTTCACCTATTTTGAATTTTTCATTGTAATCACAATATTTTCTCAATGCCTATCATGAATTAAAATATCATGAAATTTTCAGTGTCTTTGGAAGTTATTAGAAAAGCTATGCAAATATATGCAGTATGAGAATCACAGAGAAATGAAAATTCAAGGACTTTTGCATAGTCAATGATAGATGTTAGGATTTCCTCTGTGTGGAACATAATTAATGATCTGGAACACCATTTGCCAGATACAGGATATAGAAGAAAGGCAGTATGAACATCTTGTCACAGGTTTACCATTTCGCACCTGGCTCTGGTAACTGTAATAAGTGTGTGTTCTGAAACAGTTCATCACATTTTAATTATTTTTGGTCTACAAAGCTAGAGGAAATAAGTTCAACCTGTTGACTTTGGATGATTGATACCTCTGTGTTGACAGATTGATGGACATACTCCATCATGTACTATTGTTACTTAC